>NC_134575.1:46657043-46963710 GCF_050947875.1 Dermacentor variabilis | reverse complement strand
AAGGACCCTTGCGCTACCCCTGATTTAACACACAACAAAGAGCTATAGGACTCCGCCACACGGACACACTGCTGTCAGCGTGCTAAACAATTTTTTTAAAAATGAGTATTACGGACCTCTGAAACCAAATCTGCTTAGCTTTTATAATACCCGTTCATGATCTAATGTGTCAAATGCTCGTTGAAAGTCAACGAAAAGAGTCAAAACAACATTGTTTTTATTGATTTTGTTACAGATATAGTCGTTAAAATCTTCCAACCTGTCCGCACTACTCCGTCCTGAGCCAAAGGCAAACTGCGCATACTTACATACATACTTGTAGACGCCCAATTAGCAAATGACCTTAACATGTGTGTTACGTTTGGAAGTATACCGCAGTGTGGTGTCCCCACTATAGACTTACCATGCCATGAGTAGAAGCGACCAGCGGTAAATGCGATGAAAACCAAAGAAGAACTGCAATAATGTCGACCCCCTTGTACCGCATGTCAAAGGATGTAATATGTCCTATGACAGCATACCCGGCTAGGTGCTACGGTCGTTTGTACGCGGACAGTTTGGGAGCGCTGCAATCACGGTGCGCAAGCGGGTATCTCAGTTGGTATATTATTCTATTTCGCGGGCATCGGCAGTAAGCTTAAAAAGCACGAATACTTAATAGATAAAAAGATAGAAACTGTCTAATCGGACGTGTTGCGAAGCGCTATGCAAGTTTCTAATTGAATTTTCTTGCCTAACTTCGTTGCTTCAGGAGTTGGTTAACTAAGCTTGACTAATTGTCCAATTACAAAAAACACACAGAAAGTAGCGTGACACACTACATACAAAAGTGAGCAACATGCATCTGGTCATGTCGTCTTGGAGTGCATCGATATGTTTTTAAACTCTGGCTAAAGTTAGCTGGAACACCCTGTATGTCAGTGAAGCGCAGAATCACATGTTCCGGCTCAGAAATCGTTCAAAGAATAGAAGCATGCAGGAAAAATAACAGGACTTTACTGATAGTTCAGCCGCGGAACTGGCCTTTGTTGGCATCATCACTCCGATGAAGACCGGTCCCATGGAGCTCTCTCTCACTCTCTCTCTCTCTCTCTCTCTCTCTCTCTATATATATATATATATATATATATATATATATATATATATATATATATGTATATATATATATATATATATATACTTTGTTGGTTACTTATGTGACTAATAAAAATGAGGCCCCTCGATTTCCTTTACACTCCTTCATTACATGGTGCGGGCGTCGGATCAGGTAGTTTTGATGCACTAAAGTAGCATGTATGCATTTAGCGACCAATTGTCTTTGGCCAAAAATTTCACGTACTACATAACGCATGTGGTAGATAGACTGCTCGACATCCACTGCCATGGCCGTGAGTGGTAGCGCTTGCTAACACACCGAGGGTTAGTTATAGTAGACAGATATTAATGGCCTAGAAAGTGGATGGGAAAAGGGCGCCGTGGTAGCTACTTTGCTGAGAGCATCGCATATGTAATGCAATTACGAAGACATGGGTTCGCATACGCCCTGGGGTCAGTTCTCACTCAACCACTGTCATTTCCATTTATTTATCCTTTCTTTAATTCAATCAGGAACTTCATATAATTTAACGTATATTGTACTTCCTACGAATGATTGTTGACTTATTGTCTGAGGACAAATATATCATATATTTTTGTATATGAAGAAATACGAGTTGAAAACACCACAAACTTATGTTCGACATTTTGGCTGGGAACCGGCTTTTTCTACGTCCCCGGCCAAAACGTTGAAATTAAAATAGGTAAGTTTTGCAACATATGTTTCGTCAAATATTCTGTCATTAGTCAGACAGGCATCTTTTTTTCCAAATACATGTATACCTACATACATACATGCATGCCTGCCTTGCCTTGCCCGCATATATACACACAGACTTACATACATACACACACATGTAAACGCACACATACACATACATGTAAACACACACATACACACACATTTACATGCACACATAAACGTACATACATACATACATACATACATACATACATACATACATACATACATACATACATACATACATACATACATACATACATACATACATACATACATACATACATACATACATACATACATACATACATACATACATACATACATACATACATACATACATACACGCACGCACGCACGCACTTCTAAGGTCTCCCATCCCCTTTCTGCCTCTACCACGTGACCGGCTTCCGACAGTTCACCTGCATACACTTTTGTTCTACTTTGACACTCCCATGCTAGCGCATTCAAACCCATGGCCAAGCTGAAGCGAGCACGTTCGCGTGTCGGCTTTGAAGACTAGCACAGTGCTGATAAGTGACGCCGCCTAACTCGGGCCGGAATATTTCTCAATAGGGAAACAAGAGCGAACTTTTCGAGCCACTGCCGATCGAACAACGCGGCGATCGAACAGCGTTCCAATCTTCCGACGACGCTAACGAAGTTCTCTCTCAGTCGACGATTCACCTGGCGGCCGTAATGGGAACGGCGCTTGGATAGATCGCTACAATTAAGGTCTCCATTGTGAGCACCGACGAGGAACTCTGCAACCCCCGCTAGGCAAGAATGCTTGCTCTAAAGCATTGGAGTTGTAACGGACTGAACAGTAAATCACTTTAACAGCGCCTCGCTGGCGTTTTTTTTTTTTTGTCACTTACCTTCTTTTTTCCCCGTAAGAAAGGCGGAAAATCGAGGCTGCGCTAATTATCAAAGGCTGAAAAGACTGCAGTTGAAGCGGAGTTGCTACATTTCCTATCAGGCTGTCTTGCTTCGGGTGTTTCCGTTTGATAGAGCTCCTCTACGTTTAGGAACTTTCTTCTTTCTTTTTTTTCTTTTTTCCATACGGCTTCGACTACGACCTGCCGTGGTAGCCAGTGCTTGTAGCGTTGCGCTGCTGGGCTCGAGGTGGTGGCTTCTTTCTTTTTTTTTTTTGCGTGGGTGATATGCAAGAACGCCGGCGCACTTCGACTTAGGTGCACGCAAAAAAAAAAAAGAGAAAGAAAGCAGGCAATCAAAATTATTCTATAGAATACCCCACTACGGCGTTCCTCGTTATCCGATCGTGGCACTTGCACGTAAAACCCCCGAACTTCTTTCTTTAATGCTTAACTACTATAGTAAGGTGACACTTTACTGTTGTTACAGGTCCCACTGGCACAGTAGTGTAGCCGGTGAAATCATTAAAGCCTCCATACTCAACTGAAACTGTGAGAGAAACAACAAGGTTCCGCGGATGTGTGACAACTCGACATTAAAGACTGGACTACGCTACCTAATAAACGTGCGCAACTAAATCAATGAACACGTATATATGTACATATCACCAAAGCAATTATATAACGCGAAATGAAGAATACAGTATACACTCTAAACAATATTACGCCCTCATGCACATTTTATGTGTAAATTAGTTTAGAGTAAACATAAATAAATCTCTAAAATTCATGGAATCTGCTGCTTTGGCTTGGCATGGAGCCTACTCTGGAGGTGGCGCTAAAACGAGTTCGGTGAAGCAATTGGTCTGACGGATATGGTGTTTCGGGCAAGCGACTATGCTGCCGTCGTTGCAGACACGAGACATCGCTAACCGTCGTGTTGCTGACAGCCACTTCCACAGCGCTCGTGTGTTCCGTAAGGTGGCGCATTCCGAACGTGCCCGAGCTGACAAATGCGCGATGACCTTGCGGCGAAGGCAGGTCGCAACGAAGTGCGCCGCACGTAAACTCTTCGGCTAGATATTCTGAACGGAAGAGTTGTAAAACATTTGAAAATCACGCGTTCTGTGTCCACTATTCCCAACCCTCTTCGACTTGCGCGCCTTACCTTTATTTTTTCAAATTTCTTATAAAGTACTTTGTTACAGCTTCTGGATAGATTCTGGGGTTCTAGCTACCTGCCAAAATTAGGATTTGATCATCATGCACGCCGTAGTGGGCTACTCCGGATTGATTTTGGCCACCAGGGATCATTAACGTGCGCCCAGTGCACGGGACGCAGGCGTTTGTTTCATAACATTTTTTTTAATTGTTGAAACGAAACTAACACGAAACTAACATTTTAGTGTGCGAGCCTGTGCCCACACAAGCAAGTGACACTCGAAGGACACCGATAGTTGCGAGCACAGTCGGCGATAGTGTGAATCTGATCAGCGGGCCAAGCGATTCGGCTTTTATACACCGCTCGCCGACATTTTCGCCTTAATCAGTGCTGCGCGAAAACCAATATAATCAACGATAACCTTCGAGTACATTCAAAATCAAGCAGGTGCGTCTTACAGTGAGTGATAATTTCTTAGTGGGTGCTATGCAGTCCACGGAAAAATGAGGAATAAGTACACGTGTCACTATCTGTACTGTAAGGCTTGCGTTGTGCATGCATTCAAGCAGTGTCTTGTGCCGTCTGTTACGTACTCGCTGATCACAGCTGGTAGTGGCACGGTAGCAGACGTCAGATTACAGAAGGAGGAGGGATTTTTCCGCTTTCAAGCCTGGAAAACTCCATGTAAAGTGGTATAGGCATGTGCTTACGCCACTCTAAATGGACCGTTTAGACACGTATTCCACCCCCGAGAACTCCTGCAGCAATATTTGCTAGTAGTAAGGCTGCCCTCCTCAGTTTCCGATGAAGTCTATCTCATTAGCGGTCCAAAAGAAGGAACATCGATCTTCACATTCCATTTTCGATCATTACATTTAGCGTTGCCGAGAGATTCCTTCACTATTCAATGATAAAAATAGACACCTTATTTGTTATGTGTGGTTCAGTTCGCTTTCTCTATTATCAATACTTCGGACAGGCATTCTAACTGTATTCTTACTGTATATCTAACATGAGACTGCAAGCTTTTGATTCTGCTTCTCATACAGAAGGCAGTGTAAAGCATCGAATAATACCAATTGAGCCATGTAAGTAGGTGTAAAGCAGCAAAATGAACTGAAATAAAGTCGTGGCTTTCAAGCCAGCGCAAGACTTTGGCTTCTCCCGGGGACGCCGTCAACGGCACATTGTTGCACGGCACAAAAGGGTCAGCCTTCTGCTGCACGTGATATTGCCTTCATGTCCTGAAAGGGAGCAGGTCACTGCTGGGTGTCGTCCTTAGCTTACTTGATGACCTCGAGGCTCAATAAGCTGGGGTCAAGAGGGGCTGTGCCGTCACTTGGAAGTTAGGAGCAGGCCTCCAGCGCTTTCGTCTTTAGCAGGAAGCAAAGCAAAACAAAAAACAACAAGAAGCACGACAGAAGCGTGGAGAAGGGTTCAAGTGAGCTTTACTTTTCGGGGTGCATAGCGCATACAGAAAACCAATGACGGAAGGCAGCTTATGCACCGTGCCAGTGAACACTGCATGTTCGTTTTTGTTCTCTTGTTTTATTGTTTGCAACGCACATTTCAATCACCAGGAAAGCGTGGCCAGATCCGCCATTGAGACTTTGTAGGTCACATTTGCCGTATCCTCCTGTGAGTTGCTTATAGGGACGCTCGAGGTTGATGAAGTACTCGAGTGGGTGGTTTGTGAACGTTGTTTGGTTATAGTTGTTTTGTTTGGAATGCGTGGACGGATGTGTAACTGACACGTATCGTTTATCAATTTAGCTTGTTGCTTTTTCATCAGTTGAGCATTACGACTAGGTGGTATAGAAGAATGAAGGGCGGAGACGAACATGAGCTCACCGTTTTGACCTTGTACATTGCTTGTTGTATTAAGGGAATGACTGTGCGATTGGAGTGAATGAATTGACGCTTTTCACTCTTCACAAACATCCGTTACACAGCGAGAACATTTCGTGCCGACCACGAGGTCACGGGTTCGACTTGCGACCGTTGTGGCCGCAATCCGATGAGGGCAATGTGAGAAAACACTTTCGTAAGTGGGGTTAAGATGAAGGGTTACAGATTAGCCTACACTAATCCGAAGCCCTGCACTTTGGCGGCTCTCGGGGTGCTTTGATGCTTCGGCATGATGTGCGTCATTAATCTATTTCATGGGCAAACTTCCAGCCTAAAAAACAATAAAAAAAACAAGTAGTCCTCAAAGCACCCCTACAGTGGCAATCACAGTTGTCCGCAGTCGAAATAAGATCTGCGGGTCAAGAGCATCGGCTGTTGATACATGACTCATTGCGCATATTCCAGGACAATTGCTGGTACTCGCGTTCGTTCCAGAAAGTACAAAAGTATTAATGCGGAAGTCTTTAATGGCTCATTGTCAAGGTCATCTGCGATTCGCAGAAAATGTCACAGCTTTCCAGCCTCCTGATTGGTGTCGTCTGTGTCGTAACGTCACTGTCGCTAGGCACAGGTGTGCGCCTCCTGATTGGTTCGCGTGCGTGACCTCACTGTCGTCAAGTGCGGGTGTCGGGGTGGTTCGGCGCCGCGCGGGATGACTCATCACATCGGCACGCGTGGCGGCCGTGTGTTCGACGGTGCGCCCTGACGTCACTGTCGTAAGGCGCTTGAGGTGGCCTCCCGCTTGGGTGCTCTGTGGCCTGACATCACTGTCGCGAGGCGCGCGTGGCCACCGTCTGCTTGGGTGTGGTGTGGCGGCGGCGGTGGCGGAAGTTTGCGGATGCGGAGTTGCGGAGTTTGCGTAGTTGGCTCGATGCTTCGTCTCGCCAAACCAGTGTCTCCCAACACGCGACGTGCGGCAGCCGTTAAACGCAAGCGGCGCTCAAGGGAGGCTGAGCGTATACGTCGCATGCATCAGGGTGGCGAGGCGCGTCTGGCATCACAGAGTCCAGAGACGCCACCGGCCATTAGTTGCAAGCCGACATCCTCCCAGACAACAGCTTTGAAATGATGGACTCAAAAGACATGGAAACGAAAGACATAGGCGTAAACGACGTTGCAGGCATTTAATAAACAAACATTCACATAACAGTGTACCAGTTGTGTGCCTCCGTGGTGTTTCCGACGGAAAAAATCGGCATTGGCAATGGTGTCAGGCTTCCGCCGTTTCACACTTTATTTTCGACAAAGTGTCTTTCCGTTTTTCGCTTCGCGCATGCAGTCTTACTAGAGAGGATTCTTTCACTGTCGAATTATTAAAAAAAATATTCTGTGATCTTACGTGCCAAAGTCCAGATATGATTACGAGGCACACTGCAGTGTGAGAGGTCCGGATGAATTTTCAACACCCGGGCGTCTTTACCTTCCACCCAATGCACAGAACACTGGCGTTGTTGCATTTCGCTCCCCATCTTTCGCTATCTAATTGGCGACAGTATTTAGGAAAGTTCCGATACACGTAGGTGCGTGTTGCGCCGAGCAAGAAGTTTGCAACAGAGGCTAGTGAAAAAGCGGTCACTGGAAAAGCATACAGAATAAATGTCAGTCAATCGATACTGCCACACGGCTTTAGCCGAAAGTGGCTAAGGATGTGCGCAGCTTGGCTGGAATGTCATCGTTTTTATCCGGTTAGCATGCTTTGGGGGTGTGTTTCTTGTTGTGAGCATTCCTACACACAGTGTCCAAAGAATTTATTTCTGCGCTGATTTGCAGACGTATCGAATTGAAAAGTCGGTCGCCTGATTTTCGCTAATCTGTCCTTACTTTTGCAGTTCCTACACCACCTGAATGAATGCAGTGTGAACGGTGCCTTTGAATGCAATTCACTGTGCGTTTCATGGAACGCTAAAGCCTGTACGCGAGGTCTAGGAAAATGGAGTGCATTCGACACCGTAATCACCGCTGGAGGGGTGTCTTATAGCAGAACGAAGTAGCTAACATGAGTTTCCACAGAAAGGCAAGAATAGCAGGAATGTTTTGGTTAGCAGCATAGACGCTGACTTTGAATTTTGTTTCGTGCTGTATGTCTGATGAAGAAAATAAGCTAGACTGGTGCAATATTGGTATAGGAAAACCGAACCAAAAATGAAAGGTACTCTGAACTAAACTTACTTTTGTTTCTGTTCCTTGACACTCATCGAAATAAGGACGTCCTAATGCATTATGAAGTTTTTTTCTTTAGCTCCCCAATGAAAGCCGTGCCTTTTGTGAACTGTCATTTTCTCTTTTTCTTTTTTGCTTCCAGACACAAGATCGTTAAAAATGAAACGAAAGGCTACCGCGCAGTTTCGCCGTGTAATTCCGTAACACGGAGGCTTACCGCGTACATTCCCACATTTCCCCAATAAAACAACGAAATCTCGCAAACTTTTAAACAACCTCCGCTGGTTATCACAGCACTTCTTTTTAGTGTCACTGCCATTTCCCCGCCAAAGTAAAACCGCTCGGTCATCCAAAAAATTCCGAACAGCACAATTTTGAGTGCAGGTTCCCGCCATACGTTTTCAAATTGTTTTGGGCATTTCTTAAACAATATAATGTTTCTTTTTTGGGACCTCCCCCCCACCCCCACTCCTCCCTCCCCTTCCGATAGCCAGCCCACTTCTCACGTGTATCGCCTCCGGGCTCGTTTTGAAAAAGAGGGCCAGAGATGGAAACTTAATCCTCAACGATCTATCACACCTCTCAAACCATTTGCCGCACGTTCCCGGTGGGCTTATTTATTTATTTCTTGCGTCCCATGACTGCGATTTTCTTTTTCCTCAATTCCTTCTATTACAGTGCTGCATTCATTTCACCAGCAAGTCGGCCGCGACCTTTGTGCGATAAGTTCAGACCGGTGTCTGTCCGCAGACCGCAGTCTAATGGTGTTTGCTTGTACCCTGGTTAGAATAGTCTTAAAATTCGTTCTCGGTAGGGGAAAAGAAAATAAAGTAGAAAAGAAAAGCCATACGAGAAAACTACAAGATGCTATAAACGCGACGCAGCAAACTGGAACGCAAGCTCACACAGATTGATGGCCTGAAAGTCCCGCGAGGTTTTGAGCTAGCTGAAACGACCACGACTTTTGCATTTGCAAGTGTCAGCTGTTTTGAGAAAGTGATCTCATTACCTTTTCTTTCTGCTCCTGCAGTATTCTGTGCAGTAGCGGCATTTCGTTACCTCAGTGTGATGCATTACCTTGACGTATTATAGTTAGGCTCTAACGAAACGGCAAAGAGGCTGCGTAAGTGTAACATTTTCTCGCTCCCGCAAGAAGTAGAAGCGCTGAAAAGGCCGACAAAAAAAATTGATTCATGTACAACGCACACGCTGGACTCTAGGAGAAAGAAAACTTTCGTAAAGCTGTTATTCCATACAAATCATCACTATCTACAATATTTTCTTTATTATTTACCTTATTCAACGTTTAATCGCACGCAATGGTGATGATTCAGTCTCTACGCCATTCACAATAGTTGCATAGAAATGTAAACACCAGTTCATGCGGATGAACGTACTGCCTGACGTCGAAGCAGATGTGTCTGGCGGCCGAGGCAGTACCTGGTGCTTGCTGAGGGAAGAATGACAACGACAGGCGTATGCACAGAGGAGTTTTATTAGTGTCGAGCTAGAGTTAGGTGTCATGTACAGTCGAGAGCGAAAGTTTGGGGACCAGAGGTGACGCTTAAAATTTTTTTTTTATTCCCAGTCTAGGTAAAAAGGCTGAAATCCAGTAGTACTGGCTATTTCCGCCTGTTTGACCAGCGTCAAGCATTACGACATTCTTACGTTACGCGACACGTGCAAGGGGAAAATTTTGCTGTCGTTGATGCCGTGGTCCCTAGAAGTTTGCTCTCGGCTGTGCTACCTCTTGCATCACAGTGAAGCCTACCCATTCTTTGTGACTGGCCAATAATGGGCACATACCCACTAACAAGTGGGAGTGGGGTGGCCCGAATATCGGAAATTCAGTGTGCAGTCTCTGAATATCACGCCCTTTTTCATTAGGTGGTCTGAAGTGCACAGAATGAGAAGCTTCGCTTTAAAATCTACACACTTAGCGATTCGTTCATCGATTGCAGAGGATGAGGCACTGCTATCAACAGCCGTTTGGGCATTCACGGCTCACTGGCCTTGGGGAAGTCAAGGTGAGCATAAACAGAAATGACGACAAAAGGGAGAAGGTCGTCGTGGGAAGACGAAGGAGAAGAGGGAGAATGAGAAGATGTAAACAACATAACAGGGAAGCTCCTGGGCTTCGCTGTGAGGCGGAAAAGATAAAAAAAAAGTACGAAAGAAAGCATTCTCGGAAACAGACGCGACAGACGACACAGACGTGTGTGTGTGTGTGTGTGTGTGTGTGTGTGTGTGTGTGTGTGTGTGTGTGTGTGTGTGTGTGTGTGTGTGTGTGTGTGTGTGTGTGTGTGTGTGTGTGTGTGTGTGTGTGTGTGTGTGTGTGTGTGTGTGTGTGTGTGTGCGCGTTTGTTTGTTTGTTTGTTTGTTTGTTTGGTTTGTGTGTGTGTGTGTCAATAAATATGACAATTTCTATGTACAATGTTATCTTGTGTCACAATGATGCGAGCAATATTACGACACTACAACTGGCGATAGAAAGTCACCATGAGAGGAGGTATGATTTTTCGCGAGGTCGTTAGAAGCCGCAAGAATGGAGTTCAGGCATATTCATGCACTGCGGATCGTTTCCACGCTGCAATAAAGCATTGTAGGGCCGTGCAAGGATTTTAGAGCCATATTTATTTTCTAATATTTCTGATACAGTGCACTAGAATGGAGGTAGTAGGAGAGCGGAGCGCTCCCGATTAAGGCCGTTCATATGATAGTACTCTATATGCCTAAAATTCTGCTTTATGATTTCAAGAAAGGGGCATCATGCGATTTACTCTAGTTCCTGCGGTTTCCTATCAACCTCGTACCTTGCTACTTATTCTACACTGCATTCTGATAGCGTAATGCACGAAACTGAGCAGCGTTGACTGTGGAATGCTTGCGGTAAACGACGAAACGTAATCTGGTACAACAGGGCGTCATAACGTGATCCCGCCTTGAACTAGAGACATCGGATTACCTGCAGAATAAGTGTGGCTGTTGGTTTACCTTTACCATGCCATCCTTCTGTCGAGAAATTCAATACGGTAAACGACAAGCACCCTCTAATGCAAAGCTGTGTTTCTTCTTCATTCCTATGTGATGCTTTGTCTGTGAACAAACGAGGCTAATTAAGAATACATTGGCCACCAATTGGTCCCCGTAAGTGTCTCACTAAATGTGACAAAGTCAGCCCCTGGAGCCAGCATGCAAACAGCACGTTAGGCTCCATTTTACTGAACAGAGCGAACCCACTAACCTAGCTCGATACCCTTACCGAGCAGGCACTTAGAAGCACGATCTAGCATGTAGTTGGCAAATGGCGACTGTAGCCTCAGATACGTCGGTGTACACTTTTGTGTGTGTGTATTTTACCACCTTCTTTCTCGCTTTCTTAGTTAAATTAGGAACAAGCGCAGTCATTACAAAGCATGACTTAAAATCGAAAATAAAAGCTTCCCTCAAGTGTTACCTGCTGAATGGATCACTTTCGAGGATTTCAATGTCTTCGTTGCGTCTTACCAGGATTAATTATTCCGAGTTCGCGTACGCGAAAGCCGCAGTGGCAACATTATCAATGCCCAATGTATGGAGGTAGGGGCGGTAATGGTGTTGTGACTAGAGTCGGTGTAGCATGGCAGTCGCGGTGTCAGCAACCGGTCCACATGTGTAAGTGACCAAATTCCAAGTCGCGCTAGCCGCTCATTCCTTATATTTCGACATTGTAATATCATTACGAGTACTGGTAACGTCTGCGACGTTCGCACAGAGTCGTCGTTTTCTTCTTTATTTTTTTTCACACATAGATGCAACAATAAGATCCACATTGAATAAAAGTAGGTGCAACAACCCAACCAGCAATTCCAGTTGAGGGTGAAGAGTCGCAAAGCTAGCTTTGCCACAGCAAGAGCATGCTAATAGGGAAGCCTGATTCGCAGTGGCGGAGCTCTGAGTATTGCAATTTTGTAGGTATAATAAAAGTCTACATTATATGAATTCACCTCTACGTTTCCGCCGTATTGAATTTGACGGGGAATTGTGCTCAGATGACAAAGCGGCTGGTTGGGATGACCACTTGCTTGAAATATGCAGCGCAACGCAAAAGCATAAAGTTAAATCTTATTTTCCTGTTTTACTAACAGGAGGTCTAGCCCTTACACTCTTTGACTATGATACCCCCTTCTATATATACTGCATACTTAATTGTAGTTATATGCAGTAAATGTAAATTTGAAATTTTATGCCCTTTTCGAAAAGAAAGAGAGAAGGGATATATGGGAGGCAGGGATGGTAACCAGTCATGAGTCTGGTTGGCTACCGTACACAGGGGGAAAGGAGAAAGGAAAGAGAGAGGAGGGGAAGAGACAAAAGGGAGAGAGAGGTTATAGAGACCTGCACGAACAGTATTTGAGTCAAAGCCGCTCATGCAAACTAGACATTCTCAGAAAGCACAGAAGTGCCTTTAGTGCCTTCTGAGCCGATGATCGGTGGGGACGGTGCTCTAGTACTGTCTGTTCACTCAGAGGACAATCATCTAGTTTCCTCAATGTGTTGGGAAAAGATTGTCTTTGTCCTTGAAACTGAGGACAGTCGCAAAATAAGAGGTCAATGTTCTCCTCGCATCCGCAAACACCACATGCAGCTTAAAAGCACTTCCTACTGGGCTAGTTGGTAGCGGTTCCATTACAAAATATAATACACCATATAAACGGGCGCACATAAGAGAAGAGAACTGGACAGGGCGCCAAAGAAGAGAACGGTAGGCGCCCTGTCCCCTTCTCTTCTCTTGTGTGTGTCCGTTTATTTGGCGTGCTTATATTTTATAATGAACTGCGTGCAGGACTATCAGCCATTCCAATTAGTGGTGAATAAGCTTTCGTGAAGGCAACTTCCAGCCACAACCGACACAGAAGAGGTGCTTCGCGTCGGTGCTGTCCGGTTGGAGGTCTGAGAAGAAGTGACGGATTTAGTCTGCGCAGTCTCGTGCGCCTTGTATGTGCGGTGCTCCACTCTGCCAAGGAGAGTGGGCGTGCTAGAATGCGAAGTTGTCCTGCAGCGTCGGTCCTTGAGAGAGGAGTGGAGACGCAGCGGTCTTCCTTGCTTGACGCCCGAGCTGCCTTATCTGCGGCATCTTTTCCAATCGTACCGCTTTGACCCGGTAGCCATTGAAAAGAGATATGCGCACATACGCTACCACGAAACGTTCTTACCGCTATCATATCTAGGTGTGCATCAAGCCTGTGTTCACTCTCGTTTCTTTATTATTCAATCTCCTAAACGCATTTTTCTGAGTGGTGTCAAAACAGAAAAGATAGCTGCGACGTACACCGCAGTGGTGGACTTGGGATTAAATTGACCCGTGTGGTTCTGCACCGTGCACCCAATGCATGATACACTGGCGGGTATTATTATAGTTGTTTTTTTTTTTTTTGCATTTCGTCATCATCGAATTGCGGTCGCCACGGCAGGGATGCGATCCCGCGCCTTCGGTCTCAGCAGCGCAACGCCAAATCTACTAGGCCACCAGGGCGGGTAGAATTGGAAGCAAGCCATTTTAGGTTTATGTGAAAGGTAGTTTAAAGCGTTTTGGGGCAACGTTTCAATAAATTTCAGTCAAAGTTGTTGAATTTCATAGAAAAAATTCAACCGTGTCGACTTTGGGAACAATTTAATTTATGGGCGCAATTTTTTTAGAAGTAAAAAAAAAAGCAGTTCACCGGATGGAACCAAAAGTGGTTTATGCATTCCCGCGCATTTTAAACGTGTATACCCAGGTAGACAGTTCCCTTACATTCAGTTCAAATTTAGGCCTGGTCAGGCATTGGTTCATATGCTGGGTAAAATCCATTAATAAAATTGCTTAGAGCTTGACTGAACCTCTATTCCTCTGTGAAATAAACGTTATTCTTTGTTGGAATTTACAATACTTCATATTCTATTCCCCTCTGCTCTAGCCTTCAATACAGTATTGAGAGTGCACGCGCATGGCACACGAAACAGGCAAAATAAATAAGACCTAAGGACATCAACCGGAACGCGCTTGCATCGTATTCCAAGTTTCTCTGCCAAAAGTCAGAGTAACGGTTCGTTCCTTATCCTCACGTCATGACTCAGTAATGCGCAATAAACTCTGTGCTGAACTTCGTCTACAATTTATTTTATACTCACACTCGGCAGTGAAAGCTCTCGTCATGGTTCTCTTAACAAAACTGAAAAATTACGAGAAGGAGCACCAAATAATATTGTCCCATAATGCCTCTAACAATATGTGACATACATTGTGCTAGCCTTCGCAACTACGATCCACTCAATCACTTTAATAATAAAAAGAAAACTGCAATAAAAGTGCAACCGCCAACCTTGAAAAACCAACTTAGATCCATTAAAATTAGTTCCTGTCCCTGCTTTTCTTCTTGTTTTTTTTTTCTTGCCTCCAACAATGCACATTTCTCTTTCTGCGTCTCGGAAGAAACGCTCCACCCGCCGTGGTTGCTCAGTGGCTATGGTGTTGGGCTGCTGAGCACGAGGTCGCGGGATCGAATCCCGGCCACGGCGGCCGCATTTCGATGGGGGCGAAATGCGAAAACACCCGTGTGCTTAGATTTAGGTGCACGTTAAAGAACCCCAGGTGGTCGAAATTTCCGGAGTCCTCCACTACGGCGTGCCTCGTAATCAGAAAGTGGTTTTGGCACGTAAAACCCCAAATATTATTATTATTAAGAAACGCTCCGTGCATCCGTCCTTCCGCAAAGAGCAGCTTAAAGCACTGCGATAACAGACATAAATGTCGCCACCACCCTTCGGCTCTGTATACCAAACGCTTCCTTCAACACATGGAAGGCAAGTTTGACAGAGCACAGCCTTTTACCTCGATCGCTTCCTTCTTTCAATAGTTGCACTCGACCTCGTTTCCTCCTTTTTTTCCCCGCGACTCCCAGGAAAGCAGTCGGTTTTCGCTGTTGGCCCGAAAGTATCACGTCTTTCTCGCTCCGTCTGTTGTTCGCCTTTCCTTATCGGCCATTCTACTCAGAAACGACATCTATGCTTACTCTGATGTGCGCGGGCTCTGTGGTGGTGGTGGTGTTCGCGCCGTCTCAAGCACACATAAAAAAAGGATCTTCTCTCTATCTCTCGCTCTCTTGCTCCCCACCTCTCTGCGTCTTTTCTTCGTATTCAGGGCCGGAGAGATGCGGCAAGGAAAAACGGGTTAAGGACAGGAGCGCTAGCCAGGAACTGTTCCCCACTTGCGTGGTCGGTCTGTTTTGATTCGGCGCGAAGCAAATGGGGCGAAAAGGCGACGTCGTTAAGTGCTTTCACCTCCGGCAGCGTTCCACACGCTTCATTTCTTCTTTCAGTCTCTTTCTTGCTCTCTGTTTTGGGTTCTCACCGTAAGGAGGACGTCAGGCAAGGCCAGGAACGAAAGGGCACCGCGCTTGAACCAATTGTCCGTCTAGGCTGCCCCAGCAGCTTTCCATCCGTCGGCTCCTCGGACACTGTTATTCTCTCGCGACTCCTTTGTTTTCCATAGAAATTCCCCGTGTCCCTCTTTTGATTGGAGTCAGTGAAATTCCGATATTTTCGCGAGAGACTGCGGATGCGGCAAATCGAATGGTCCTCAACGGTGCCAATGTGACGGTCACGCGTATGCGGCTAGCATGTTCGCTTGTGCCTTGGTTTGCCTCATTTTCTGAAGATGTCGTTACGATGGCTCATTAATTGCAATAGGGCGTTCCAGAATATGTTAGTCGCTTGTTGGTAACCATTATTATTATTTAGTCATAGTTTCGACAAAGTGAAACGTTAAAGAATGATAACGAAAGCAGGGCCCTTACATGCGGGTCTAACCAACCATGCCGATATGGTCGACGACGAGGGCGTGGTTCGTCACAGCAACCCCCTGCCCCTCTGAGGTGGTGGTTGTGGTGGCACTGCGGGCGACGAGGCAAGTAGCACTAAGGGGAAGAAAACGTAGTAGAGCTACCGGCAAGATATAAAGACAACATAGGAAAGACGATGAAGCGAAAGATTGTAGTTCTCAAACGTACATTATCCAACACAGTCGCGGATTTCATTTAATGTTTATTCTACACTCCAGTACAGTCGTTCATCGACCAGACCACGCGGGGTGTCTCTGGAGTCAGTGGTTTGTGTGTGCCCTACGGTGCCCGACGTAATTCTTATTCGAGCACGGAGTAAAAAAAAGATGTTTAAGCTATAGAAGAAGCTATGAGCAAGCTGTAAATGTCAAGAATGAAAAGAAGTCAAGGAGAGAATGTTGGTTCCAGAAAAGAGATGGTCAGCTGTCTTCTACAAACGACTGTTGCACACCCATATGTGTCATGCATAAAACCTCATAACATAATTACCATTCGTGTGTTGTATATTTTGGAAAATTTCGTGCGCTGCAATTAAATCGGTGCACGTTTCGTACATTCTCGAGAGAATATCAGAACTAGAGAAGTATAGAGCGCGTTAAGTGGCTTACGTAGGCGCGGCTGTACAATAGACAGCAATTTGCTTACAAAGTGTGTAAGACAATGCAAGAGTGGACTCACACAGGTGCACGGCCAAGTTAGGTTATCAACAACACGTTTAACCAAACAATTTGAACAATCAAAAGCAACAAAAACAAGATAAATAAGCACACACGATTAGGCATTTCATTTGTAAAAACCTTTGACAGTGCAGTTCCCATAATTTCTTGTCAAATCTACGAGAGCTGTACAAAATTTGCATTCCCTCAAATCTTGTCATGCTTCAAGGGAGCTGTAGATATCCAAACGAACTCATCGTGCCAGTGGTATTTTTCTACACGTGTGTGCCATTTTTGTACCAAGTTCTCAATACTGCAGAGCACTACAGATGCATGTGAAATTGTTATGACTCTGTGTAACATCTCAGACAAACTGCGCCGGAACATATATTATGGTGTAGCAGAATTAAGAGTGAGAATACGGTATGGAAATCTGAGAAAACTTTAAAGGATGAGATATAGATTTCTGATTTACGCACCAAGCCGCTTTAAAAGACAAACGACTTTCTACAAGTGGCTTTGTATTCGCACGCTATTAATACTGCAGATGACCCTCTGCTAAAGCACGGAAATCGCATATTGCTACAGAATTCAGGCAAGCGTAAGATACGAGAAATCCAGAAATCGTGGCGAACAGTGCATGTCTGTCCACCGTGTAGTATTAATACGGTGCTCTACACTTTCACCCACTAGGCGTCTGAAGAACGCACTGCACGGAACAATATTTGGAGGTCAGAGCATGGTTCATATAGTGGCTGTACAGATTCATTGGCTCTATGCCATTTCTTACAGGAAATGTAGGATTTCATGCCCATGTTTAACGCTACCGTAAAACTGGATTACCATATGTTTACTGTACTGAACAATAATATGTCCACAGTAGGCGAGCAAATTCCGGCGCGGCTTATTTCGTGCGTATTAATGACAAATTGTTCAAGAAAACGAAAACGAAATTGCGTGGTATTAGTTTGAAGACAAGGCCTTGTATATCTTTTGTCGATCTGTAGTGCCTTAGTGTTGTTCCCTGTCCGCCGAAGAATAAAGGGGGGGGGGGGGGAGGAGAACAAGCCGAGGAAATAGATTAACGCTCAACTATTCCTTTCCTTGGATTCATTTTACATTCTGTGGACAGAGTTTTGTGTTCCTGACCTCTTCCGCTTTTCAGTCGCGGCCTATCACTAATGGGTTCCGCAATTTCACGTAGTAAACAACGAAACTCACGAAAACTTCGAAGGAAGGTAAGTACTAAAAGAGAATAGAAATGAGAAGACAAAAGGAGGGATATACACACACGAATAGAAATAAACATAGAAACTAGTTTTTTGTACTGTTTCCTTAAGCTGAAAAAAATCATGCCGACGGAAAAGAGGTCCGAGTGAGTGTCGTAACCTAACTTAACCGCAGCGACCATTTCAGTTGCACCCAAACGTTGCCTCGGTTCGAGTTACGGAGAATGGTCTTGACTAGGAAGCATTCTTTTTTTTTCTTTTTTCGACAGCGCAAAGGACAAGTACAAGACGAGTGCACATACACAGCGCTGTAAATGGGCACTCTTCTCGTCCTTGTCCTTTGCGCTGTTGAAAAAAGAATGTCACACCAACTTGCCCAAGCTGTAACAGTGACTAGGAAGCAAGCCAAGAATAAAAAAAAGTGTCGTTTACCTGTAACTGTTTTCGTGTTCCTCAGCTTTATTGTTCTGTGCTTGGTTGAACAAAAGTGACGTGCTCATACAACCGCGTGTCTGAAGCGAGCGTTTTTCAGACCGCGCCAAAATGGTGTGGGCAGCAATAAAACACTGAGCTCGGTCAGAAGAGACAATGGAAGAGTAGTTTAGGTATCGGCCCGACCGCTCCATCCTCCTCTCAACGTTTTATATTAGGAAATTGACTGGCGTCCCTGTAACAAAACACAGGAAACAAATGGAACACAGGGAAAGAATAATAGTGTGAAAAGTTAAACAAATACGAAATAATAAACGCTTTCACATAGGCTAGGGAACTGGACACGACAGCTATTGTTTTACAGCCAGCACTTCGGCTGAAAACTGCTCTTCTCGAAATTCTGAAAAAGATACTTACAAAATAAAAGACATCGCACATGCAGTAAATAAATAGGAGAAAGGACAAAAAGCTTTGTTTAGATGCATGGAACAAGCATTAAAGAGACCCGGCTGAGAGGAGACGACCCATCTCATGCAGCGCTCCCCGTATTGATAGAGGGTATAGGTTGACGCAAATGTTTTTTTTTTTGTTTTGATTTCGTAGACCAATTTTTATTTTTTCGTCAACAGAGTTGTATTCTGAGAAGAACGCAAAGAATTATCGACCGCAGAGGTAGGTCAAAGCTACTGCAGGGCTTTAAATTTCACTGTGGTGTTTTTATTTAAAGGTAATGCAAACATCGAAACGATAACCAGCACACTTCAGCGATTCCTGCAGATGCAAGCATATATTTACTGCGACAACTTCAGGCCCTGGCAGCGGACGCTGTCGTCTTCTCCAGAATAGCATCTTCGCTGCGATGTACAAAGGGTGTGTGTGTCTTCTTTTTTGTTAGAACATCGATTGATGTAGTCTCTGAAAAACATTAACAAATACGGCCAATCTCAGAATCTGCCGAGCCCACAAGACTACATGACGAATGACCAATCTCAAAAGATGCGTGCTTACAATGTTCTCACCGAAATGGACACGGCCGGAAGGCTTGGGATTCGATTCCCAGACCTCGTGGTGCTTTTTCTTCTTTTTCCTTTTTTGATATATAACCGGGACAAAGGGGTAGCTTGATGGCGTAACTGAAAGGATGGGTAAACACTTGCAAAAAAACTAAAGCAGTTTCGAGCCCCTAATTGCCGGATGCAGCAAGAAAAAAGGGCTTCCGATTGGAGCACCCAATGAGATGCTTGTGAATTTGTGTTATCGTAATGTGAAGTTTATGGCACACAGACTAGCTAATCTGCCATGTGGAGAGATTACGTAGGGGAAATGTGAAAGATGATAGATGATGCGTTGCACCACTGACACCCATCACTTCCGCAAGCCCTATTGAACGAATGCAGAGCTGATGCTAAGAGCTAATGGCTTCAGAAATGGTTTTGTTCAAGAATGCATTTCTGCCTAACGAGTGTTGTGGAAATACTTATAGCAAGCATGGTAAACATAGTGGCAACGTGTGAAAAAAAGAAAGCTGCGAGGTACTTTAAAGCCTCTGCCCATTCAATGACACAGATTTATAAGATCTTTATGCTGAATGAGGCTGCATTGACAAATCCAAGGACGCTCTGATGATATTCTAACGAGAGATACAAATAATGGAAATGATTGCCACATGGTGACTCTAGTGACAGTTCCCCTAGTGACATCAAGCTGTTCATTTCGTCCGCAAAATTGGAGAAGTAGTGTACATATTCTGTGTACTGAACAAAGTGGAGGCTAAAAATTTATCGAAGAATTGACTGTCTAGTTGGCTTTTTAAGGACCGCTTCTCGGGGACCAGTGTTCATGTTCGTGAGCATTCGATTTTGTCCACCCTAAAATTGAACCATCAAAGACGGGGAACTAAACTTATTTCTACCTCGAAGTCATACACATGTGGCAACATAAATCAAGGACCGGGTCATGTGGTTCTCTGCGGCTCAAGAGACATGCTTGTTTCTTCGCCACCGAAGGAAAATGCCAGTCAATCGCAATTCTAAATGGCATGAGATTCCGATCGTGGCACTTAATGTTCAATAAACACAACAGCGATTCGGCTAACTATTGTCAATGTTCGTAGGTGTGCGGAAGCCTTTACCGTGGCAAACTTGATGGATGCTCAGTTTGTTCGCGTGCATAACAATTCCGCTGTATGCATATATACGGGCTATTTGGTCAAGCAACAACGTTTTTGTATTCGTAAGATGCCGCTTCAGAATAAGAGCTGACTTAAAAAAAAAACTTACTTTGCCGACATTGTTCTCACGGGTTTCAGGTGGGTAAAGCTCATATCGTTTCCAAACAAAATTTTGAGGATACGTGTTCTGCTTCCCTAGAGCATAAAAAATAAACGTTCACGTATCGTACACCTTTGCTCCTAAAAGTCAGGCTTAATAAGTGCCGCAATTTAGGCTGGTTCCAATATCAGCATTTTTATTGGACTGCATGCGTTGTTTTCAAGATAGATGTATTTTCCTCCTCTGTAGCCATATTTCTTTAAAAACAAAAATGTTCAGGAAAGTCGAAACACAGCTGGGGGCCAATCTTTCCGTTCTAAACAAATCCCTGTGCCTCTCTTCTGCATGGAAATCATTTTTCGTCCCTTTGAATTTAGCGCGAACGCACCGTCAGCCTGAAAGTGGTGAAACGCGGATGTGGAAGCATGTATTTAGAGGGTGGTTTTTTTTTAGCTGCATCAATTTTTTTTAGAGATTGCCTATGGCCGACGGTATAATTCTAACCCTTGATCTAAATTACTCGATGAGGCGGCCATTACTTCAAAGACAAATCAATACATTCAATTGAATAATTACCGGAATTACGCTAATTACCTTTTTATTAAATTGCTTTACGCCACCTATTTCAATTTACGAATTATTGCCGCAGAGTTCGCACGGCGTATCCACTTGGGACGAATTCTCTGGACGGCACCAGCTCCAAGATATCAATTTTCAATGTTTTCGTCGAAATGCCTTCGTGTTTCGGTTACTTTTCTACTCCAATGCATAAAACGGCGGTTTCTTAAAAGAGCAACAGGAACGCCTATGCATTTCGTCGGGCAGTTTGAAAATGAATATCCCCGAACTGGTGCTGTCTAGAGAAATCGTTCCTAGCGCGTACGCCTTGCGAACTCAGCGGCTATAGTTCGTAGGTCGAAATAGGTGGCATAAACTAATTCATTAAAATGTTAATTATGGTAAATATTGATTTATTCCATTCACAGATCTATCAGATAGATAGATAGATAGATAGATAGATAGATAGATAGATAGATAGATAGATAGATAGATAGATAGATAGATAGATAGATAGATAGATAGATAGATAGATAGATAGATAGATAGATAGATAGATAGATTGCTGCACAGAAACAAAAACATACGGCAGAGAAAGAAAGTAGTGACCTTGAAAAGAAAGAGTGATGGCAGAAAAGAAAATACCAACGATGGCCCGTATAGAACCAAAGACGTCAGAGGAAGAAAGCGCAAAACAGAGCGACAAACGTAAAGAAAAGAAAACGCGGTCCGCCCAGCGATCCAGCCCCCCCCCCCCCCCCCCCCCCCTTACCCCATCCCGCCTTTGTGTGCAGCAGGAGAAACACAAGCCCGGAGGCGGCGGCGAGAGGCAGGACGCCAACAGAAGAAAAATGGCCGCCACAGAAATCGCAGGCATTAGCCTAGAAAGCAGGGAGGGAAGGAGACGAGCGGTGCATTCTTATCGCGAAGCGCGTTGGAGCGTTTCGGTGATGGCCGCGTTTATTGTCTTCTCTCTAGCGTGCATGACGCAGCTGCGCGTTATTGCACGCTCGACTCCCCCTACTACGCATGTCTGTTATATTTTTTTCATTTGTGCACTTGCACTCGAACCATTAAAGATCGCTGCTGCTTGGAGATGCTCTTGACCTAAACCTTACACCAGCTTCGCATATATACTTTGTGCGTTGACGCCCCGCTGAGTTACCACTGACAAGGATGAGCATGACCGAACCGAACCGAAGAACTCTGGACTCGAGAGCATAGTCATCGCTGCAGGAGGGAACGCACACACTGACAGGCACACACCCCAACGCACTCATGCACACGCAGCATACAGGAAACATGCGCACAAAGAACTAGTCACTGTTCCGCTATCATTTCTCCTGGGCATCGCCGGTGATGAGTCTTTTCACGACTTTTCTTCGCGTTGTTTTGCATACGGTTGCTGAAAGAGAACGGCATTTGAAGCGTGACGCTGTTGAGATGAGAGAGACCTATGAAGCGATTGAGTTACTAACAATAACTGAAGTGCCTCCGTTGACCTCCGCTGACAAGGAATGAACCTGAAAGCACTGAACGAGTAACGAGTACGAAATACTGCAGAAGGGAAAGCTGTACGAGGATAGTCGTAAGCAAAGCAACCGAAGACAATAAAAGCACATACTTGTTTCCAATAGTCACCGTCATGCCATCGTTGTTCCCGTCGTCATCCGTGTCGCAGTTCCTGCCATGTCATCGTTGTTCTCGTGCCACCATCTTCATACCATGGTTACCGCATTCATCCTTGCGGTCATGTTGTTGTTGGCCTGCCGCTAACTGCTTCGTTAAAGCCTTTGTTTTTATCGTTCCCCACTTGAAGCCAAGCGGGAACGAGCGAACGAAACACAGCACACGACCAGCCTGTTGCTGAGCTCCGAACTACTGTTTCGCGCTAATATATAATTGTTAATTCACTTTTCTGGTAGGACTTCGAAGCATATATGTAGCGACAACTGCTTAGTTGAATGCCTACCGGAGGTTTTACAGTGGCCATACGCCTTGCTCGCTACTTGACTTTAGAAGAATGATGCACAAAACGACCCACACGCGCGCAGTAAACACGAACTCAACATAGAGTAACATATTACCTGAACGTATCTATGGAACGGGTCTCGCACCACGGCCGCGATCGACAATTCAGTCCGCACGTGGGAGGGACCTCACTCAACCCCGCTGCAGCACGGCGCTTCACAAATTTGCGCCGCGGAGGAGTACCTTGCGGGACGATTAATTTCGGCTAGGCCACATAACCCTCTTTTGCGGACTAAACAGGCGATGGTTCCTTTCGTGAACATCAAGCCTTATAAGAAAGCAAATCAGAAAGCCCTTCGCCCTATTCTTTTCTCTCTTTCTTTTGCCAAATTACTGCACAAATGGGAAGTCAACATGTCCATTCCCAGCAGTAGACCTTTCATGGGCCGGCCTGGCCTTATCTGCCGGTAGCTTCTTCGGCGGTGCTTTCAGTTGTTAAAGATGGCAGTTGTGTATCTCACGTCCACGACGCAAGAAGCGACGAAGTGGGATTCGTTCTCTATGGAGCGAGGTACGAACGCCCGAACCAAATTCACAGGGAAGTGCACCCCACGTACGGTGAAAAGTGTCTAGCTTTGGGAAGTGCCATGTGCTGGTGTTGCGAGTTCTCAGAAGGCCGTGAAGACTTGCACGATAATGAGCGTTTGGAGAGGCCGCGTGCGTCGCTGACTGACGACAGGGGCGTCTCAAATTTAGTGCAGCGATGGGACAAATGTCTAAGCCAGTGTGGAGACTATGTGGAAAAATAGTGTAAAGTACGTAGCACAGTATTTATATTTGTAATTACTTGCGTGTACCTTATTTTGGCTAATAAGAAATGGCGGGCAAGAACTTTCCGATTCGCCCTCGCAGGATTGACTTTGTGGGCTCTGGCATCAAACAGGCCATTTGATTATATATCATAATGTAGAAACAGAAACGGGGGTATGTGTTTCTGTTTCACTACATGGAATGCATATCGAACCCTAAGTCAAATTTTTATGTCAGGCAGTAAATGAAGAACAACCGCAATGGCCCTATACATGTCGTGGGCGCTCTTAACAGCGCTCGCCGATTACTTAGACAACGTACGGCACCAGATTGAACCATCCCCGTCAACATCCATCAGAGGATAAGCAAAAAAAAAATGAAGATGATTCGACGGAGGCTGAGCGGTGACGCGAGAAAGTCGGTCATGGTTCTCGGCTACAGGCAGCACTAAAAGCAGCAAGTTGTGTTGCTGCCCGAAATGTGATCAGGTGCCGTCCGCTTTTACTTATTGGTCTGAGTGTCGCTTTCTGAGCGCCTTTTAATGCTGTGGGCGAGAATCTTGCTTTTCGGCTGGAAACTCATCGCGATTACTTTAAGCTTCTGTCACGCTTAGAGCTGTAGAGCGGGTTTGTGCCTCGCTTGACAAACAAAACACGATTAATAAGTACATAAGATAGTCATTAGTAGAGTACTTAGCCTCTGTAATAAAATAAAGCTCCAATAGTCCAATTTTCATCTATTGTTTTACTACTCGGGGGCCTGCACGAACAGCTGCTCATAAGCGCGTGTTGAAGCCCCTTCATTTTCTGTAGCAGCTACAGCGTATGCAGATTGTCTCAAAAAGTTTCACTTGAAAGCTGACGTTCAATACGAAGGAAGGTAATTAAAAATTACTGAATAATCAATAACTAAATCAATGTCGCGATAAATAAAGAAAGGAAGCAATTGAAGTTTGTGTTTTCAATCAGCTTTTCAGGATCTATCTATCTATCTATCTATCTATCTATCTATCTATCTATCTATCTATCTATCTATCTATCTATCTATCTATCTATCTATCTATCTATCTATCTATCTATCTATCTATCTATCTATCTATCTATCTATCTATCTATCTATCTATATCTATCTAGCTATATCTATCTATCTATCTATCTATCTATTTATGTGTCAATCAATCTATAGACAAAGAGCGGGTGATTTGTCACATTTAGCGTCACTTCTTCAAGCGGATGCGCCCGTGCATTTGTCACGCTTAATACATCCCGCAAAGTCGATAAGCTATACCCTCAATCTTCGTTGGCTCAAGCATCGTTTTGTGACCGCGGCGAGATCCCTTGTTTCCTTGAACCGCACTAACCTCCTCATTATTGCTACACGCGGGACATGCATACGTTTGGACGTTCTTGCTTACTGTTACGTGGACGTAGTAAGGAAAATAAAAGAAGAGAAAGATGAAAGAACGACAGAAATTGTGCCATCGTTACGGCGTCTTCACTTACAGCGCGAACGAACCAACAGGAACACAAAAGAAAGGCGTAACACGAGACCTGTTACATCCTTCTTCTTTGTCCCGGTTGGTCCGTTCACTCTGTAAGTGAAGATGCAGTTGCACCGCCTCGCCCGGCTAGCAACCGTACATCATCATTGCGACATCCATGGGTCTGCCCAGGTCAATCGAGATAAGAGAAGGTTTGTGCGCGAGTAAGAAAAAAATGAACAAAAAAGCTGCTGCTGCTGCAGCCGCATTCGAGGCCACCTTATTTGGTTTCGACACCACCGCTGGCTTGCGGAACGCTGGCCGATGTCCCTGAATGCGTGGCCATGACCACAAGTAGTGGAGCTCAGATCCAGGGGTTATTTTTTTCTATGTTGCCATCCGCAGACGTCGTGTTATGTAATGAGTTTCTTTGTTGACAAAGAGGCTCAAACGCGGGCTATGAGAAAAATTTGATTTCAATCCTACCGAAGGGTAGCTTCGAATCGCAAAATCATTGCGTGCTATGTCTTGAGTGCTTCGTATTTCTCCTGAAATTTTGCGATTGTATTTGTTTATCATGTAGGGCTAAATGGACCCTCAGGGTAAAAAAAGTTAGCATATAATGCGAGAAAGATTGAGAAGTCGGGTTGATGGAGAGAGCGAACGCGGGAAGACTGAAGAAGATGGACGCATCCTTTTAGCTTCCTGTTTTGTAACCTGTAACGAGTATAATAAATTTCTGAAGGAAAAAGAAGCTAAGAAATATTGAAAGCGAAATAAAAATACTTTTGATTAACTGGATCTAACTAATATTAAAATGCCGGATGGAAGAAAGGATAAGACAAGGGCAATGATATCGTCAGGGTGTCACAGGCTCCTGAAATGTTACTTCCGGTGAGTTCTTGAAGCTGAGGAGGAAATTATGGGACAGAAATTTCAATGTTAAAGAAATTACTGCAGTTGAGCGGGAGGTGGTTAACAAAAAGCAATGACGGACTGAGCAACGAAAGTCAAAGTTATATAATAATAGTGCAGGAGAGCCTTATTTGTTGCTTTCTTTGGTGCTTCTGTTTCTTACCTTTTCAACCTCTAAACAAAGTAAGCCAAGGAAGATAAAGCCAAACAATCAAACAAAAGAAAGTCTGAGACCTGTGCTGCCTTTAGGAATCACAACCCAATTTCCAGAATAGCTGTTCCTTTCGAGCACTTTTCTTGGCAATTGCTTTGATTGCCAATTACCAAATTATGCCCGGCAAGCCTTGCCCGCACATGACAGAGTATTTGGCTCCCGTTTTCTCAAAAAAAGAAATTTGATGTCACATTTAGCAGCTACATTTCGCATCTGTTCTTGCCCCGAGAAGGGCGAAAGAAGGAAGGAAGGGCCGGCAGATTAATCAGGTTGTCCTTGGTTTTACTCTCTACGCATACAGCAATGTCTGTGCTGAGAGAAAAATATAAGAAAGTTTCGCAGTGTTGGATGAGAGCCGGAAGGCGCATCTGTGGCGATGTATACGGAGCTTTGAAAGGAGCTACGCCGAGAAGTAAGGTAGACGGCGCCACCATTATGACGGTATCCAAAGCTCCATCAAGAAGATAACACTACTTTCACTTCTGCCCACGTAGTTTAGGATCGTGAACATGAGAAAGGTTCTGTGCGTAGCTCGATTAATGCCACATAGATAGCATCCATAAGGCCATGAGGGTGTACGGCATGGTTTCCTAACACAAAGCGATTGTCGCAACAAAAGACTAGATCATTTTTTTTATTTCGCAATACAAGTATGATGGTAGGAAAAAACAGCAAAGATTTTCCACGGATTGTTCGACTGTATCTTGCCATCATGCTTTCAGCGTTTTTTTTTTCTTTTTCATTGCTTTTTTATTGTTACAACTTGATGGCAGCGGTGTCATGGCCGATTGGCGGAGTTAACGCGCTTAGCCCTTTGTTGATGCAGCGGAAGCTTTTGTTAGTACTGCCGTGAGAAGAAATAAAAACGATAAGGTAGTTAAATTAAGATCTCTAAAGCGAGCTGCAACGCAGTCAAGATGGTGGAAATGATAATCTTGACACTCGTCGTTCCCTTCCACGCTATGACCAACATCGTCTTTTTCGCATTGGTCACACGTTTGTGACAGCATTATTGCTCCAGGATTTCAAGAGACCCTATAGACACAAGTTATTGGGGCTCAATCAGTAAATTACCTTCCCTTCTACAATACGAAGAAGTTTACTCTTAACATGATCATCGTCTTGGTAAGGCAAAAAACTGGCCCCAAGACAAAGGCAAGTGGCGTTAATGCTTCAAGTTCCTGCTCTATCTCGCCCTAACTCCAAGCATTTGTATGGTGTCTGCTCTGGTCTAATTAACTTTTGTTAGTAAACATGGCTTACGCCGTATGATAAATCAGTTAAACACTGAAATTAGCAAGATCATTTAAATAAGCTCAACGGCCGAAATATGGGAAAAAAATACTAGGCTTTACACTTAGGAGGAAGTGGCTATGAAAATACAAAAACCCTGGTAACTATCTGACACACTGGTAGGACCCTCAACCGCAGCATGGAGGCGACGTAGATGGGGAAAGAAGGAAAGAAAGAGTAACGGCAGTTGCGGCGCGTGGCCTGTTTGACGGTAGGGAACATCATGGACGGAAAAAAGTTGCTGTTCGTCAAGCAGCGCGATTTAGAGTTGGTCCATGGGCCATTTGACGTAGACGCGGATTGGAAAAGTCGACATCCTCCGCCAGTTCGACGTCCTCGCAATTCTGTAGGACGGTCGTTTTTTCTTTCTCTGATGCCATGTGTCTAATTCAACTAAATTGTAATTAATTACTTCTCTCCACCTCGCGGGTTTCCGCAGAACTAATACGTCACATTGTATTGCACCAGCGGAAATTACAGTGTACTCGAACCTCTCCTGAGAAACCACACTTGTTTCTGTTGAAAAAACTTTTCCTGAATGACGATAAAACGTTTTCACAACCATAAAGGCAGCATTTCTAAGTGAGCGAAACGCAAGTACTCTTACATAATGGGATTATACGGGTAGGTTAATGAAAACACCACACCGTCAAGATTTATACGTAGCCCTCCCATATGGCGTCTCCCACAACCGCAGTGTTGCTAGAGGTCTTGAACTGATTTAAAGAATCAATAAATTAATAAGTTTTACAACTAGAGCACCTGTCGAGTCTTTGCTCGTTATTGGACATTTTCCTCTCAGTTTCATCAATTGAGAGACACGAAACACCATACGTAGTATCTGTCTTTGCTGCTTTCATAGTAATGTCATTGTAAAAGGCAACACAATCTAGAAAAAAAAAGATCACCGAGAACAACTTGGACAAGAAACCCGGTGAACCGGAAGTTCGTGAGGGCACAGAGATGAAAGTGCCGCACACAAATCAGAAACTTTGACCTCAGAGATCACTGCGAGCGACAGAAACCAAACGTGCAGAAATAGATTTCCCTTTTGCGGTTACTCTTTTTGTAGCAGGCTACTACGAAGGAACAAACCAGAAATAAGCCAAGAAGTCCAGGGAGAAAACAAAACGAATACCTCCGCTTTTCAAGAAGTGTGTCAGAAAGACTGACGTATGTACACTAACTGTTATTTCTTGTCCGTGCCCCTTGTTTTGATTCCATAGCGTCTGCTGCACGCAAGCATGACGGACCAACATGGCAATAAAATTATACTTTTTAAACAGGAAACACATTTGCAGCATCTGCCTCGTCGAGCCACTACACGTTGTTCTACATTGCTTTTTTTTCGTCATATTAATGCGCTCGCGCGTGAGATTGGTTCGTATAATAGTGGAAACCTTCCGAACTTTGCTTTATCATTTGTTTTTCTTGAGGATTACAGCGAAAACATTTTTAAGCTCAGCGTGGCAGGTAAAGAACGAACAGGAATCACAAGCCTATTGCTTTCTTTTGACCCGATTTCCAGTTGAAGGTTGTCGAGCGAGCGCACAAAAACTCTTTCCTTCCTGGTGTTTTCTTTTAAGGAAAATAAAGTAAAGATGCAGCCATCCTGTAATAGTGATGGCTACTCCTTCTTGCATAGCAGAAACAATAATATAAAAAAAATATAAGTAGTCAGAAGTAAGCAAGAAACCGCGTCATATGGCCAGAAATCCACAGCACACAGTCCTGTGTCCCCACCAATAAATAAATATAAAAGGCAAAGGCAAGTTGCACAACAATGAGTTTGTAAGCAAAGTCACAACCACTCACAAGCGGCCGTAATGTAGACTGGGATAAGCATATAAACAGATGAAAATGCACCGAGCGTTAATTTCTTTTTCGACACTTTTTGACTTTTTCGATGCAAGAGTAACTCTGTTCGCGTAAAAAGATCACTCGGAACACACATATAAACATACAAGGATCATACACACTTCAACAAACACTGTAGGCAGCGCCAACATACTCCTATCATGGGGTGATATATGCCGTATATTGCGCCATGCTGACTCAATCGTTGGGCCGACAATGTACTCGCTTCTAGCGTTACTTCACTTCTTTGTTATATTCATGTTCCTTGCACTCCACGAATGACATCGACGTGCCAACCATTGCCCAATTTTAAGCTCTCCTGTAGTCGCCGTCCAAAGTTTACGGACCGCAGAATCGAAGAGAAAGTTGAATATTTCCGCAGCCCAGAGCACGCTTTCTGCTTTTCGCTTTTTCAGTCCGTGCTACTATTGCGAAAAACCGTGTCGCAAGGTTTCGTCTGAGGCGGGCACGAACTGCTGGCAAATGCTGGCAAAAGCCGTCTGCACCTTCGGTGTGACTGGGCGGGGTACACAGCTTTGGAAGTATAAAATACAACCAATAATGCTTAAAAGAGCAGAGCATTCCATTTACGTAACATGATTGCGTTTATGCTCAGTCGCTGTTTATAGAGAAGAAGTCACTGAGTTGGAGACCAAAGTTATCGGTAGATGTAGCTTCAAGGCTTTTTAGAATGTCCAGTGTTCCAGGGCTTTAGAGATCGAGACAAACATGCAGTGTGTCATTCTGCGTCATTTTCTTGTGGGCGAAAGGCCTGATACAGGTAATCTACAACAGGGAAGCACGACATGTTTTGTCAAAGATGGAGGGGACCTTGATTAATTCAGGCTATGTTGTGTAGTAATAACGGGTATGTGGTGAAGCATGGCTTTATTGCGAGATGATTAATGGTGGTTATATCCAGTACCACGAATCCCCGACATTACTCGTTGTATACTTGAGAAACAGCTCTCTGCCAGAATCTAGTTCATTTACCTTCCCTTTCCTGGCGTTTTCTTTACGGTAAGAACAGTTTTGAAGTTAAACAAGCAGAAGATAACCTGACAGCAGTGTCAGCTCGACTTCATAGTATTTCATTTCGGCTATCGTAGGTATCATTTTGGCCGCACAAGGATTTCTTAGCCCCTTCAGTCATGAAATATGACTCAATGCCCTTAATGCCTCCAAATATGGCATACTTTTTAGAGATATGGTGCAAATATTGCAGAAAGGAAACGGAAGTTGCAGCTTGAATACTCAAGTCACTTCCGGCCAGTCTCGTAATAATAAATTTTTCTTGATTACTGGCATTCATCAAGTATAGCTAATGCTCTACATCATAAAAAAGACGGAAATACTTCTTGTGTGTTGATGTGCGTGTTATTATTAAGTTCAAGGCCCTTTGATTGAGAGGAACCGTACAAAAAACAACACGAATACAGAACTGTTTCTTAGAACACAACGCTTTCGTCAAACCTGGTAGCTCAGCTCTTAAATTACCCTAGTTTTGAATTATTATACCTAGTTAAGTGACTTACGACATTCCGTTTTGGTGAGCAAATGGTCACCTTTTAGTTCAGCGCTATGCTCAAGATATTGCTCTTGTCGTCAACGCTCGGAATATTGCGCCTCAATATGCAGACACTATGACTGAAAGGGCTAAACTTCGTCCTCTTGCATTCGAACGTCGCTGTGGCTTCAAATATTGTACATCAAATTGCTTGTCATTAAAACTTGCTGCAGGACAATCAATAATTTGGCCTTGCACCTTAGTACCAGTAACAGTCTGTTGACAATGCATTCCATCGTGGAAATTTAGAGAGATCCGTGCTTTGCCCAATCATTGCCACGCTAAGTGAACTAAATGAACGGAGGAAGTACGAAGCGCGGGGGAATGTGTGCTCGATCGCTGCCATAAATCTCGTGCGAACCCCGTTCAGCGTTCCAACGGAGCGGAACACCGGAGGACCGTCTGCCCTGCGCCCTCACCACCGGAACCTTGGCGAGGTTTGTTTTATCCGGGATGTTTGACTTGCCGGCTGAGACCCCATTGCACCCAGATATTCCCGGTATTTGTTTCCTTTGCAGGTGGAGCAATTTCACAGCGGGGTCCATTATGCAGGCGAGTTCGAGTGGAGCGGTAAAGCAAGTGTTTCCGAGCCATCGGTGGCTTTTGGCATATTGTGTCCGTATGCAGTGACTGGAGGGTGAAAAGGTAAGGCGAAAGCCTTAGATGGCTCGTGGGTCGAAACATTCATTACCCTGAGTCATGGCGCAAAATTTCAAATGAATCAACTTGGATAAATGGCCGATTCGCCCATATCTCCAAGTTGGATTCCAGCGGACATCGTTAAGGCTGAGTGTCAAACATACGACCTTTGGTATATTTAAGGCGGAGTTAATTATGGCGCTCGCACCTACGACCTAACTTTAAAATTAATTATTTAAATTGTGGCGTTTTACGTGCCAAAACATCGATCTGACTGTGAGGCGCGCCGTAATGTGTGACTCCGGAAATTTCAACCACCTAGGGTTCTTTAACATGCACCTAAATCTAAGTACACGGGTGTTTTCGCATTTCGCCCCCATCGAAAATCGCGGGATCGAATTCCCATCGTGGGGTTCTATCCCGCGACCTCATGCTTAGCAGCCCAACGTCAAAGCCAACCTAACTTAGAGATATGGGCCAACCAACCATATCTCCAAGCTAGATTCCGAATGACGTCGTGAAGGTAGAGAGTCGAACCGACTTCGCCTTAATTAACGCATGTGATGTTAATTAAGGCAAGCTTAATTAAATCATAGTTAATTAGGGTAAATTTAGTTGGGGCACTAAGACTTACGAGCTTTGGTGGGTAAAAAGAATAGGAATGTAACAAGGCATTTGAATGAAAATGTCAAGGGAATTTAATGAAAGTCCGGTTAGCCCGCAGGCTTTCGTCTTCATCCTCTTTAGCGTAGCGTATGCTAAAGCGACTGTCAACATTCCTGGCAAAATATTCTCATTGATTAGTTTTTTAACGTGGTCCTTGAGCAAAACACGGGCCCTGAAGGCGCGTTAGTTTACGCTGACGGCCTAGAGCAGCACTTTTAAAAATTAAACGCTGTCAACATTATGCAGTTTTGTACGGCAGTTGCACCTCAGCAATATATCTACCTTCATTTTAACTCGCAAAATACAAGGATACAAAAGGGATGTCTGTAGGTATCTACTATCGCGCATGAAGTTTCTGATTGTTCATCATTAGCAAGCAAGCTGCTTACTTTGGCAGCCATTCGTTGGTGCTAAATAAGACAACACATCAAGCTAAAAGTGATGATGCACCTTTTTGTTAGGACCCCGCGTGGTTGCTTAGTGGCTTTTGCGGTGCTCTGCCAAGCACTAGGTCGCGGGATAGAATACCGGCCGCGGCGGCCACATTTCGATGGGGGCGAGCGCACGGTAAAGAAAACCAAGTGGTCGAAATTAATCCGCAGTCCCCCAGTACTTCGTGCCTCATAATCAAATCGTGGTTTTGGCACGCAACATCCAATAACTTAGTTTTTTTTAATTATCATTCTGAGGATGCTTCACGCAGGTTTCAGTATTTATATTCGGATCTAACGGTTTTCTTTTCGCCCCAAACGGTGTCTCTGGTTGTGTGCCACTGGGTTATTTTTGATGTGTGCCCCGTTTCAATCAACCTCTTTGACGCGATCTTAGGTAATTCGATATATGTAAGCGCGTATGTGTCGCTCTTCGTAATAATCTCCACGAGACAGAAAACTTATGATCACCCATTACACACCATCGTGGGTAGATTGCTAATCGCATTACCGTCGTCAGTCATCTCCAAACGGTACGTGGGCCAAGAATCTTTAGGGAGAGCGCGTTATTGCTATAGCAAAATTTCGGTGCGTATTCAGTTGCCATCAAGTTCGCAGCCTCTCTAAACAAAGAGTTATTCTCCGAATCTCCAATTTAGTTGGCTAATGTTAAACTTCGGTGAGGAATTCCAGCCAAATTTGTGGCAGAAATTCATGGCAATGCGCAGTTTAAATATACAATACCCCTCTACATTAAACAATATTCCTTTTTTTTTTCTGCCGAGGTATTTCATCTGCACGTGTATAACGGTTAATTACTCTTGTTCAAACTTGCCCGGCTGAAAGGGATGACAAACGTTTGCGAAGACAAATTCAATGTGATTTCATTACGAATAGGCGCACCGAAATTAACTGCCGAAGGTGCTTTGTCCTAAAAAAATTGGAGGACGCTTAAGCTTCGCCTTCAAGAGTGGAACGCGACAGCGTTCCCGTCGACCCACCAAGGGGTGTAAGACAATGGGCTACGGCGCAGCGACTACGCGTACCGCATCGGACGCGGTGAGCGTCGAGCAACGCAGCGTTCGGCGCGACAACGAAATGTGCGCCTGAGCAAGCGACGCACGCCTGAGCCTTAGAAACAGCTCGCTTCTAAGGCAACACCGCGTTCACTAGAGGCGCTTTTGTACCGCTTTGAAGCATCGAACTCGTGGCTCAGTGGTAACGTCTCCGTCTCACACTCCGGAGACCCTGGTTCGATTCCCACCCAGCCCATCTTGGAAGTTGCTTTTTATTTATGAAGTGTCTGCCGTGATTTATCGCTCACGGCCAACGCCGCGGACGCCGACGCCGACACCGACACCGACGCCGACGACACCGGCTTTTCTGCGACACGAGCTCCTTAACGCTATCGCGTTAAAAGGAAATTATCAGCTTAACGTTGCTACAAACCCATAGTTAGTTTCTTCTTCAATAGGGTAGAACCTGGAGCCAGTTGCTGCAGCGTTGTTCAAATTCCGGTAGCCCACTGTTTAGACAATATGCACAGACAGCGCAAAGTGTGAGCCATTCTTCTCTGTGTATTTCGCTTAAGCCCTGGTTTTCTAGAAATGAAACTTGGCTCTTCTGTCTGCCCGTTTGTTTCTTTTATATTTTTTTTGCCCTCAATAACTTTTGTGTTTATCCTGCATGTGGATGTCTCATACAGTCTGTCACTTCTATGATGGGTACCTTCCTTTTAAAAGTGAGGCGCTATACATTACGTAAGCCCTGTATCCAAGTTTTGGAACGTGACAGGTAAAAAACGCGGATGTAAATGTAAATGTTAGGTAGCCTAAGAATTCGTGTACACACTAAAGGTAGCATGACCATCGATTCTTTACACCTTCACGCATTGTAATGATTCCGAATGAGGTGTCTATGAATAGAAAGAGTGGGAAAGCGATATGAAATACATGCGGAGCTTTAAGATGGCATAAAACAACAACAAAAATTCTAAAGACGATCCCTTAAAAGTCTTGTGGATTTCCAAGTGAACTTCGATCTTGCATTTCGATCTTTGTAATATTGGTAATTGAATGCAGGTTTTACTATTTTATCAAGTACGCTTTACGGGAATGAGGAGTATTTGCACCAGGTTGGTCTGCTTCCTACAAATTTTTTGGACAGGTCGCCTTGCTGTCTGCACAGAAATAAACCACATACCAAGCGGCAAGTCAACGGGGATAATAGGACAAGTTTTCGTTCAAAGAAACCTTGCTTGTTCATATTGTAAAAAAAAAATCCGGGAAAGAAGTCCTCCCGAAAAACGCTGCCACTACTTCGCAAGTTTTCCGTGCCTCTGAGTTCAGCCAGAATATCGGTTACCGGCGTTTCTTTTCTAATCCGCACTGGTGCATGTACATGTATCTGTTGCATATCTGGGACGCAGCTGTGATAACCTCGCGCAGCGCGTTTTTGTGCAGGGCTCATCAGCCGCCATCCTTGCCCACAGACGTGCTCATGAGCAGCTTTTAAGGTGCCGGCTTGGAAGCTTGCAATTTAACTAATACAACTCTCAAGTTTAATGACGGCCGCTCAGCGTGCGGCCCCACCTCTTTTCCATGCAGTAAAGACGCGTTTCTCCAACGAATTACTTCTTTAATGCTATATTCGTCAGATATGACAGATGACTGGGTGAGCAAGCTACCGTGCGAGTAACAAATCGAACCGTAGTGTGCAGTGGTATGTATACTGAGAGCCTCAAAGGTCTACAATACTGTATTGCGCAAGGGAAGAGAACTTCTTCCTTTATGCTTCCTGAATTACAACGCATCAAAAGCTTCGCTCAGGGTGAGCGTCAGGCGTGCTTCAGTGATGCGTGGCCCATAAACGTTTGCCGCAGCCTGCACACGCTTCATTTAAGGGCATAGTTGGGAAGAGCAAAGCGTTACGTTCATCCATAAGCCCTGCGCCTGGAACAAAGGTAGTAAAAGCCGAAACTGTATTTCCTGTAACCTTATTCTCAAATGTACAAATAACTGCAGTCAGTTGCAACAGAGACCGTATATAAATGAGTACCTTGGTGGCATTAAGTGCATATCGTCAATGTAGCTCGACGTCCATTTACTGCGAGGGTTGCTCGTCAAACCGAGTGCATGATTTCGTGTGCGCTACGAAAGTTTAGCGATCACTCCGTCCTTCAGAGTACAGCGCTCGTTTTCTTTAATGACAACTCCTTTTTTTATCTTCCGGACGCAACCGGAGTATTGAATAAGCAGCGTCAAAATACTTTGCTTACACTTTCTACTGCTCTGAGAAAGGAACGTTGTAACGTGCTCATTATGCCAGCAGTACGCATGCAAACTGACAGCCTAGTTCCATAGCGTCGGTAACTTTCATTTCTTGATCGCTCTTTTTATTGCAGCATGTAGTCATGAGCCCGTAAAATGTTCTTCCGTAATGATAGCTTGGTAGGCAAATGAACAGCGGAGTAATCGGGGACTTCTTTGTACCTAATGCTACCCTTATCTTTTTTTTAGATAAGATGCGAGGAAAGCGTTTCGCCCAGAGATAAGGTGGACCACTGAATATCTCAGCCCGCACAAGTAACACAGAGACTGAAACTCGTGCGATGAAAATTATATGTGCCACGGTCATTAATAATGCCCCTAAAATTTATTGCAGACACGCAACAGGGTAGCAGGCCAATATTTACTAAACGTCGTCCTTCAGCAATTGGGAAAGGTGCAATTTTAGCTGCTGCAGTTTAGTCGTAATAGCGTAGAATTAAGTTGTTATTCTGTTCTTGTTTGTTAACTGACAAGAAAGCAAAAATTGTTTTTGTGACGAGCCCACTGCAGCACCAATGCTCATGATAGCGTTATTAAGAGCAGACGCCGCAACAGGGTTTCGCTATCTACAGCGTAATATCAAGTTGAGTCGTTGGAATAGCCCACAGTGCTCGGCCCAACCGTCGCTTATATAGCCTCTATCCGTTTGCAATTGCAGTTGCCACAAAAAACTGTAGGATATGGCGCAACACTGCTATGCCTACTGTTGGTCGTACTTCAATGAAACTTTAGTTCGACGAACAACAACAGGAACAAGAACACCAACCGAAACAGGAACAACAACCGCAACAGAAATAACAAGTACAAAAAGAAGAAAAAGAAGAAAAAGAACAGCAACAAAAAAAAAGAACAACACGCAGAACAAACACAAGCATTTCAGTTCGCTATCGTAAACGTCCCGGGAAAAAGACGAGCACGAGTAAAACGACAGGACCGATGCCGACTACCCCCTAAATTTACGACCGCATATCTAGTAACAAAACAAGGAAGATCAACTCCAAACATAACAGTCACCGGAACTGATACAAAGCCAAACAAGCAAAAAAAAAAAGACGTCACTTTTCTCTAAGGGCTCAGGTTGCAGCATTCGCATAGAGATTTCAGATGGAACATTCAGAAAGGAACTGCACCTTCCTTGTTGATAAGCAAGCTGAGGGAGGCTGATATAGGCGAAGATCAGCGCGTAATGTGAGAGCACGAGGAGGTATGTTTCTCAGGAGGAAGTAGTGAGAGTGGCGCGAGATCAAATTGGGGCCAAGCACGTGCTCTGTTTCCCTGCGCATCAATGTAAATGCGAGATAATGTTTTGGCTTCAAGGGATCGAGGAAGCTATACGAAAATGTCAGCATGTCTCCATTTTTACTTTCTGGCTGAGGGAATACTGAGCTGGTGGTTTATGGCATACTGCATGGTGGCTCACGACTGCAAACGCAGAAGGGAGATGAGATAACAAAGAAAGCAGTAAAGGCATGTCAACAGCGAAGAAAGAAATGCTACGAAGGTCCAGTTTTTCTTTCGGGAACGAGCACCCGCGGATATTCGTTGGTGAGAACAAAATCGTGCATCGTATTACGGCTACTGGAAAATGCATCAATTGTCTCTTAAATACCCGCCATTTGGGCGCGTTTCTTTTTTTCTTTCTTTTTGGATTCGATTCGCGTCCCAACAACAAGCCGAGCGGACTCGCAATGACTGTGACAAATCGGTTGTGTGGAAACAAGCAAGGTGAAGCATGTCTTATTGAAAGTAAAAAAAAAAAACAGATGCGGATTTAACGCATGTGTAGGCATCTGTGTGAAGAGAACCTTTCGTGAAACGGTTAAGCGAAATGTTACATACGACTGAATGCGACACGAGCAATTAGCCCCAGCCAACCATATGGAATGAAGCCGTGTATACCATGTCATCCCATCAAAGCTGTCGAAGTATAGGCCCTGGCTATGCAACCGAACATGAATGATAAGTGAAATCGAACCCGTAGATTGTCTGCTTCCAGCCACATCAAGCAGGAGCAAAGTGATTCCAAAGAAATCAATTTTTTTCTCTCTCTGTCTTTCCCAGATTAATGGTTGTAATTTCAAGCGTCGGCTTGACCGTAGCTGCAGCGGCAGCGTTTCAATGGGGCTAAATGGAAAATGCTCGCGGGCTTAGATTTATTGGAGCTAACTAACACCAGGAATCAAAATTAATATGGAGTCCCCCTATACGGCATCCCTCACAATCAGATCTTGTGTTTGCGAACGTAAAACACAAGAGTTTTCTTTTTTCTCATCTCACATTATTTTCTTGCTTTCTATGAGTGGTTAATTATTTAAATAAGGGACAGGATAAAACTCGTCACGTATCGCACCCTAACAAGTGCTCCAATGGCTGATTTGGCTGATATAAAGAAAGATGCCGATCGAACATAGGTGTCTGCCGTCTTTTAGTAAGGTTGCATAGGCGGCAAGGCAGTCAGCGAAAGTGGTTCCGTTTTCCTCAATCAATTTCTCTCCTTCGAGACATTTCCAATATTGAGAGCTCTCCTACTGGCGGTCGCTCTACCTGTGATCGTGTGTTAGATTATATGCATGGTTATATCGTATCGTTCTTTCTTTTTCTATCTGTACAGGATTTTGAAAGTTTCTCGTGGCAGATAGCGGACTCGTAATCGCTCAACTGGATTCCTCATGGAGGTGGACATTCCTTGCATAGCAATTTTAAATCCGTAACTGAGTAACAAAATCTAACTAATCAAGTGTCTATTGTACTTTACAGCAAATATTGCAACTTGGGAACTGTAGACGGTGATTGTATTAGTCATTTCACTTGGAACAAATTCTGAAGATGGAACAGGTTTTGAGCAAAGCGTCGTAAAGCGTGCCGGAAAAAGCGCGGTCCCTGCACTAACTTTTTTTTTGTCAAAAACGCGTTTTTTTATGCATTGAAGCACAGAACGCCAGTGTACTTCACCCCACACTATGAGAATAAATGTTTGGTAACTGGTATGCTACTCAAAATTGATACTCAACAGCTGCAAATCGTAAGGTTAAAAACAATTCCAGGTATCCTGGGCTATTGCCTAAGAGACGCGAAGGCGAAAGCCTTGTAAAGCCCACTGGAATTCCCTTTAATCGACTTCAGCCCTCCTTAGTTCACCCTAATCCACCTGAATCCAATCACTAATCAGTCAATAATTAACTTTTCTAATCAATAATCACCTCCCATGCAAGGCTGGACATGCTTTGGCTCTCTTCTCGCCTTCCTTGTGTCACGTGACATTTTCTCTACCTCACAGTACGACCTTGAAACAGAGATCTTGAAAAAAGCTGTACGTCTTAACGGAACACACGCAAACACCGTCTTCAGAAACAACTCGCACCGAAGACGAAACGCGCACGTGTTGCTCAAGAAAAGCGTGTGTTGTACATGCAGGGTCTCCTCGTTACAGATTTTCAGCCTGCCGTGACACCCCATTACAACGCCATTCCCACACCTTCTCGAAGAACTGTTTAATGACTAAGTTACCGACAATCTCTGGACCAAACGCTGTTTGTATTTTACGCTGCAGAGCACCAGCTGCGGAGCATGTCTATTGGCTTTTTGAGCGGCTGGGTTACGTTCTGTGCTGAGTAAGCCGAAACCAGCGCTTATCTGCTGCTTGTTTTCATCTGTCGCTTAGGCAACCAGCATAATTAACTAGACTTACTTCGTGCTTGTTTTCTTGCAGCTTTTGTACTATCAAATTATATACGTATATATATATATATATATATATATATATATTTATATATATACAATTATATACGTATATATATATATATATATATATATATATATATATATATATATATATATATATATATATATATATATATATATATATATATACACAAGTAGGAAAGAGACGACGAACTTTTGGAAGACTTATTTACTAAATGTTTTCGGCTGGTGGACCAGCCTTCGTCAGAGTACAATTCCTCGTCTCTTTCCTGCGTATGTTACGTCGAGTCCTGCGTGCTGAACGTTGAAGAAACCCCACCCCATGTGTATATATATATATTCGCAGTTAACGCTTCACATTGCATTACATTCCGTATACAACACTTGTGCAGCGGCCTTTTTGAAATTGATGATGCGGCAAACGCTAAACTGCAGTTTGTATTTTCTTTGCAGCAACAAAAAAGAAACAGAACTTTAATGACCAGTGCTTCACACAATTAAAATCGCCACCTTATGGAATTCGCAACGATATTTGGGAAAAGCATTAAAAGCGGTTGTGCGTATCGGAGCCACAGGCTACTGTGATTCTCGGTGATGTGAAAAACGAAAACAAAGAAACCACTTTAGATGCAACAAGCATTGTAAGCAAAAATAAAAAGGCAGAAAAAATCTCACCACGAATGCCGACGTTAGTGCAGTTCACATTGAAGATATGCAGCTACACACCATGTTTCCTAACGTGACAATGCATGTTTGCCCTGGCTTGTCTCTCGCGTCTACCACTGCGCACGATGCGCCATCTAGTGGTGCCGCCGCAAAATCTGTGCGTAGCGTGGGTTTGATTCCGCTGATTTACGGGGGAGTTTTAAGACACTTCTTGTTTTGTCACCGAAGAGCGGCGAAGAAGACATACATGTAAGAGCGGCGCATACGTAGTGACGGATACCCAGTTGCCCAAGTTAACGTCCAAGAAGGTTAATTGAAGAGTGGCACAGACCGCGCAGCACATACCCATGGTTTACCCACCTAGTGCCCCATTTAGGCAGGAAAGCGATTAGAGGCACAAATAGATAGATAGAACGAAATACAGAACAACCTATAGATGGAACTGGATACAGATAGCCCTAGTCCTTGTATGTTCATTGGAGAATAAATAAAAGCATAATTTACGGACGTCACAGCACAGTAACAAAGCGCATCTGTGCCGCACAACAATATTCGTCCTCTGCCTTCCTTGCGTTTCCTTTCTTGAAGAGAGAGAAAGAGAGAAAGGCAAAGGAAAGGCAGGGAGGTTAACCCGAGATTATCTCCGGTTGGCTACCCTGTACTGGGGGAGGGGCAAGGAATGCTATATGTCATGCTGATAACGCGCACGCCGTTCGTTACTGGAAAGTACCGGGCTCGCCGCGTTAAAGAAAGGAAATGCGGCCAAGACAACTGACGATTATTGTTGCGTGGCAAAAGGGTGTAATTTTGCTTAAGAGCGTAGAAAAAAAAAAGAAAGAGCGGAGCACTGAATCGCACGAAGAGTTCTCTTCCATAAATCACCGATGTTGCATGACCGCAAACATACAGCTGCAAGGAGAGGACGCGTATAACTCTTTGCACACGAAACTATCAACCAGTTGTCGTCAGTACGATTATCATGAACATGATCCTTATCATCGTCATCGTCAGTCTCATATGTGACTATTGCATGACAAATACGTCTACCAGTCATACCCAAATGTACTTATTTATCTTGCGTCGATCAAATCCACCTTTCGTCTGCAAATTTTGCATGTCTCGCCATACGAACTTCTCGTTTACCGTTCAAAGCTATGCCGAGTTTCTCTTGGCACATATTCGTTTAACCCCTCGATATAATATCAGGCAAATAGGTCCAGTCATTTCCTTAGGCTCCAGGTTCATGCGTTCCGCCGTACTATTCATCTTCACGAGAAATAATGTCTGCGCACAGGCTGACAGATTAGCAACAGTATCAACACGAAAACGTTACGTTTAGACATCGTCGCGCTATAGAATGATAAGGCAGTGAAGGATCGTTCTTCTTCCGGCTTGGGCTGCTGCATTTTCGCGCGAAATGGCAACAGCATACGTACGCGTTGAGCAGAAATGGTGCAAGGAGTGATCCTGGCTGTGGACTCCAAAAAATATTCGCTGTCGAAGGATAAAAAAAAAACCACACTGAACCACGAACCACTTGGTTCTCACGTTACCCAAGTAATCGAGGTAATGAGCGGCGCACCACACACAGCACAAATAAATTTGCACTGGGATGGCGTTGACAAGTTTCTTGAGACAAATGTCATGAATCGCAGACACACACATACCTAGCTCGCATGCACACATAGACGCATACAAAAGGACCTGTGAATAGCGTGAAGGAATTCCTACACTGGTGCATGGACTTTGCCTCCAAGCGCTCGGACGGAACTTTGTCACCGCAATACCCTGGAATCCTGAGTATTCCGCAACGCTGTCCTTTTTTGTTTGCTAAGAATTTCGAAAGCGTTCTCTTTCTTTCTTTCTTTTTTCTGTTGCTTTCCTTCAGCCTGAATCTCTGCCTGGTAACAAAATCTCTGTCTGGTTCTGCTCGAACACTGGGATGCTCGATGTATCTTATATGCTGCGCTGTTTTAGAGCGCAGCTCTTAGGCGTCCGTTCCTGCGTTGAGCGACGGCGTAACCGAGCGAACGAGCGCAGCGAAGAATGAAACAGCGAACGCGGAACGCAGCGGGAAATGAAAGATGCCGATAGCGAAGGGAGTGCGTTGAGGAAAGCGGAGGAGGAGGAGGAGGGCATGGCGAAAGCGTGAGAAGGAAAGCATAGTGCCACGCAAGACGGGCCCCAGAGTAGCGCTTCGTCGTCTGTTCACAGTTCGCATGCGGCGAGTGAGTTCAACGATACCATATATGAAAACAAAGCGCTGCATGAGTGGAGGTCTGTCTGCGGCGGCTGCTGTGAATCGCGCCCCGCGTCGCCCACGCGCTGCCTCTGGCGATCTCCCGATAAGCGAGCCGGCCGGGCCACACTACGCTCCATTTGCAACGCGCCGCACGAACTAGATTTTCCGCGCCAGCCAATATATCGCGGAATGAAAACACGTATAGAGCTGCGCTCAAGTTTCGCATTAGGAAGTTTCGTAATTGTCGACCAACTTTTTATACCTCTAAATTCTGAAGTAAGCAAAAGGCATTAGTTAGCTAGTTAAATGTAGTTCAGTTACGCAATAGCGGCTAAGTCTATGCTGCGCCAAACACGAGGTGTTTTGAAATCCAATTTAGGAAATATGCTGTGTTATATATTTCGCGTAAAAAGCCAGTGTCATCTAAAAATTTACACATGTCAAGAAATGGGGCTATCGGATAATCTCCTAAAATTAAAGCAAGGTGTAAAGGTATGTGTAGTTAGTGGTTCTTGGCATTTCTCGCATGTTGTTGCATCTTCTTCGGTAAGTAAATAATTGTGTGTGAGGTGTGTGCGCCCAATGCGTAGTCGGCACGGAACTACTTCGAAGAACCGCTCCTGGTGATAACATGACTTCCACTCACCAAGTATGGGTTTAGTAAGATGTAGCTTGTTGTCTGCACAACAGTCCCATTCGTGTTGCTATTTTATGGTAAGGCTTTCCTAGTCGCACGGATACTATCTTCATACGGAAGTGTTGTGTTTGTTATGTCTTTGTACGCTGCCATCGATGCAGATCTATCAGCTGTTTGGTTACCCGGTATCCCACCACGTTTTGGCATCCAGCAGAAATGAATTGATCTCCTGTGTTTGTTAAACGCTACCTTTCTTTAATATCCCCTAGCAGGGGTTCGCACTCAGATTTCAGATGTAGAGCCTTTAATGTACTTACGGAATCAGTGTATATAACTATTTTTCTGTTTGTCAGTGATAACTATTTTAACTGCAACCCATATAGCATAAACTTCAGCAATTAAAACAGAAGCATGTCTTCGTAATCGAATATTTGGTTCCCGAATTTCTGTTATGACTCCTACACCCACGCGTTCTATGGTTAAAGCCATCAGTGAAAATTTTCATGTTATTTTGATATTTGTCCTGAAGATCACGGAATTGTTGTATAATGTGTCGTGTGGAGTGTCTCTTTTCCTTAGATGCGTTAATGTCCAGTCACATAACTGTGTGAAATCGTACCATGGGGGCCATAGTTGCAGTTTTTGGCAACCTGAAGGACTTTTATGTTGAATGTCATATTCCCGACAATATTCCTCATATCACAGGACAAGTAGCCGAATCATTTTCTTTTTATTTGTATAGCGTAAGCGTGAGTTGCATTGTGTTATGATGTTGTAGCATATGTTTTGCGGCGATGACTGAATTCTGAGTAGGTAGGAAAAAAGTGAGTAATGCTCTGCGATGTTGCAAGGGACGTTAATTAAACTCAACGTATAAACTTGGGACAGGTCATGTTCTAAAGGCACCACTTGCCAGTCACTGTCCCAGGCTATGTACTGGATCACGTTGTTGAATGTAAGACTGTCTGGCTGAGTCATAAACCACGCAGCCGTAGTCTAGAAGGCTACGCGCAAGATACCAGTAAATACGTATGAAACATATTCGTTGGGAACCCCAGTGCTCATGGGATAAAACTTTGAGGATATTCAACGCTTTAGTTGCTTTAATCTTTAGTGTTTTTATGTGGGCTAGGAAGTTTAGTTTGGTGCAAAAGGTTACTCCTAAAAACTTATAGTCTTGTTTAACCGGCAGTGTAGCGTCATTCAATTTTAGGACTAGATCGTTGTTTAGCGCTCGTTTCTGAAAGAACTAAACAGTACCTGTTTTCTGTGCGCTGAAACAGAAACCATATTTGTTAGCCAATTGCGTAAGTTTGTTTATTTTGATTTGAAGCAGGCTTTCACATGTTGACAAATTGAAGGTGCGGCAAGCCACTAGGAGTTCACAGGGTGCCTAAGAGACGAGGGTGTAACCTTATTACCTGAGTTCATTTTTAAAATGAACCGTGTCGCGCTGAGAATACAGCCTTGTGGAACGCCACTTTCCTGTGTAAATGCGTGAGAATGTACTGAGCCGAGACGCAGCTGCAATGTTCTATTAGACATAAAATCAGCTAGGCAGCTCACCTGGCGCATAGCCTAAAGTAGCCTTTTCTGATTTTCGCAACGAGTACTCCAACTTTGTGTAGTCCAGCAAGCAGGAATTTCTGTACTAATTACGTAAGTACCGAAATGTCAGAACTAAAGCATTTCATCAGTTAAAGATCTTACTTTATTATTCTGCAAATGGCTACAAATATAAGTTAAAAGCTTTTCTTTTCTAATTTTTCTTCATGCAGTACTCTGTTTAGTCATTAGAAAATTAAAGCTTGTAAAGTAACCTGTCCGAAAACACGCAAAAAGAAGATGCAATGCCTCACAGGGCAAACTGTAAAAGTTCAGGTTTACCAACTACATAACGAGAGGTCAGGTCTACCAACTACATAACGAGACCGCGCGCACACCAGACGAGGACAGAACTTGAGGAGGGGAGGGCGAAGGGTGTGAGGTAGTATGCAACAAGCAGAAGAGTGAGATGGCAATTCAGGCTGCCGGATCATTCAAATTCGCATCGGCGCACTTCTCCGCCGACATCAACGTGCAGCCTTGAAGCGCTGAGGCGGGACGGGAACCGATCCCCGACGACTTTCTGGCGACGACTTGCTGGTTCCCTCGCCGACATTGGCACGTGCCCACCGCGTGACCGAGGAGGAGGATGTGCGATGCTTTCGGGCAAATATGCAGCTGATGGGGGGCACGAAAAGCTTCCGAGTTGTAAAATGACTATAAAAGAAAAAGAGAAAACGGCGGGGCAAAAAGGAAAAGGAAGAGGGGAACTTTGTAGGTCACGCATAGTACAGTAAATATATATATATATATATATATATATATATATATATATATATATATATATATATATATATATATATATATATTCCCCGCATCATACTCTCTTCAGAGTGAACGGAAGTGTTCCCCATTCACTCAGAAACGTAATGGCGGAATGCACGTCAAGTCGTTCGACGAATGGCCTGCGTGTCGCATTTTTTTTTTTAGTCGACACGGCTACGATGAAAAAATAAGAAAAAGCTCAAATTCATCGCTGCTCTCCTGGTTTCCAAGCTTATCCTTGGAGTGGTTCGGTGAGTCTCAACGTTTCTCTCACTGCGGCAACTGTTTGGAAAGTGCACGCAGACTGGTTTTCAAGTCTGCAACTTGGTCTAAGCGACCAAGAAATTGTCGCGCTCTTTTACTGCCTGTATGCTATGAGAAAGCTTTAGCTCGGGGGCTTCAATCTAAATACACACAAAAGAAGCAATAGCTTGTTTCGGCAACCACCCCACCAAATTTGATGAAGCTTGTAGCATCTAAATGGAAAAGTTTAAATCTAGTGGCTGTTGGGATCAAATTTTTTATTTAAGCTGACAATCGTTTACTAAAAATTGCTGAAAATCGCTCATTTTCGTAAAAGAAAACTGTACAGTTTCCCACTCTATAATTCAACACGTAAAAACGATATCACACTTTTGTGAATTGCGTCTAATAGTATCTCTGAGGGAGGCGGACAAAATTGATCTATTTTGCTTGGCTCTTTAACGTACCATTAATATGTAAGTAGGGTTTTCGCAAAACCATAGTAAAGAATGTAATAAACTCACCTAAGGTACAAATCGATACATCTAATTTATTCGCTTTGAATATTCTAACCGATGCAGTTTACAGAGCAGCAACATCTGTTCTGGGTGCAGAGCTACCGATTTGTAAACTTCGTGCTTCAACTTTCTTTTTTTTTTATGTCTACTAATTTTTGCAAATTGCGGTTTAAAAAGCCCCGTACTTAAGTCACAAATTCGCCTGCCAACAGTCACTGCAATTTAGCCTTTTCCCTCAAATTCAACAAACTCCATTAAAAGCGGTCTCGCGGTAATTTCAGAAAAGAGTTTCTCAGTTTTACATGTGTTTGAAATGGGCGGCATCGGCGTTGGTCCCGAACTAAAGCTCCTTCTTCAAACAAGGCGTCACCATTTGCGAGGTAACCCCATGCCTAAAGCATTTGGGTCGACTTTATATAATAGCGTCAAATTTGAGAAGGCAACTTTGGATCACCACAGAGATCACGTTACCGTTTATGTCTCTCTTTATGCAAAGATGAGTTTTCTTCGGCTTATAGGACATCTAAGTAGCTTATTTCTTCCAAAAGTTTCCGCGATGAATTAGCGGTTGGCTCTGGTATCTCAGAGCTCTGCGCTTGGCCCTGTTTTATTTCTCGTACTTATGAACCCTACTGAAGAGCACATCTCATTAAAAATTGAAGTTTGACGCGGATTACTACGCAATTTATTCGGAATGAGAATGCCTGTTGGCCAAACGCCGTTAAACAAGCTATTGAAAAAATCGTTTCGGGGGTGTGTAGCCTGGTAATAAAACGTCTAATTCTGAAATTAGTGTCGTGATATCCACCACGCGCAAGAAACATCATCTCAGGTTCCTGTGTCGTGGCAGTAATATATCACTTTCTGAAGCCACCCAATACAAATATTTAGGTCTCTCGATAACTGATGATGTTAGGTGGACTAAATGAACACAATAACAGCAAATATCATGCATGAACTATTTCATTCTAAGAGCGTTAAAACTTCCCTATCTCCTTGAGACTCTTTGACTATTAGTCTGTAATTTTTCATATGTTGTGTAATCGAGGCTCCAAGGGCCAAAGCTAGCATGAATAAACTTGAACATCTACAAAGGAAGGTTGTGCGCATTATTTACAATAATTTCAGGCAAACCTCAATAACTCAGCAATTAAGAATATCTAAACTGGAACCTCTAGCCCAAGAAAAATTCATAGTATTCATGTAAGTGTTTCTACGAAATAATTAAACGGCACTCTAAGACTGCTGTCATAAACCCCTCCGTTTATTGCGGTGCGTCGAAAGGGGGCACTGTAACAATGAACCTCTTTGGAACCAAGGACAACCACTTTAAATATATTATTTTTTGCGAGATGTCAGTGACTGGACTGGTCCAGCAAACATTCAAGTCATGCAAGCTATAATAACATAATTTGTGTCATATTTGCCATAATGGACGCTCTTTTTCCTTTCAGTGTGGGTTATTAAAGAATGTTTAGATTTCCTTATTTTTATATGCCGCTCTGTGTATTTCCTTTCTTTTGTGGTATAATAAAATAAAATTATGATGTTTTCTGTGACAAAACCACTTTCTGATTATGAGGCACGCCTTGGGGGGGATATCTTATATTGTTGTAGAGCAAACTGAACAACATAAATGCACATCTGACACACACAGCGCTGTGTGCGTCAGTTGAGCCTTTCTATTGTCCTTGTTCAGCTTGCGCTACAACAAAATAAGATATGCCGTACCAACAAGGCCCTATAGCTATCCTCAACCTAGTGGGGGACTCCGGAAATTTGGAGCGCCTGGGGTCCTTCAACGTGCACCTAAATCTAAGTGCAGGGGTGTTTTTGCATTTTGCCCCCCATAGAAATGCGGCCGCCGTGGCCGGGATTCTATCCCCCGACCTCGTGCTTAGCAGCCACAACGCGTGTATTGTGGTATAAATGTAACCTTTTGTAACCTTTATATGTATTTTTCACCCTGCTAAATTTCTCAAAAGAAACTACAGCATAGATAAATAAGTTCCATGAATAAATCGAATGAACAGATTCTTTCTGACGCAGCAAAGATGAAAATGCACGCAATTTTTTAGGCAGCCTCAGCCTGGCCCTTCGAATTACCGTGCTCCTTGAATTCGCATTTTCCCGACCAACTTGAGACATCTAGAATCTCAAACAGCAATAACGCTGGCACTTTAAAGCACGCGCACGTGCGTGAAGCTTATGGTCCGCGATGTCGCGCTCTTTCTATTCGATGCGCTTCCTCCTATCTACGCAGGCTGTCTCCTTTATGCAGCAGTTCATGAAATATCCATGACCTGAACTCTACCTTCGAATCCGTTCAGCCCTGCGGCCTTCCATTTGGCTGGCCTTTCTCAATTTTACAGTGTGTATGCCCGAGGGAGTGTACGACATGTCTAGCACCAGCTTCTTGCAGTCGATTAAACGAAATGAACGCTGAAGAAGAAGTTAATGCAAAGCTTGATTTGAAGAGAGCGGTGAGCGCGAATACTTCTTTCAGAATAACATCGGTCGATCTATTGGCTGAATGAAAGCCCGTCAAAATGTGAAACAGTAGCACGTCTATAACGACGACACTCACGCGATGTTGCGCAATTCCTTGCGCATGCGCATCTCGCAGCTTCACACCCTGCTAGCCGCATGCGAAGTAAAACTTTTTGAGAGCAGCGATACGGATGCACCTTCAGCCTGCGGCTACCAGGCCTGCATGAACGATGTCTGGTGGCTTCCCCACTGCCACCTTTCTTTTTCTACATTTGATCACTGCCAGCGGTGTCGTACAGATAATGTTTACCAGTAATAACCAAGCGTATCCGGCGTATTCGATGTTGATAACTACTGAATGCGCTTTAATCCTTTTTCTGCCGTTTTTCCCCCTTCACTTTACTGCTTGTGAGCTTTCGCTAATATTTTTAGTGCGAATCATCTCTTGCGAACTTCAGGTGCTTTGAATCTATCCATCCATCCATCCATCCATCCATCCATCCATCCATCCATCCGTCCATCCCTTCATCCATCCCTCCCTCCATCCATCCCTCCCTCCATCCATCCATCCATCCATCCATCCATCCATCCATCCATCCATCCATCCATCCATCCATCCATCCATTCATCCATCCATTCATCCATCCATCCATCCATCCATCCATCCATCCATCCATCCATCCATTCATTCATTCATTCATTCATTCATTCATTCATTCATTCATTCATTCATTCATTCATTCATTCATCCATCCATCCATCCATCCATCCATCCATCCATCCATCCATCCATCCATCCGTCCATTCATCCATCCACGCCGCGGTACTGGCGGTGCCTACGAACTTGAGCAGCTGGGTCCCGTTGCCAGCGTAGTCCCGGTATCGTCGTCATTCGAGCTCCGTCATCCGACCCTTGTCTCTGACTCTCGCGTACTACCTGCGCCGAACCAGGCGGCTCTCGTACGATGACGCTGCCATGTCGTCTGCCGAAGACCGGGTGGTGGTTTCCTCCGTACGAACAGCGGTTCGAAACCCGCCGTGGTTGCTCAGTGGCTATGGTGTTAAGCTGCTGAGCACGAGGTCGCGGGATCGAATCCCGGCCACGGCGGCCCCATTTCGATCTGGGCGAAATGTGAAAAATACCCGTGTACGTAGATTTAGGGGCATGTTAAAGAAACCCAGCTGGTCGAAATTTCCGGGGCCCTCCACTACGGCGTGCCTCATAATCAGAAAAGTGGTTTTGGCACGTAAAACCCCATAATTAAAAAACAAAGTGATTCGAACGGAAGTTTCCTATTCTGCGCACGCCAACTAGCTCCTGACGCTCACAAAGAAGCTCTTGCGAGGACACTGCTTTGTCGAGAACTGCGTTAAGTCGGACATGACGTTTCTCAAATGTTTACTACATCAGCCCGGCATCTGGCTGCAAAATGCTTCGCATGACGTCCTTTCCCACAATTAGTTGGATCTGCGCAAGTTTCTTTGTGTCTTTGTTCAGTGGACGTTTCATGCTACATATAAAATCGATTATAGTCGTGCTTTTCTACAATTTTGGTATTCGTCAACGGTTGATAAATTTCTTTGTTTGTCATACCCTGGGCAGGTGGACCAGCCAAACAGATCAAGACGATGGCGGCCCTGCCGATGTTCATCCACTGCTACTGTTTTCTTTTTTGCTTTTTTTTTTCATTTGATTGTCCAGCGGACATTACATGCTTCACAAAAAAGGGTTTTCCGTCGTCGGTTTCTTCCCATTCAAAGTACATTAAGAGTTCACAAATATCTATATTTGTCGAAGTGCGCATAGATCCGGCACACTGATTCATCCAGGCTTCCCCGTACCGAGGCAGGAAAATGGAACATTTCCTCTACATACATTAAGAGATTTACCTGCACTTTCGTACGTATTCAGTGACCTCTTCATAAAGTACACAACCGGCACGTAACGTTCTTCTCAGCCCAAGGTACTTCTTGGAGCCAGGGGTGCGCTAAAAACACGAAATGAGTAGACTCGGCATTAGCGCTAGGGTGGGTGCCCGAGTCATCTGTGGTGTCACTGTGAAGGAGTTGTCTATTTGTCATTTTTTGTATGCGACGTAATTGCCAGCCGTCTACATCCCACAAAAATTGCTGAAATGCGTCAGAATGCCCTGAATAGCTTTTAATAATACACTCTCGAAAATGCTGCACGTGGTCTTAGGACTCCCACAGGCTTCAGTCCTTGGCCCATTGTTATCCTTGCTTTACATTAATGAGATTGCTAAATATATAAAGGTCCCTATCCTGTTGTATGCTTACGATTGCGTTGTGTATTTGAAGGTAAGTACAGTTGATGATCCGCAAAACGCTCCATCCAGACGTACACAAATTGAGCATTGGTGTGGGGCGCGGCAAACGTCTGCTAATTACCAGAAGAGTGTAATTATGTCCATAACTTATGAGAAACATACTTTGACTTTTCCTTGAACAGCGAATGGCGACGTACTGCGTCGTGTTAGGGATATTAAATACCTCGGTCTACACTTGATTGATAATCTCAAGTCAGATCAGCAATTACTCGCTTGTTTAATAACGCAATCACGATACCTCCTTTCTCGAAACGTTTTTTTTTCGTGATGCCTCAAGCCGCACTAAACTTCTTGCATGTAAGCCTTTCATAATACCGATTCTCGACTACGCAAACGTTGTTTGGGACCCCTTTACACAAGTCAATGTAAATAAATTGGAGTACAAAATAAGGTATCACGGTTTACCTTAATAGTTAGTAACGAACATCAATTTCACAACTAATGGCGAAAGCTAATATTAAGCGTCTATCAGAGAGGAATCGTATGGGCCATTTGACTTTCATGTTCAAGATAGTCAAGGGACTGCCGAATAGCCAGACAACGAACTATGTTAAATTTTCTTTTAGAGATGGTATTGGGGCTCCGACATCAATTTACACTAGCTCCCTTTAAACACCGAAACAATACCTTTAAGCACTCCTTATTTTCACGGACAGTAATTCATTGAGATGATCTTAACGCTGATATAACCAAAGAAATGAAGTAGAGAAATTTCAGGATCTTTAGGAACTATAAGGCGTTTTCTTGCTTGTGCCAGATTTTTCTTTTCTTTTGTTTGTTCTTTTTATCGTTTTCGTTTTCTTGGAGAGGGGGGTGTATTATTATGTATATATATATATATATATATATATATATATATATATATATATATATATATGTGTGTGACAGGATAGAATTACATGCTGCTCATGTATTTCTGATGTTGTTTGTTCCACTCTGCCGCAACTCCTATGATAGGAGTTCACAGTATTTGAAATAAATAAACAAACAGTTTGCTACAGCGCCTGTTCCTTGGGAACACTATAGATGTGGTACCGTGCAGGTGGATGTGTTATGTACGCCGTGGTATATTTCCTCGCGCTCCTACGGTTATTGCCGGCGCTTTCCCAGGAGAGCGAGCGCGGAAGAAGCTCGCTGCGGCTTCATCTCAGCGCCTTTTGCTGAACTTTATCAATGAGCCACGTCATTATATGGTTTATCGCGACGCACGCGCGCGCACGCACGCACACATACACACACGCACACACAGAGAGAGAGAGAGAGAGAGACGAACAGGCAAGTGGTACGCTATAACAAGAGGCGATGTTATTAGAACACCACATAAGAAGCGGTTCGCACATTTCTAACCCCGTCTACTACGGTTCCGGACTCCGCAGTATGATAGGGAGCAGAGCAGTGTCAGCGTCTGCTCGTAAAGTTGTTTCTGCGGTACGATCGACCTTCTGGGCTACATTTCGACGCCCTTCATTTTCGGCATCCGGCAAGCTCATGAGAAACACTGGCCACACCGTACGGCGCTATAGGCACATGTTCCATGTTTGCCGGCCATGAAACGGCCGGCGAGTTTTTACAAGGAAAGCCGGAAGCAAATGATCATTCGCTCGTTTAAGAGGTCCGTGTAGTAGACTCTGAGCATTCTTAATGTAGGGCCCGCGCTCAGTTCATCTCGTGTCCTCGTGTTTACGGGGTCGTCATGAAAGTTTCGCCAGCTGCGGTGTCATCGGGGAAGGAGCGAGAATGGAGAACCACGCTACTTCCGGAGTTCTGACGACCCGGAGGAAGACCACGTTGTACGTGCACGAATAAATAAGGACGGAACGGCTCCGTATCGATCCGCCGGGGCAAGCCACGCTCCCATTTATGTCCTCAACAACAAGATGGCGGCTCATACTTCTCTTTCCTGTAGAGCGAAAGGATTGACAGAAAGGCGGCGACGTTGACCCGTTTTGCTACCGATTTGTTACCCTAGTTTGGAATATTCGAAGAAAAAGAAGGTATAAAACATGTGGTAAAAGCTCGGTAGGCAAGTTAACCGGAAAAGCAGTACGTTGGCTAAGCGAAACAGGCAAGGGAGAGGAGGAAATGCAAAGATAAGAAGGCAGGCCAAGAACGTTTGTGGTAGTGAGTGTCGTCTTTGAAAGTGGCACTAACGGCGTACGTTATTTCGACTTCCACAAGCTCATTAACCACAAAACTTGTACAAGAAAGTGAATGGAGAAACGGTGCCGCGGTAGCTCATTTGGCAGAGCATCGCAGGCGTAACGTGAAGGTTGTGGAATCCTTCTCCACCTTCGCCAGATTGTTCTTTCACTTTCATTTCCATTAATTTACCGTTTCTTTATTTCATTTATTAAGTACAAGTAATTTCCCCTATGGTTCCCTTGGGGTCACTGCCTGTTGGCTTCTTATGATATGACTAATGAAAATCGGGCTCCTTGGTTAACTCCCTTTCTTCTTGTTTATCACAAGCTCATTAGCGTTTTACGAGTGGCTCTGGAACATCTGTTGATGCATACTTATGTTGCATCATGTGAAAGGAGCAGAATGATGTCGTGTGGCACTAAATAGAATAAAGGCCACAAAGCACGAAGGAAAGCCACATATATGCACATAAAGACAGTGTAAAACAAAGAGCCGCATAAACGTGCACACACATTTCCGCAACGATCGAAATGCGCTGTTGCCGATCTACTTTTGTAATGCGTTCGTTTAGTGGTTTATAGATCGATGAGGTCCAGGTGATGAATATATGCTATGATGAATATATATGAATGATGATATGCATATATTTCTCAATCGCATAGGGTGATTTATTCCTCGGGCTTATAGGTCCTTAAGACGCAACGGTCCTGTGAGAAACGCTCTTGTGAAAGACTCGGTAATTATTTCTACTGCCTATGGTTCCCTGACACGGCGCCAGCACAACCATCACAATTTGCTATTTACGCCTCTGGTAGGACTTTGGAGACGGCAAAATTTGTTTGGCCGAGTGGATTAGGCAATCAAATGACTCTGCATTTACGTTTTTCCAAGGAAGAGCCTACTTATTATTGGAGAAAAATGGAAAGCAGCTGCCGTTTTCCTTCGTTCCGATTCCAAACCACTGAACCCTTGACATCATGAAGCCGGGACATATTCTGCACTACTTTGGCGTACTTCGCTGCTTTTTCTACCCGCAAGGCACACGCAAGTTACCTCCATCGATTCCAGGTCACTTGTGGGTAAAGCTTATGCTGTTTTCCTTTACGATGTCAAGGGAAGGGAAAAGAAAGCAAGGAGCGCAAAGGAAGGAAGGTGAACTAGACGAGTGCCCAGAGGAGGAATAGGAAGAGGAAAATAAGAAGGAAGAGGATACGGCGGGAGGACTGCAAGTGATCTCAAATGAGGATGACGTCCAGGCGCGTTGGTATTCCAGTACTCAGTTGCATGCCTAATAGGCAACGCAAGTACGTAGTGCGGTGATAGTCGAGCGTGCGTTCCGCGCCGCGGCTGCGTGCACTGTGCGACTTGTATTATGAAAGCCAGAGTATGCGCGCGTGAGGTGACGTCAGATTGCCCATTATTTGTACACCTTTTACGCTTGCGCAGTACGAAACCAGCTACGCATCGCTCGTGACTTCGAAGCATTCGCTGCGGCCGCTGTTGGCAGGAGCATGTCCCTTCGCTCGGTCGGTAGTAAATAGGCTAAGATTTGTTCCACCTTTCACGCAATAATCATGTCTCATCTTGTGGCACAAAAAAAAATGTGACTTATTGATTCATCGATTTGCGTGACCCATACCTATATCGTTATTTCATATTACACGCACTATATTCTTTTTTTTTGTTGCCAACTGCGAACAGTGAGAAAGTTTTTCTAACCGTCTCACCGCCACCTACTTTATATGAAAAACAGCAAAGATCGGTTCGTGAAACAGCCATGCTGATATGTCAGCTCGTAGTTTCACCGAGTAAGCCTGGTAGGCTTGATGCCAAGCATGCAGGCTCTAAACAAAAAAAAAAGAAAAATGAAAAGAAGAAAGGCCCTCTCCTACCACGTCTTTAACACAGAAGAGCGTGTGTCATCATACCGGGTACATGATATTTCCGTGGTGCGCTCATGTGGCGAGGGAATAGCATCTCCTTGTGAACTTTCTCTTCCCCTTCCATCTCCGGTATCACGGATCCAACGACGAAGGTATGAAGGTGGTCCCCAAGTCTCTCTTGGAGGAGAGAGGCTGCCGTCTGCTCTAGGGCTCATGTTGGAGAACGGTTCTTCGAGACACCTGGCAGCTCCGTCGAGATAGGGGCTGGTGTTCGCTGTGGTGGGCGAGGCTGTACAGCATTTGCAGGCGTGTCCCCTATGACTTCCTTGTAGAGGCCACACAGCCGTACCATGTGTGATGCTGGCCGGGAGCGTAGGCGGGTCAGGAGTGCTTGACCATCTGCAGCTTGGTGTAGGCGATCAATGTGTCCTAACCCCTGGTGCACGAAGAGTAGCGACAGGGGCCAGGCACCTGCTTCAGGAAGAGTGGCGATCTCTTCCACAGCACGGCCTCCCACGAAGGGATGCCTCGATGCTGCTCCGACTGCGAGTTGGCTGCTGCTGGACGGCAGCCCGCCGGCACCGCCTTGGGAAAGCCACATCGCCAGTATGTGCCTCTTGCGGTGAACCAGAGACTCTGGAGCACCTCCTACTGGCCTGCCCTGCTCACCTGCAGCACCGCCGCCGACATCTGCAGGAGTTCCACCGCCTGTGGCTCCCATGTTCACGACAGCAAGACATCCTCTTCCCCTGTCGTAATCAGCTACCAGCCTTCCTAAGTGTCGTCCAGTACCTCGACTCGTCGGAGCTCTTGGCGAGACTATAGGAAATTCCTACAAAGATGGATAGCCTAACAGCCATCCCACCACCTCAGGCTTCCTGATCCGCCACTACTTCGCTACTGCTGGGCCATCTACTATACGCTCTATCACTATCCTACTCCTCCGGTCGAACCCACTGGGCCCCCTCGGCCGGGCTGCTCTGATGCTGCTAGGACGAACCTCTACCTTTCTCCCTTCTACCCTTTCTTTCCTTTACTCCCATCTACCCCACATTGCTGGCTCTGAGCCGTGCTACCGCGTGGGCTGCAGAAGATAGCCCTAGCCTTTCCTCCTTTCCCCGCAAGAACCACCACTCCCCTTCCCCTGTGTAAGGTAGCCAAACGAACGCTTTTTCCGGTTAACCTCCCACGCCCGTTTATTCGTACCTTCTTTCTCTGACCCGCTCCACTTAAGAGGAAGCTTTAGCTCGGGCCAAACTCCGACGCGGCCTATTCAAATACATGTAAAACGCAAAAAACGTTTTTATGAGATAGCCCCTGGACCTATTTTGATGAAATTTGTCACATTTGAAAGAGAAAGTTAAATTCTAGTGACTGTTGGGAGCGGAATTTCGATTTAGGGCTTGAATTTTCTTAAAACGATTTTCAAATATTTGACCATTTGAAAAAAATAGAAGCACGGAGTTTACAAATTCATAGCTCTGCATCAAGAAACGATATCGTGGTTCTGTAAACAGCATCCATTAGATCATTCAAAGCGGACAAATTCCATATGTCATTTTACATCTTACGTGAATTTGTTACGTAGGTTACAACGGTTTTGCAAAAGCTTTATTTCCCTATGATTAAATTTTTTTATATTCATGTGTAACATATAAATTTTGTCCGCTTTAGATGTACTATTAGATACAATTCACAGAATTGTATTATAATTTTTAGTGGTTAAGTTACAGAGTTGTAAACTTGATAGTTTCGTTTTTTGAAAATTTTCCATTTTTGCCAATTTTAAAAAGAAATTTGGCAATCTAACTCAAAAATTCGAAACCAACAGTCACTATATTTTAAGTTTGTCTTTTAAATGCAACAAACCTCGTCAAATTTGGTGCACTGGTTGCCGAGAAAAACGAATTCTCCTTTTACATGTATTTAGATAGGAGCACTCGAGCTAAAGCTTCCTCTTAATCACTTAAACAGTCACTAGCCTGCTCACTCGCACATTCGCGCGGTGGTGGGCGCACCTTTAACGACGGACTTCACTGTACCTGCGCTATACTAATACCCTTCGCCTCTGGACAGTTGCCAGCATTCGCATCGTACGCGAAATCACTGAAAGGATACTGAAGCTCCGTTTACAGGAACAAGACGCGGGTGGGGAAAGTCAGAAGCCGATCTGATGCAGCCCGACAAGACATGTATGTCTCTTGCCAAATGGGTTGAGTTCGTTCACCCATCCCTTGCCGACGATTTGACAGAACTGGCCTGAACGCTCACTCGGCCGCATCCAGCAGCTTTAGCATGAACCCGAAGACTGATTTTGGGCACAAGGAGCCGACTGAACCCGACTTTATCGGGTTCGTGTTGAACGTATCTAGAGTGGAAAGCCCATCCACTCTGGAGCGGGCGCGTACCTCCTTGGCGTCCCCAACGCGCAGATACCCTCTCGTCACCCGAGTGGCGCTAAATCCCTACCAGGGCACGAAAACATCTAGCGTGCCTGCCTTGAAAAGCCAGCTTATTTTACAAGCAGTCCGCTGTCGGCAACACGGAAGCCACCCACCTTCAAGGAGAGGCTGCTGCCTTGACAACGGGGGTGGTGAGGGATTTTGTGCCGAGCGCCCAATCTAGGGGGGCGATATCATGGCCAGTATTTCGATCTTCTCTGCTTCTCGAAGTCTTCGTCTCTCAATCAGGTTTCTAAGAACTTTTCTTTTTACAGCGACGCTGTATATGGCTATGGTTCCGTGTATTTTACGTGTCAGTGCGTTAACAATAAAAAAAGAAACGTGAGCGTGAGCCGTTCCCGGAACCGACCCACGGCGGAGGTGAAGGAGGTTTTAAGTAGTCAGCGCCTAATAATAATGTGAAGAATAAATATAATAAACTAAATAAACAAATCAAGACGCATTGTTTCAAGTCGATCGGTGTACTGGACTCGTTTGTGAACAGCTCATGGACTCATGAGGTGGAGGCCCTGCCATATATACAAACGAGAAAATGAATGTACAACCATGCACCCTTTACTCGTCAGAAGATAATGCCACAGACTGTGGGGATGTCTGTGCCGTACAAAGGAAAGACGGAAGGGTTATGTCCACTGTGCATATATCTCCAGGCCCACCCTGGTGTGATGTCGAGAAGTTCACGACCACGCACTTTGCATGGGTTAGCCGCCATGACGGCACCCCTGTGACCCCCATTGGAGACTTCAATGGGGGATTATCACAACCGGACAAGAAATAGTTGACTCAGTTTGTGCTAGACGAGTTCGGTTTGAAATCTCCCACAAATCCAAATAGCTCAACTACTCAAGAGTCGTGTACAGGCAACCTTGGCCAAGAATCTGTCCAAGGTTGTTACCAAACCAATCAGTCTGTATCCCGCTAATAACAAAGCTATCGTCACTACCATGACCAAATGATAAAAATAAATACATGTACCTTTGTCTAACCTTTTGCGTTGTGCTACAGCTTAGCTGGTCATACACCTTCCCATAGTGCAATGGCTCTTCATTTTTTTTATTGTTCTATCGTATTTGTTCAGGCATACGTATACGCCTGAACACGACGCCTGTGCACGACGTGAGGACATCAGGCACTGTAACGTATAGACCAGACTGAAGTTTTATTATTGCGATAGCAATAATATGGCCACTCTAAGCGCATTTCCGCCACCAGCGTCGGCGTCGCCGTGCTGTTCCGTCTAATGTTCAAGGGTGATAACACCGTCGCTGCGCGCCCTAGGCTGTATGTGCGAGCGAAGGCATGCGAGGGGAGACGACGATCGCGGCTCAATCTCGCCCGCGCGAAAGATCCCAAAACGGGCAGGAAGCGCATAGTCTCCCGTCGTGCACGAGGCACCGGGGGAGGGGAGAGAGGGGGGTGGCGTTCTACTGCGGCTGCAACTGCGCGTGCGGCGGCTGCACGCAGTCGCGCGGTCGTATCCTGAGAGCGAACTGCGATCCCCCCTGAAGAAAGCCGAACGCCCGGCCGGGTACATCTTATGCCCATTCGAGAGAACCAGTGGGTCCCCGGGTGTGTTGGCAATCGAGCCCACAACCTACCTCAGCCGAGCCGGGAGCTCTACAACTAGGCCACAGATGCGGTTCCCATCCGTCACATCCATCCATTTCAGCCATACATCCCATCGATCCACCACATTTATTCAGTCATCCCATCCATTCATCTTATCCAACCATCCCATCCACCCGTCCCATGCAACCATTCATCGTATCCATCAATCCTATCCACCCTTTCCACCTATCCATACATTCGACACATCACATCCATCGATCTCATCTATCCATCCCATCCATCGTACCCATCCATCTATGCCATTCAACCCGTCCCATCCATCTATCTGCTGTATTGAGTGGACGAGTGGACGCGTATATATGCAAACATGAGTAAATGGTTCCGTTCATTCATTAGAGTACAGGTCCCAAAAAAAAAACATCAGCTAGGCAAATGCTACGAGATCACAGTTGGAGCAGCGTTCCGGACAATGAATATATTCATCGCTCACCATGAAGCGTAATCATCACCTTACGTAGCCAAAAAATCTGCTAGCAGAATTCGCCTTACGTCTCAAAAAAACGTGGGGGCTTTCTCATTCTATTCTTTGCCGTCTAATACGATACGATCCCGTAAGCATGAACCTTACACTGGCAAGCGCTCACCGCATGTTGCTGTTACGCACGGTGACGGGTGTTTTATACGAGCCCTTGCAACACCTAAGACGTGTTCCTGGCTTAGCTTTTCGCGCTACAGCTACATGCTCAAAATTCCAGCAATGTCGCAAGTTTGGCGAAATTTCGTTCAACTACTTAGGCAACACGGAAACTTATTGATACGACGAAAAAGTTGAGGCTTGCTCTTCTTCCAGCCATTACAGACGTGACACGTTTGGTAGGCCCGGCACATGTTTCTACATAGAGTAAGCTTCTTTTTTTCTTCGTGTGGCTTGGCGAAAAAATGCGTGAAGAAACCTGACACGTGAGCCACGGGAATGGGGAAAGCAGACAGCTCGTAAATCCAAGCATTCGGAGCGAAGCAATAACATTAAAAACGACCGTATAGAGGACAGTTACGTATAATGGCCGTACTCAAGCCGCTGGGAATTAAGGGGGACATTTCGTGGCTCGCAAAAACTCCATTCGAGCAACCGCACTGCTTTTGGTCATAAACATCGCCATCCTCAATAACCAGCGCTGTTCACGTTCTTCTTTCTCCTAATCTTGCGGGTTAGTGTATGCTGCTGCCATTGTGGCAGCTACGAATCGTAAGTCCAGTATTTTTATTCCACAGTATATCCTTTAAGTCGCTTGATATATAGCGCATTTTATTGCTTGCTCGCGAGCACTAATCATTTTGTATATTTCTGGTATAGTTCAGGAAGCTACCACGTCACAGTTGGCATCACAGTTCGGGGATGAATATTTTGAAACGGGTTGTGCTTCGAAAATTTCTGGTAAATAGGCTTGACTTCTGCATACCTCTTACGTGAATTCCGCCGTCTCTACATATGCGTTGAGCTTGACAATCAGAAATTTACTTAAACATAATAGTTATTCGGAAACACGCAAGTTGAGAAGTAATTAATAAAAGGAATATGAGACAGCCACCCAAACGCAGCTAAATGCTACAAAGGAAACCCATGCGGGTTCCTTGAAAGAAAAGCTTCGCAGTTGCAAAAAAAAATTGGTCCTGGTCCGGGACTCGAGCCCGGGACTACCGCCTTTCCGGGGCAGCCACTCTACCATCTGAGCTTCCCAGGCGGCTAGCAGATGGCACGCGAAGCCGAATTTGTTAACTCTGAAGCAAAGGAAACAGTTTGACATAATAGTTCTGCGGAAACACGCAAGGTGGAGAGAAGTAATAAAGGGAAAGTGAGACATCCACCCATGGCGCTCCCTTGCCATGGTCGATGGCGGCATGACGGCGACTGTACGACGATGACGCGCTAATGACGACGTAATGACGAAGAAATGGCGTTGATGGAATGACACATGCGGCATGGTGACGCCGGAATGTCGAAAATGAGGTGACGTTTCTTGAATGAAGACGATGGCATGACGACGACATCGTGACAACGAAATGTGGACAATGGCATGACGACGGGTTCATGACGACGATGGCGTTGCGATGACAACATGACGATAACCAGATGACAAAGACGGAATCACGATGATGGCATGGCAACGAATACACAATAGTAATTAACGATCTGACGACAACATGACAATAGCAATGTTGCATTACACTGACAATCACGATTAAATGAATAAGCAAGATTACGATAAAAATAGGAAGGACTTATGTTTGTGAATCGATGAAGACACTATGACGACGAGGGTACGAGGACAATGCGAATGCGTTAGTGAAGTGATGACGGTGGTAAAGCGAAAGTATGACGACGACGGCATGATGACAATGGCGACGATCCTGTGACATTGATGGTACGACGACGACGGCTTGACGAGAATTGGATGACGAACTTAGAATGGTATGAGAACAAATACATCACCAGTGAATAACGACAATGACGAAACAAACGTATGAGGAGAGTGGGATGACGACCACTGCATAACGACGATGACTTGACGAGAGTCAGATGATGATCCCCATGTAACGCCGATGGAACGAGCACGACGGCATGACGACGACGGTATGACAACGGATGGATGATGGCGACTGTCTGTCGACGATGGCACGACAACAGTGGCTTAATCATAATAGAATGACGAAGAAGCGCTGTGTGGAATGAGGAGCGTGGCACGACGACTACGAATGTGTGGCGAGAATGACAACACGACGACAGCATAACGAAAGGCGGATGATGAAGTTAGAATAGCGACGATGTAGTGACCGTCATGGCATAACAATCACGATATGACGACGAATGCGGGATGACGACCCAACGGCGACGGCACCAGGGCAACGACATGAGAACAATAGGACGAGCTCGCGTGCACGACAACAATGGCGTGATGACGATTGTAACACGATGCATGTTTGGCGACGATGTCGCGATGACGACGGCATGATGAGAGTCGGAAGACGAGGCTGTAGTGAAGACGATGAAACGACTATGACGGCAGCCCAACGAAGTGTGAGAATAAATGCATGGCATCGGTGGGACGACGATGATGGGATGACAACGGCATAACGACAGTCAGATTACAAAGCTGGAATGAAGACGATGGAAAGAATAGCACGGCATCACCATCACGAGTACATACCTAGCAGCCCAGACTATTAGAGACTTTCGGCCACTCACTTGGTCGGCGCAGAAAGCACGACGACAACGGCATTATTAGAGAGAGAGAGAGAGAGAGCAAATGATAAGGAAAGGTAGGGAGGTTAACTAGGACTGAGCCCGGTTGGCTACCCTACACTGGGGAAAGGGAAAAGGGGACGGAAAGATTAAAAGAAGAAGAGAAAGTCCACCGGGGATATCGTTCAGTCACTCAGTCCGGATCATAGTCGCTGACTCAATCCAGTAGCATCAGATCACGAAGCTAGGTCATGAAGCTATAACGACCATGAAGGCATCCCGACCACGAGCGCGTACATAGTTGCCCAAGCTGGTAGGCAACGTGGGGCACCGGGTCGGCGTAAGACAGGCAGCGAGATATAGACAGACTTATACAAAGACAGACAGACAGACAGATGTAGACACAGACAGACAGACAGACAGACAGACAGACAGACAGACAGACAGACAGACAGACAGACAGACAGACAGACAGACAGACAGACAGACAGACAGACAGACAGACAGACAGACAGACAGACAGACAGACATTTAAAAATGCCTCAAGTGGACGAAGAATGCTAATCGAATTCATGTTCCTACTAATCACGATTGACTGGTAAACGTGTCTTCCTAGAGCAACGTATTGCCATAATATTTCATGGCTAGCAGCGATTTTCTTAAATGGCAGTTTCGCCCGAAAAACGAAGCAATCACAGCAATAGAAAGATTTAGCGCCGCTCTTCAACAGCTCGCACGGTGTTCTGGTCATACGCAGGTACAGGCAAGGCAACACTTGCCGGGCAGAAGAAACAGCGCCCCAGCAGCTACCAGGCGTCTCACAACGGCGGCGTGACGTGCAGCGCTTCAAGTGGGGTTGCAGGCGTCGCGCCTAGGAGGCATGACACGAGACCGACGGGAGAGCGTCGGCGTCAAATGAGCGCCTAGTTACGTATATACATATAATTATAGATAGTTAATAGCTAAGAGTGCACACGTAGCCTCTCATTAGGAACGCTGGCGTGCTTACAGCGTGCGTGTGCCAGCCGTTGAAAGAAAGCACCTACACGGCGCTGCGTTGTTTTCCCCTCCAAGCTATTTAACTACAAGTCTGTGGAGAATCCCTAGCTCTCGTAGTGCGATATGCGCATGCACCGTCCGCGGTAAGGCACGACAACGCAGGCGTCGACGCCGAAGGGGCGAATGCTCCTAGAGCGTCCTAGAATTGTTATCGGAAGTTAATGCAATAAAAGAATAAATTAAATAGCTCGGTTTGCCGTATTGCTCTTGGCTATAAGGTAAACGACTTCGTGAATCATCCTTGACCACTTAAGTGTCTCTTATGTGCAGCTGAACCCCTCAATATACGGTAACTTTGGTTTCCCCGTCACATTGTTTCCCACTATACAGCTGCCCTTGTCGGGAACGGAACGTGGGATTGTAAAACGAAGCCGCAGCCACTCAGCCGTAGTTACGATTTTCCTGGCGGTCGTATGCACAGCAAAAACGGCATCTGCTTACCATGAGACAACATAAACTACTCAGCTCAACACCCAGATAAAATGATAACGGCGAAGCTGACCGCAATTGGTTTTCGAAGCTTCATTACGCAATGCTACAAGAAAATAATAGCGAGCAGTGTTGGAAGGATTACAAAATTGTCCTGAATTGTCCATACCCCTTGCGCCCACCCCCGCCACCCAAAGATTAATCGCCCACTTTCGGTGCAACAGCTTTAACATAGTGCGCTATAGCACATCAACCGAGATTGTAAGTGGGCCATAAACGACCCTGCCCGAAATTGCAACAGCCTTATATTGAATAAACTGCCTTCTTAGCTAGCACCGTAATCAATCCATTAAAGGGCATAATCGCGACAGAGCGGCAGGCCTCTGAACGAAATTGTCGGTCCAATGGGGACCGTCATTGCTTGCGGGGGGACACGCTTAGTAGGCCTTTAAAAAAAACAAAAATGAAACAAAGAAGCCATAGTAGGCAGCTGGCACCATCATGCTGCAGGGCGTTGCGTCGCTTTATTTGATTGCCGCGTAAATTACTCAAGCGCCAATGGACTTAGCGGCAATGCGAGCCTTCGCCTCATTAGAACGTGACGGGCCGGCAGCGGCGCCAGTGAAGGATGGCGCTAATCTGCGCTCTTTATCGCCGCCATCGCGGCTGGCAAATGCGAAGTCGATGCGCCTCTAATTTGGCACTCAAGGGTAGTGACATCGGAGCACTTCGTCATCCGTTAATGCCTGTGTGGTTGTAAACAGAGTAGCCGAAATGAAACACGGGGCTGTGCGAAGTCGCTGACTTGTAAATAGGTAGAGAATTATCGCATGAACAAGCTCCTGCAAAAATCAACGAACGGTTCAATGGATTAATGAAATAAAGTGAGTGAGTGAGTGAGTGAGTGAGTGAGTGAGTGAGTGAGTGAGTGAGTGAGTGAGTGAGTGAGTGAGTGAGTGAGTGAGTGAGTGAGTGAGTGAGTGTGAGTGAGTGAGTGAGTGAGCGAGAGACCGAGCGACCGAGCCGGCTGTTCTTTCGTTCGTTCATTCAATTGATTTTAGTTTTTTTATTTCGTTGCTTGACTTATTCCCTCAGTAATTAAGTCAATCCATAAGTCAACTTTCGCTTCCGGCTGCTAGCACAAACATTCATCACTGGTCATCAATCAACTACACCCGAGAAATTTGAGAGTGCAGGTTTGGTGTGAATTCAGAGAGAGAGAGAGAGAGAGAGAGAGCTTTATTTGCCACTGTAGGGTAGGAAGTTAGGGCAGGTAGGCCTAGTATGGTTCCCAGGTGGGGGCGCCGTCTTGGGCCCAAGAGATGAGTGCGAGTTGCGTTTTCTTGTCTGCTCTCATCAGCAGCTGGTTTCAACCCTCCTCGGAGGGAGCTGGCAGTAATGATTGTGGGGGACGGTTACCCTCGCATCTCCAGAGAATGTGTGCCCGAGTGGCGAACACTCCATGGTCGCACTTAGTACAGACGGGATCGTAATCCCCGCCAGTGATGAACTAAAACCTAGAGTGACTGAGAATTGAATCTGCCTGCAGTCTGCGAAGCGTGGTGGCTTGCGCTCGGTCGAGGTCAGGGTGGGGAGGCGGGTACACGCGTCTCGTCTCCTTGCAAAAGTTGGTAACGTCAGCATATGATTCGGGGGCCTCTGCGAGCGCATCTGGGTTCGAGGGGCCGGCCTCCCGGTTAGTTAGGCCTCGGGCTAAACGGTCGACCCCTTCGTTCCCAGAGTTCCCCGCGTGAACAGGTACCCACACTAAGCTTTCAGTTCTGTCGAGAATGCAACCGCGGAGGATGTGTGCGGCGGGTAGACAGAGTGAGTTTCTTTGAGAAATTTTGGATGTCCTGTTTAGAGTCACTGACAACCGTGCGCGCGCGGGGATCCGCGATGGCTAGCGCGATCGGAACCTCTTCGGCAGCGGTGGAGAAGTGTGTGCGCACTGTAGCGGCACTGATGAGAGTGGCGGTTGGCGTCGCCACGCAGGCTACGTATGTGTTAGAGCCGCACATCACTGCGTCCACGTACATGGCATGTTCATCGGCGGAGTAGGTGACGTCTAAGGCTTGTGCCTTCAGTTGGCGGCGCCTATCGTGGCGGCCGGGTAGCATATTCTTGACCATGGTTATGGTGACGTGCCGACTGCAGACTCCAGTCGGGAGTATTGCAGCCACCGAAGCAACAACCGATAAGATGAATGGGCGCTGTAAATGGATGAGGCAAAGGGCTGTAATTTAAAGCGACGCGGCAAGCAGCTTTATGAAGCCACTTGGGATGTTAGGTGCAAAAAGGGATGTGTCACACAACACGTAAAATCAAATTATGAAGGAAGGTGAATACACCACTAGCGCAGGTGTAGCATCTGCTCCTTTCGCTCGAGGCATCAAGAAGAAGGTACAGGTACCGTCATCGTCATTGAAGCAGGCAGCATTATTGCTATTACCTGAGGTCTGCAGTGACCGCTTACATGTTTACGCCGACGGGTCGGTCATGCAGTCCAGTTCAGCAGCTGCGGTATCTGTCGCAGCAGAATCAACAGCGATAAAATTCAGGACATCGCACTTGACACCAATGACGGCTGTGAAACTTGCAGATCTGCGTGCCGCAATAGAACTTATCGATCAGAAAACACCCCAGGAATGATCCCACCTTCTGCAATTCCAAGGCCACCCTACAGAGTTTGCTCTCTGCATTATGCAGTGGACCCCACGAACGACTTGTCTAGGTCAGACGAGAAATTTACCATCGAGCAGTTGATACAATACATGAATTTGTATTTAAATGGTGGCCAAGTCATTGCTGTATCCATGGAAACGAGCAAACAGGTGCAGCCGCTCATTGTTCACACACCAGTCCCGGCTGCGGCGCTATCCCGCTGTCAAGAGCAGACACCGCGCGAAGGCTCCGTGCGCTTGCTTGCGAGCTTACATTGGTCCAGTGGAGTTCGGCAGTCTTTAAAGAAGAGCGCCTTTGTTTTCTGAATCCTCATCTGAAACTCCGCCTTGCACATGGCCTATCACGACGGGAGGTAACTCTCATATGTCGCCTATAGCTTGGAGTAGCTTTTACTATTGCGCACTCTTACCTCATCAGAATGTCCACCATTCCAGATTGTGAAGTTTCCGGGTGCAAAGATATGTTATTATTCACGCACCTTCTATGTGATTGTCATCGCTTCGATGCACAAAGAAAAGTCCTCAGTACTGCGCTCGACAGGATTTATAGCCGCCCCCTTAAGGAAGACAGAATTCTTGGACCATGGTCTCTGCTTCTTCTGCACGAGAGGTACGCGGACAGTGCACATATTTATACTGATGGTTCCACAAACATCCAATGTTCGTCCGGTGCTGTGGTCGTCCCAGCAAGAGCTATTACCATCAGCTTTAGGACTAACCACCCAACGACATCGACATCTGCGGAACTAGCTGCTCTTCGTGCTACACTTTGTTTCCTCAATCGAGAACCACCCCGACAATGGTCAATCCATTAACTCAAAGGCAGCCCTGCAATCTGTGCTATCAGCTCTGCGTCGTGGGCCATTCGAACAGCTCGTGTTTGATATTAGATGCCTACTCCATACATCACATGAGAAAGGACATGACGTGACGTTTCAGTGGCTGCCAAGTCACTGCGGCGTCACAGGAAATGAAGACGCTGATAAAGCCGCTCGGGCAGCTCTTGAAGACACACAGGAAGACGCCACACCACTTTCACGGTCCGACGCAGCCAGCAGACTTCGAGTGCGTGCACGGGAGATAACGCTCTTTCTATGGTGCACTCCAAGCAGTCAGACCAACCGGAGCAATCGTCAATACGACCTGCCCTCTTTGATGCATCTCTGTATGCCATCTGGACTCCGCCGAAGTGAGGCCACCTGCTTTATCGCTTATGGCTAGGGGTGGCCTTCACGAAATCTTACTCATTTCGCATTGGAATGGCCGACAACGCTCTCTGCAATGCCTGTCTTTGCGAGGAGACGCTGGAACACATTCTGTGTGACTGTCCTGAATATAATGTTCAAAGACAGTCCCTGGCGTCCGTTCTAGCGTACCTTGACAATAGGCCATTGTCAGTCGCAACTATTTTCGCATATCGCCGAAAGAAGACATCGCAGCTGAAGGCGACGAAGGGACTTCTTCGATTTATGGAGGAGACGGACTTGGACAAGCGACTGTGACTTTGATGTCACTTACCGCGCAAGAGTGACAGACTGTAACTAACGATGTGTGTGCCGCGTTATATGCTCCCTGTATCTCTTCTCCCAATCTTTCATCCCCCCATTCCGCTCCCATGTGTAGGGTAGCCAACCGGTTAAGCTAAACTGGTTAACCTCCCTGCCTTTCCTTCTCCACTTTTTATTTCCTTCCTTCCTTCCTTCCTTCCTTGGACCATGAAGCAGCCATTGCCGGCACGAATTGCTTTATGAGGGCTAGTGGTCTTTTTGAAGGAAACGGAACCCATTGAAAAAGTATATAATGTGCAAACTGATGCGGTCCTTTTCTTTCTTCTTTTTTAACATTATGTTGTTTCTCATCTTTTATTCCCGTAGCCCATCGCCTTGTGCAGAGCAGCCAGCCGGACACCAAATCTGTTTGACCTCTCTGCCCGTCAACTCCAGATCTCCCTCCCCCCCACTTCTCGTGTTTTCTCGCAGTTTTAACCTTCCTTCAAGTATGTACCAACTAGCCAGCAAGAAGTTCCTACCAAATTATGAAAGATTCATGAAATATTGGGGGGTCGCGGTGCTATGATTACGGGTTCATTTGATCTCTCGGGAGGTGCTGTCTAGGCATCAGAACGTATTTTTTTCTTAGGAAGTCTTCAGTCAGTTTTAAGCGACTTGGTCTATATCGAAATTCTATGAAAAGAATATAAATATTCTTAGATATTTGTTGCATTTCTTCCCCTTTCTGTGGCACTTGTCAGCCTGCTCGTTTCCCATTTTCCTCTCGATGCATTTTATGGGTTTCTTCTTATTAAAAAATGCCCATAAACCGAAATTGAATAATATCCAACGGTCGTCGCTTCCGGCAATCCTTTAGAGCAAGAATCAAACTACATAAATTTCATATTGTCGGCAAAACGAAACAAAAAACTGTGTACAGTTTACCAGAGCCCGCGTATTCCTCATCAAATTGCTATGGATATACGCACAATGTTCATCCAGTTTTGCTGTCTGCACAGAAAAGATAATGCATATTTATATTATATCGTATTCTAGAACCTCAGTCTGTTTTGGCAGCAGCTGTTGCCATCGCTAAAAAGAAGAAAAAAACTTATAGGTGATGCGAACTTTCACGAGAAGCTCAGACGTCCGATGCAGTTTGGACCGCCAGCTGTACATCAGCTGCTTTGAATATATCGATTTACGAAACGATCTAGGAAGCACTAGTCCGACGCGAAATAACGCCAGCGTTACGTTGAAAGACGGAACATGTGGATTTCTCGATCGGCTCAATGCAGAACCGAGTTCTTGCCGAACCAGAACCAAGTTCTGGGTGCTTCCATATCGTGGCAAGCCAATCTAGGGGCAGGACGTGGACTTGTTGGGACAGCCTACGCAATTTGTCCAGCGAAGAACAGCGGCGGCATACTGAAAACAGAAAGGAAGACGACATTCATAGGTGAATTAGAGGTTGGCCACAGATTTCTTCTAAATGGAAAAAGAAAGGATTAAATTTTGAGGTTTTACGTGCCAAATCCACGATGTGATTATGAGGCACGCCGCAGTGGGTAACTCCGGGTTAATTTTGAGCACCAGGGGCTCTTTAACGTACTTCCAATGCGCGGTACGCGGCCGCCGTGGCCGGGATTCAATCCCACGACCTCGTGCTCAGCAGCCCAACATGATAGCAGCCACTGAGCAACGACGGCGGGCAGGTACTGCGATGTTAACTGGGGCTGCGGGAAATATAATTTTATAATGGGTAACGCAGACGAAAACTTACCAAAGCTTCCTTACTGGTTCGAGTAAAGCAGATTTATTCGAGAAAGTCAATCTAGGCGAGCACAAAGAGAATCACTTTAGAAAGAACAATTTAGCCAATTGTAGGCCATAAGGAAAAGCCTTTCTTTAACGTCTGGTTGGAGTAGCTTAAAGAACTACGCCTTTTTTTTTTTCGGAAAAAAGGGTATATCGGGCAAATCGGTCGTTGCCTGAATGCCTCCGTCCGGGAACAAAGCAATAATGAAAAAAAAACAGAACCAACGCACATCTGGCGGCACAGTGGAAAAAAAAACGTGTATGTGGACTACCCAATTTGACAGCTGTGTTGTACTTGCTTTCCATAGCTAGGAAATGTCTGTAGTTGTTATTGAGACGAAGTCGATATGCTATGAAAAATGAAACGTATGTCAGTGCGGCTTGCGGCCCATTGACGAAAAAAAGGAACTGTTGGTTTCCGTATGCCGCATGCGCGCAATGAGCATAATCGAGTGTCCCGTATCTGATTCGTATATATTAGACTACAGAGTCGCTGTCTCTTATTTAATAAGCCAATTGAGTTCTGGGATTATACAAGCCAAAAGCACGCTCTCTTTATGGGAGGCATCGTTGCGGGGCACTCCGGGTAATTTCTTTTTTAGTAACTAGGGTATTCCAACCTGCTTGAGTGTACTATATATTACGCTGCTATTGGAATGCGTCCCCCACAGTAGGGAGCGAAAGTACAATCTCGGCCTCAGCAGCCGCCGCCAAAGCCACAGAACTGCACTGTAAAATAAATTATGCCCTCAAAAGTGAATAAGGTGTAATTCGGTCTGTAACTCAAACTCTTGCACCCTTTTGGGGTGTAAAGTTGTAAGCTATAGACTGACTTGTACCATTCCTTCACGTTTAAGGATGCAAATCATTTTACACTGTACCCCAGCATGTTCAAATAAAAACCAGCTGAAAGTATGGGATATGTGTGTGTCATGTCCTTTAGCTTGAATGTGCCTTACTAGTAAGCATATCTACACGTTAGTGATGTTGGAAACAGAAGTTGGCAAGTTTGCTGGCACCTAAAGCCGCAGCCTAAAAGACCTCGCGGGAGGGGACATGTTACTTCGTGTGAGTTGATAGGCGAGCTAGACACGACCAACCGAAAGTATTCGTCTCGAAAAAAAGGAAGCTGAAACTGGTCGTTGTGCGTTCCGCGCAAGATGGCCTGATTGTTCTGGTCGAAATAAGATGCTTAGGTCCCATTGCATGGACAAAGTACACCTTCTTACGAATTAAGCCAGCAGTAGGACAGCCCTTCTTTTTGTAAACGTCACGCAGCCGTAGGGTTTAGGAGGGATTAGGAGCACATGACGTCACATACCTGCCATTAGGGCAGAGAGGCTGCCAATCGAAATAATGATGTATTACGGTCTCTCCTTGCAATAAACTACGTCCGTCGATTAGCGCTTTGAGAAATATGTTTCTAATACTGACACGTGTACCTGTTCCTCTTTCTCGGGTGACCGCTTCTTCAGTGGCTGGCACAGGTTAAACGTTATCGCTCGGCGCGGACCCACCTGCATGTATCGGTAGTTTCCCGCACGTTACCGATGGTTGTATCCGTTGCCTGTGGTCACCGGACCTTGTGCAACCCGATTGTAAGCGCGACGCGAGTTGTGTAGTATTTTAGGGATGACTCGCGGGCACGCACCAGCGGTTATTTTGCAACCTTCGATGACTAGTGCGCAAAAAGCCGACTTACTTAGCCCCACAGATCATATTTTCGACGATCGCCGACTGTGTTCGCCGCTATCGTTGTTGTTTAAGTGCAGCCCGTTTTAGAGGGCACCGGTTCGCCCCCCCCCCAAAAAAAAACGCAAGTTTGAGCATTCACAGTTTTGCTGCTTACTTCACCGATACTACTTCGTGACAGTATATTTTGCCCCTGTGAATCAATGTTACCATTAGCGATGGTCCACTTAAGAGCTATCTCATGTCGCCTGCACACGAGTTTGTAAGAGGAGGTGCGCTATAATTGTGCGTAATTTTTTTTTCATATATTAGCGGACATTTTACGAGTCACAAAAAGAGGTCTCTGAAAATTCGCCTGAGTATTTTAAATAAAAGCTCCCCGACCTCGGGCTTTCACCCATAGTGCAGTGTGTTGTTCCGGCACATAATGGCATGCCAGAGTGCGGATCACGATGCCGTCTTACCAACCACAAATTAGCCAACGCTCAAATTCAGCACTGTCTTCGCAAAATTATTCGAAATTGTGCAACATCGCTTTGTTTCTTCTGTTTCTTTGTTATTTGTTTCTTTTGTTTGATTCAAATGTTCTGAATTAGCGCTGGTCGTACTGGACTCTGCAGGCGAAAAGCTCCGGGGACAGACTTCAATGAACGACGGCAGCGCGCGTTGTTGCTTCCAAACTCGCTTGAGGCACGAAAGAAACGTCCTCCCAACTTTTCGTCATCAAACCATTCCGGCTTCATTCCCCACTTTCAAGCAGATTAACAGGGCCGCTTAGCGCGATGCAGTGACATCTGGCGAGCGCCAACAGACACGCTTTCCCTGTGTCGAATGCGGGCGTGGTGCACTCCGACGTGGTGACCTACCTGCCCCTGGTTACCTTCGCACTGTCGTTCCTTCACCACGTCGCAACAAACGCTTCACCCTCCCCCCCCCCCCCCCCCCCGACTCCTATGGGCGAATCTTCCATCATGGTAATTGATTGTGCGAAACGCTAAGGCTGCGCTTCGACGAGTCCTGTTACCAAAGATTGCGCAACGGTCTCCGGAAATCATCCTCGGGGAATTTCGCGGTCGTCAACAGTTCACACTACGTAACATGCGCCGACACATCGACACTCGCGACTCTCAGCCATTAGCTGAAACACGACACTGTCGAAACCCTTAATATCACCGACGGCCTTCTTCGCAATCAACGGCGCGCATTATCGTCGCGAAATCGTCGTTCGCCAATGACTCTGTCCCATCACGTACGCCGGAAACGCGGGCAGACTTGCAAACAGGTCCGTTTAGAAGTTAGGCGAGGCTGACGTGGCAGCGACGAAAGACCATACATTCTTTATGAACGTTCCGCGCAATCAATGCGCATGCCAGATTCTTTGAAACCAGCGCCAGAGGATGCAACGAGCTACTTACGGGTCGCGATGTTTCTTTTTTTTTAAACTTAAAGCAAATATACGGAACACCAAAAATGAAGTAAGCTTCGTTCGTGGGCCTATACGCACAACATAAGGATGCACCTACGAACTACACGTCCCTGCCGAGCAAAATTTAACACTTTGTTGCAAATGAACACGTCAGGGCACTCGAGCGAATGTACCATTCAAGTTTCACGTTATTCTTGCTCTCACTACGAAATACTTACGAAGCTGTTTTCCGGGCAAACAGATTTCTCCTAATGTCCTTTGCTTGTTGGAGTGCGTTCATTATTTTCTTCTTTTTCGAGGTTACGTCTTGGCGAGGAAACACGGATGCTATGTCATGGAAGTTGCAGAGTGGCTACCCGCAACATTATCAGGCACAAGGCCACCACAGCCAAAATTTCTGGTGCCCTTTTGGAATGAATTATCCTTTAAAAGAAAACCGACCCCTTAAAGCATAACTATTGTCCCTTTTCGCTATTCGCAAACGTGCTGAGTCAAAAGACATTGAGAGTGCAACGTGAAGCCGCAATGATGTCATGACAATAACAGTAACCCGGGAACACTTGCTGCTGAAAAAAAAAATGAGGGCATCTTGTTTCTTTTTTTCATACTACTCTTCCCAGTCGGCAGTTCTGTGTACGAAGCAGTTCTCGTGCGACGTAACTATCCTACATGACAAGGGAAGCACATAGATCCTTTCCAACCCGAAGCCTATCCCCTACAGTTGCTGAGCCAGATAGCTTCAAGTACAACATCGTCACACGTCAACAAAAATTGTGCGTTTCTTTTTACTTACCACAGACGCGACATAGTAGCCAAGGGGGCGTTTACACAAACATTGTTGCTGGGCGTGCCCGGGTCCACCACCATCTACGTGTCGAAGTCATACACAACGAGGCGAACTTGCCGCAGACACGGCAGGAACCCACCAACACAACACGCAGCAACACTGTAGTTGCCCCTTGCGCGTTCGAAAAGACCAGAACCAGCAGTTTCACTTTGGTCGCATGTGCCAATGACCACACCATACGACGTACGTCGTTCAGACTAACGCCCTCTTCAAGCGACAGCCGAAATCGCGGTCCAGCACACAATCTTCAGGCCGCACCACATTATCCGTTACGACAGGCTTGCCGGGGGACGTTGGACAGATAACGCGGACAACCAACGTCGAGGTTTCTTTGGTGGCATGTGTAAGTTAAAAAAAATTGCCGTTCCGCCCTTAAGGCGAAGCACCGATTGTGATAGCAAGTTAGTAGACAGCTGTACAAAGTCTCAGGCTAGTAATTTTATCAGCCGTATAACCTTGTAAACATTTGCTTATTAACAAAATTAACAATGATAGAATGTGCAAGCGTGATTCAACGACGAAGTAGAAAGAAACAAACACACAGACAGCGCTGTCTTTCTGCGTATGCTACGTCCTTCTTCGGTCGCGCTCACACATTCTATCATAGATTCAAACAAACTATCTTGTCAACGTGTTTTAAATAAATTAACCAGTACGGTATCACGCGCACACAGGTAAACATGAACACGTCTCGCTCGATGACAGCGGAAACTGTCTGGGAAGACGCTGGAGTTAGGTATCGCGGCAGCAGCCACGAGCCATTTGACCTCCGTGCATCTGTGGGTTCAACGCGAACTAAACGCCAAAAGCACAGCGCATACGAACCTACCGGCACTACGCGCACTCTGCAGACATCGCAGATCGCTTTAGAGATGAGGCCCGCGTGGGCGCGCACTTTAGCCGCATGGCAGACCGCTTACAAGACGCACGTGCGCCAGGTACGCGTCCCTACGGCGCCCGCCAAACGCGCACACTACGGTGTCTGCGATTCGCGTGGCGAACGCCGTAGTAGGCGCCATGCTTGTCTCCACTCTGTACGGAGCGGCATGCGAGGAGGACATCGAGGCACTCTAGCAGCCGCAGGAGAAGAACGCCCGTCCTCCCTCAACTGACCCCCCTGCCTCGGGCCCCACAGGAGATGGCACGCATCCGGGCCGCGGTCCTGACTCACGCGCGCGAGATTGAACCGCGTTGGCCGGCTCGCCCTCATACACTTTACTCATACGGAACCTCACGGCGACGGCGACGGCAGAAATGCGCCTGGATTGTCCATGTAATTGCTATCGCAATAAAACTGACGCCATCCGGACATGGCGTGCAAGCAGCGTAGACCACCGTCACCGCAACGAACCAAGCTGCATCGTAGAAGCAGCCTATACGCGACGAGATGACAAAACATATCTGCAAACATGGAGTTGCATGAACTCTGGCAATTCATACTTTCTAGAGTGTTCTCTCGTTCATATGTATACTGATAAGTACCATACCGAACTTTTTTTTTATGTAGGACGTTACTCTTTTTCTGAGGCAGAAGAGAGATTGACATACCGGATCAGCATACAAGCTCGATATAAGCAACTTCGTGCGTACTTTCATACAACCTTTGTCTATATGTTCACAAACACATTGGACGAGACAGGAGTTACCATTAGGCAAGTGTAGGACGGTTCGCAAAAGAAAGGTTTATTTTAAAAAGCGAACCCGATCAGAAGAAGCAAAGTTAAGCGATGCGAACTTCTTCCTCTCTCGGTGGCCGCGCTGTAAATAATTCGTACGCTTTTTATGGTACCACTACTGCCATGAACAATGTCAAGGCAGAGCGAATAACCTCAGGGAAAGGCAGGCAAGTTGGTGCTCTCAGCCGAAATGAAGACCCCCGAAATAGGTACCATATGAACCCTGTCTTCGGACGGAATCATAAAAAAAAGCGGAGCTGCGCAAAAAACATGGCGATGGACGTCAGTAGCGACAGACTGTCCACCTGGCAGCGCACAATCAGAAGCAATTACGTCGGTCCTCCGCTATGCGGTGCCAAGGGCCCCGAAAAGCGTATAATAGAAAGAGCTTGGTGGCACAACCCAGCGCCCTGTTCCAAAGGGGATGCTCATAACATCCATCCATTCATCTAGCGCAGTGCTTCCGCCTTCTAAACAGCCGCGATGGAGGCTGAGATGGGTAGGAAGGAAGGAAGGAAAAATTAGAGAAGGAAAGGCAGAGAGGTTGATCAGTTTAGCTCAACCTGTTTGCTACCCTACACATGGGAGTGGGATGAGGGGGGGGATGAAAGATGGGCTGAAAACGGTAAGTAAAAGCGAAGCAGCAGTATATCAAATAAACACACAGGAAACTTACCATTTCTTTTCTCGTAGACTACGTTTACGCCGCTGCAGCAGCCGCTGGCCTAACGTTTCTACTGTCAAGGTTACATTTCTATTCACTTGGCGATGGCCTTGTTCTCGAAAAACCGTGCGCACTTGCACGCCTAAACAGGGCCGGTCCACGATTCCACGATGTGAACAAAATACCATGCGAGTAACTATATATATGTACATATTTATATATATATATATATATATATATATATATATATATATATATATATATATCACTATTTTTACTGTATTTTTCGGTGACACCAAGGAGTCATTCAGTAAGCAGATCGTGCGGAAAGGCGTTCAGCGGAGATATACTTTCATCGGTTTATGAGCAAGCGGGTCAAAGTAATTACCCCTGATGAGCCTCCGCCACCTTTTATTTCCTACATTGCACCTTACAGAATCTCTCTTCCTTTGAGTATTATTCTCCTGCCATTTCCATAAGCATAAGCTATATGTTCCTGGCTCCCAGCGTCCAGAAAAGTACAAGAAACATTCGTGACGATGAGCGAAACGAGAACATGGTAAAAGTGGGAGAGCCGCCCAAGAAATATTCATGGGGCACAAGCACGGCATAGTTGTTTAATACGTGTGAAAGTATAAGTGTGTTTCAGAAAAATCATATATACTCAGAAACAGTAATAAGGAAATACTACTCTCCATGGTTGCTTCAGTTTTTTTTTTATTTTTCCTCCGAACATCACATCACACATGGGCAGTATGCAGCTGTAGACACGAACCGGCAGGGTCCAGTCGCATCTAAGCGTGGCCGCCAATATGAACGCCGATGGCGCCATCTATAGGCTACAAGCCACAAACGTCAACAAATCTCATATATATATATTTTTTTCAATGTTTTTTATCACACTTTGGCGTGTCGTTCTTGTCTGTGTGTAGAGGATAATATATATTTGATGACGTTTATATATGTATATATATATATGTAAACGTAAGACACATGACCCTTATGTACACAATAGATTTATCTCGTGTCGTAATGGCAATGTATACATAGTGCTTTTGAGCTTATATGTCTTTTCATCTCCTTTCACTTGCGCGCATGACTGTGCTAAAAGTTCGACGGCAACGGATAGTAGCTAACTTCTCTCTCTAAACTTTAATTACGTAGTTATTTACTAATTTACCGCGAAGTGGCACTTGCTTCATTGCTGATTCGGACTGTACTTAGCGAACATGCGGGCCTGTGATATTGCCGCGCAAACATGTTCTTCACTGACAAAGCTTCTCACTTTGCATTCTTCAAAACTGAAACCACATTTGTTTTGTGCGTAAGACTCAGTACAAAGTATGTTCTGTTCTTCTGATCATTTGCTTTCGTGCATTATACAGACCGATGCCCAACCTCTTATTTGGTTGTCGGCATCTAGCTACAATTGAACGGACTGAAGAGGAAGCTCAAATTGTATTGCAGCGTCCGACCAACACAGGAACAACTAGCCGAACTTTATTAATTTCCCATTTTCATGACTGGCAATTACCATAGTAATTTTATGTAGACGTGCCCACCTCTTCTTACATGCGCACGTAAAGTGACGGTTTAAACAGGTATTGTAGTCCCTCGCGAACAATCAACATATAAACTAAGTTCCGCAACACTGTTATTGAACAGAGACGTTCCTATAATAAGCTTAACAATCAACATGGCCTCCACGCCAGCGCTACTGAATCAATACTGAGGCCGTATCCACTTCGCAACATTTCTACCTATATTATCAGGAAAAACACATGAATTTATGGTGTAGAGAAACATTCAAATGAACCCCCATGTTACAATAACACAATCATATTTTTGTGTTAGCGCTATAGTTTAGAATTCCTAAAAGAAGGTCAGTAGGAGAATGCATTGGGCGCGCAACTGTATCGTGAATATCGTTTATAAAATTGAGCACGCGAATGAATACTTGAGACATCTAGGCCCTGCGCCAAGACAGTAGTCTATACACATTTGGTCGACAAGACACCTTTTGAGAAGAATTTTTATAAGCATTAAGTCATGACATTCTATCATTATGTCATGACAACTGTAAATAAATTAAGGTTGATGCGAACGGAAATGCGATAAACTATCGTGAACGACAGCACGGGTCTTCAGCTATCGTATCTCGAAGAAATATAATCTTTTTTTTTCCTTGGTTAAGGAGCTAATTCAGAAAGAACATCCTAAGACGTTTTACTGCAGCATAACTGCGCGCTTTGTCTGCATTTTCCGAGCAACCACACCGCAAGCAAGCGTAAAGGTGCGGTCTGTCATATGTCTAGAACTTTGATATTTGACCATAGTTGCACTATGCATAATACGTAACTTTTTTTGTAAAAACAACAATCATCTACTGAGTGGCGGATAATAAGCTCTTGCGATTCATTCTACGCTGTTTACACGCGCACTTTGAGCAGTCACACGACACCAGCCTACACTCGTGATTTCTTCGCACAGTTTGCTACCCTACCAAGCTGGTGGATGGCATCTCATCGTCTCCAGCTGTGCATGGCGGCATCGTCCCTCAAACCGCCTTCTAAACTACAACATGCGTCCTCACCCCCTTCGTAATTGTCTGTGCTCTAGTCAGCTGCGCTTACGGAAGTCGGTTATACAACTAACATTTTGCTGCCCTCAGCTCAACAGCAACGTTACCAACGTACATACACTGCGTGGTGACTTCAGTTATAGTCAACGCCGATCACTTCTCCTCTGCATTAACCAGTATTTTGCTCGTCACGTCAGAAAACTAGATGACTCTTCTTAACCTTACGCTATCCGCTGTAATCTCGCTGGTTCTTTATCAGGTATGACAGCTACGCATGAAAAGTTGACCTAAGGCATTCAATGTGCTTCGTCTTCTTCGAAGACTTCACTAGCTTGTAATTTACGGCTAGTGTAACACAGTCTGAAGCGAGTGTGATATCTCTGGAAAAACCCATGCTGCCAGAGAATATCCTGTTCCACAACTATACGTAACCAAACTTCAACGCACATCAAGCGGATTCGTGCAGTATTATCCACGAATTTGTAGACATTCAAACACAAATATTCGCCGGTGTGTGAAGTCGTGTGTGGGGACACATTACTTCTGCGTTGTAAGTGTCCGGATTATGGCCCGTGTTGAACGTGCTTGTTAGTATTAAATTTCCCTTAGCATCGCACAGAGAAAGTCCCTGATAAAGGAGAGCTTGCTTGGTAATTGCCAAGCAAGCTCTCCTTCAGCAGGGATCGTTTTTATGAGCTATTCTTTAAACCCAATTATGTTACAGACGATGCTTAAGTCAGTTTTTTTTTTTTTACCAGACAATTGCTTACATGCGAGGAAAACATACTTGGCAGATATTATACTTTATGTTAGGGAGTGTAAGGCGGTCACTAAGGCCTCCAATTATAACATGAGTATTTCTCCGGTTGATATTGTCTTGAGCACCAAAATATTAAATATGCCAGAGCGACCTCCGTAATAAATGTAGTGGCCCAGCTAATTGACTCTTATCCTGAATTACATCTCATCCAAAACTGTGCCGATTACGTAACCCACTACGGAAGCCGCCCAGCATAATTTCTGGCCTGAATTCCTCTCCATTCTGCGAAACATTGTTGAGCGTACAAATAACTTGGCGATTCTGACGCTCGCGCAAAAAAAAAAAAAACCTTCATTTTGCTGATTGAGGTGTTAACGGATTCTGTGAAAAGCCGTGCGACCAAGGACGTGGCGGCTGTAGGATAAATGAAAGTAAAGCAACTTTGTCTGTTTCGAGGCTGTAACCTGGCATCCTAAAAGCCTACGCCCATAGTTAACATCTACTGAGTACCGCGCATTACAACGTAAAATCTGTTTCTCCATCGCATAAATAACTGCACTGCTGAAAGGTTCGATCTCGGCGAATTTCGCCGGAGTCCAAATAATCGCCGAACTTATACGAGTGCCTGACATACCGCGGATTTATCTTCAGTTAAGATCGGGAGTTTGTTTCCTTGCCAACAAAAAACATAATCTCGCTGTGAGGCATGCCGTGAACCGGAAGCTCCGCAATAATTTTGGATCGCTTGGGGCTCTTTAACTTGCACGCTGTGCATGATACACAAACGCTCGCGCATTCCGCACTCATCAAAATGCGGCCGCCACTGCCAGCAGGCATCGAACCCGCGACCTCGTCCTCAACAGAGTAACGCCATAGCCACCAAGCTATGGTGGCAGGTCCTGATGACTTCAAGTACGGAGTTCGGCAATGTTATTTCCGATCGTCTCGAGACGGCGTTCAAAGCCACTGCCTTTGTTTGAATACGAGCGGGCGTCAGAGAAAGTATAAAATGAAAAACTGAAGGCGCTTTCCCTTTCCATATCTCTCCGTTTTGTTTGCAGTATTGACCCACGTGTTCAGGTAAACAGATTATGCTTCCCTTAAATGATATCGCGCGCCAAAAAGCGACATGGATGTGAGAGAAGACGACACACCTAGCGCAAACTTTCAACGAAGTTTATTGTGCCACTGCTTCGATTTTATGCATGGGAGGCAGTGTATACCGCGCATGCGCTTACAAGAAAATGAAGTGCTAATTCATGTAACATAGTTACGAGTCAAGTGATGCCGCGTCCAAGAAACTTAATTTTTCGCGCAATATCATTTAAGTAATGGATTACCAACTTGCCCGGAATGCTGATTTCATTAAGAATATGCTTAAGATCCATTAAAGGCTGAGGGTGATCCACTTGCGCCCTGTGTCTACGGATACCAGTGAAAACACCTATATTCATCCATAAAGTTTGCACTGTAATGTTACACTACGATTTTGGAACTATTGCCGTTCTTTCCATAGAGGCACGTCAGTTTTTCATCCAATTTTTTTTATCTCGCTTACGTGCCACGCTTATTAATCACTTCACTAGATGCACAAGGAGAGGTACCGATCTGATATTCTTTATTCTATATTTGTTCATTTGGGTTTCCGCTTCAGGCAGCGTATTCATGACGTACCATATATATATATATATTTATTACCGACTTATTGGACGCGTTGATGGAGCCACTTTTCGCACGAATTTAAGGCCAGGAAGCTGTATTCCCTACTATTTCTTACTTGAGTCTCCGTTATTAGCATTTCGGCGCTGCTGTCAACCACGTATCCTCAGAGTATCTCACCGCGTACTTTGAAGGCATCGTCAGTGGAACGATCTAGAAAAAAAGAAAACATAGCCGGCGTGGTAAGAATGGCACTAAGCGGCTGCAAGTCCCGTCAGGAGGTCTGAATCGGCGATCCTAAACCTGCACACAGACCAACAGGTTGCAGGCTTGTTTACGACTTTTCCCGCTCCGCTGCGTCTATAAGCATTTGTTCACCACTGCAACACTTCATATCACGTGTGAGCGCGCCATCCACTCTACGTGCTCATTGCACGTGTGGCAAGATACGTGGCCCGGAGCAACGTTACTGGGTTGCGACGGTTGCTCCAGTAAGAAAAAAGCTTTAGCTCGGGAGCTTCGGCTAAACGCGTGGCAAACATGAAATTGTTTTCCTCGGCCACCCCTCTATCTATATTTGTGATGCTTGTTGCATTCAAAAGACAAAGTTTTAATCTAGCGACGGTAAGAAGCGTAGCTTTTATTTAGGCCGACATTTACTTTGAAAAATTGTTGAAAATACCAGTATTAAAAAAAAATGAAAACCCAAGCGCGAGAACTTTGAAACTGCGTACCTCAGAATTCAAAAGGAACGTTATCCGTTATCTAAATTGCACAACCATACGTCTAAGAGGAGACACGTGGTTTAATATAGGCTGCTGTGAAATATACCATTATACCAGTACTTTTTCAAACCCTTCGTAAATATTGAAACAGTCTCATGTTACGTGTAAATCTATATATTAAATTTGACCACTTTAATTTACAGGACTGCGATATAAGTTTTCGATACACAGTTACAAATTTGTAAACATTGTGCTCAACGTTTTCTTTTTTAAATCACCAATTTCAGGAAATTTTTGTAAGGCATTATATGCCCTAAATCAAAATTACGTTTCACAGAGTCACTAGAATATAACTTTCGAAAATGCAAGAAAATTCGATCAAGTCAGTCCAGCGGTTGTCTCATAAAAGCACTTCAGCGTTTTACGTGTATTTGAATAGGGGACTCGGAGTTGGTCCTGAGCTAAAGCTTCATCTTAAGACCAAATTTACCTAAACCAAACACCTCAGTGTTCCCGCGATCATCGCCCGGTGGGCCTCGATTTGTTCCTTCTGTGCACGTCTGCCATCATCATACGTTTCGTGTTCAACAAAGTCAAACGTAGCAGTCAGTGCGGCGTTAATACATTCAGCCTGATTTCCACTGAACCTGACTACACGCACCCTTTATATTATTTCCTCTCCACAAAACAGACGACATCAGCGTAGTCACAATAACAAGGTGCCCGAACCACGTGTTTAACATTCGCCGGTCAAACGAAGGCAGTGCAATATTTCTCCGGCACACCTTTTCCTGTGGCCTCTTACCATTCCTTTTTGCCGGTTCCAACCGCATAACGGACCAAAGCCGTTCACGCAGGCTCGCTATACCATTCGCGGTACGCCGACCTGTACGACACCGCTGGTGGCGCTGCAGGCGACAGCGATGGTGGTGGCGGCGATCGCCACCAGAGGTCGTCTGCTACCACTCCGCCGGCGCGGGTGCACCGGCACGTCTGTGCGCCATGTTGGCTCCCCGCGCAAGATCGTCTGTCTCTGTGCAAATATAGATGGTTGTTGGCAAGTGGCGCTTTTTTATCACGTGTGCGTGTCCGTTGCTGCGGCATCATAACACGGTCTCCTTCTCGGTGATCTCTCGCTGGATGAGCGCCACAGGGCCGCCCCTGGAATCCGAAGGCGTCACCCGGTTGTTGGTCCCCTCCCGAGACCGCAGAAGCTCGTGCACTGTCGACGGTGGCCTGCATAGCGAAGCAGGAGGACCTCGTTTCGCTCACTGGGCTCGTAAGAAGTGCGTTCGATCGAGCTTCTCGGTTTCCTATTCCTTTCCGTAACACACACAAGCGACCACAACCCCACTGAAACAATCTGCGTGCGGTCCAATATTTCAATATCATCTCGATACGATTCTCGTCTAGATTAGACTGAATCTATGTAGAATCAGCGTAGGTTCCGCAACAATTACACGGGAAGCGTGTACGGCAAATATATGAACTAATGACATATGAACGTTACAGCAGGGAAATAACGACACAGAGAGGTCGCATGAAAACCGACAATACCAGCGCTGACTAACGGGTGGTGGTTTATTCAGGAAACGCTCATTATACACGTACAAGCGTGTTTTTAAAACTTGCGATAGGTCATATCCCAGCACATTTTCCTACACAGCCATCTACGGTGTTTTCGAGTTCCATTTCATGACTCAGTAGTGTTGAGAAAGCGTGGCCTGCATATCTACCACATATTCTGCAAGAACATATGCGTCCATAATTTCCCGGGACAAAGTGTATCAGTGTCTAAGTAAAACTGTCGTCGTCTTTTCGCACATTCTAAGGAGAATGACTGCGTTCTTTACTGAATATGTCTCCAGCACGACTCATGGCAGAGAGCAATGCCCTCCTCATCAAGTAAAAATCATAAAAGCGGGCCCCGAGAACCTCTAATCCCATTGTCATTCGGGAACAGGAACTAAGCTTGTACCCGCGACTTTCAAGCTCTCCAATCTATCCAGTTCACTGTCACCGTGCAACTGCGCTTCCTTTCATCCCATGTTCAATCCCACAACCAAGTACGCCACCTTTCTTATCTGTCGTCGGTCTATAACTTGGTTTACAATTCACTGTGTCATACGGAGGACATACACAGCCAAAATCTGCTACTTCCAAACTACCGTACCGCGGGCCTATTCACTCTTGATCCTAGCGACGAATTACATTGATCATCTTGATGGGCCCACTCACGGACCTACGAGTATCCCAATGGAAAAAAAATTGCAGTTAGCCCCGATGTAAAGCTGTCTCTTCACCTTTAAATTTCAGGGCCATCTTCTGAGCAATGTCAGAATGCGCTGATCGTGCATACCACGAGTAACGTGGTGCGAGCCCAACTTGCCTGTGTATTCCGAGCTGCGCCTCCAGCTGGCTGACTCGCATGCGAGCCAGGTCGAGCTCGTGGCGGACCTTCCACAATTGAGTGTCACACACGGGGTCCCTGCAGCGGTGTCGCTTCCGAGCCTCGTACACGGCGTCGCGGAAGCTCAGCGACTTGCCCATGCTCTGCATTTAGAAGAAAGCAAGAAAAAAAAACAATCGCGAAGGCTGCATCAGGGACGCAGTGGCGGGCAGTGGGGATGCGTACTACGTCTTGTGCGTGCTGCTCGGGGACGTGTGGGTTACTATTGCACAAAAATTACTCACGCCTCCCCCCTCCCCATCACGTAGAAGACGTCACGTCATACTAAACAGACCGCACGAGCGCGAAAACAAACGGCAGAATCTACCGCCGAGCGTATACCTGCCATGCTAAACGAAGCGCTTGCCCAAGCCAGCATGCCGACTGCCCATAGATGGCGCCACTGCGTAGCAATATGGCGGCGTCCATGAAAAAACGGTGTATAGGAGAGGGTTGGGGTACCTGCGATTGCCTCAACCTATCCCTGCGATTGTGCTCGCTTTGTGGATAGACGGACACATTTAGCCCTGGTTTTAAAGGGGTTTGAGCAAGAATTGGCTTCCCTCGTCTTGCTGTTCGAGTTCCTTTCAAGTTATATATGTACCCTATACGCGGTCCAACGTAGTACCGCCATATCCGAGCAAGAGTCAGATTTCCGCAACAAGTTGAGCACATATAAAGCCTTATATTGCTCCAAATGAGCACACATTTTGAGTTCGTTTATTTCTACGTATACACTATAGTGTCGTAATGAGCTCTCTCTGAAACGCGACCAGCTACCGCTCGGATCGACAACTGTGCATTGCCGAACTAACGCTCTCTGTGAAGGCCACGAGCGAGAAGAATACATTTAGCTGCTAGTGCGCCACACATGTGTCCGATAGCGGCGCCATCTGGCGTGCAGAACATCAACGATCTAGTAATAGTTTTTTTTTGTTCCTGTACCCAATGATATCGAAGTGAGGTGCGCTGGTCTACTACTACTCTTTGCAAAGATATAAGTCGTATTTTATAAGTGTTGCGTGTTTTCCGTTGTAAACGGTTTTTTTGCGAGCAACCCCCTATGTATGCTCTCAAAAAATTAAAGACTTTCGACGTCATAAGGAACAAAGAATCCCAAATACGAGCTTACAATTTTCTACTGCTATAGCAATTGGGTCGATATTACAAGATTCGAAAATTAGGAGATGGCAAGATTACAAACTGCAGGATTCTCAGAGAGTGTGAACTTCGTCACCCTATACTTTCGGAATGATTAAAGCAAAAGCCCTCCGTAAATTTCAGAGTCTTGTAGCTTCAGAAGGCACTACGATTTCTCCTGAAATTGGAAATCCCTCGGAGATATTGAATACAACCGATTTTTTTTTAATTCTACGTGCAACTAATTTTACCTTACTATACCATTGTACTGCAATTTTATTGCGTGCTTCACATTTTAACTTCCTGTATAACTGTATTTTCATTTTATTGTGTTATAGACACAATTTATTTCGTCTCTATTTTACATTTCCCGTTCTCCAGGTTTGTTTGTTTTCTGATTATTTATGCGTTGTGCCTTTCCAATTTCTTATTGCTACAATTCATTGACTTGTATGCCTTGCATTTGTGTCACATAATTCATATTTAACAAAATTTTACAGTTACAAGGTTCTTTTCTTGTGACTGTTCCTACATTTACATTGTAGCGAAGAAGACATGTGTGTGCTTCAGGAGCATCGTCCACGCCTCGCTCGAGCATGGAGCTCACGCGCTCTCTGACGCTCGACCAACAGACCCGCTTGTTTATCGTGCTGGCCTTGTAATGAAACCGCGTTGCATATTTGGTGGAGTTTGCTAGGTTTCCCCCCCAACTCCACAGTCGGAAGTTGCCGCCCACATCATGCCCGACGACACAAGCCAAGCACCACCACCGGCATTGCCCACCATTTTGCGTTCCTGCTCTTCTGCGTGCTAAAAGTAAGTGGCCGCGCACCGATCGGCCAAAGTCAGAGAGAGAGGGAAGGAAGTGAGGCTGCTTACGGCAGCTTTTCGTTGACGCCGAGATTCTCGACTGGCCGGTGAAACTCACCAGAGAGATTAGTGCCAGCCACCGGCCCGAAGGTCCTCGGCTCCCCGAGGCCACCCGGGCGCGGAGGTACCGGAAGTACAGGTGCTCCAGGAGCAGCAGCAGCAAGGTGAGCAACACTCCGCATCCCAGTAGGAGAAATGCACTCATGAACTGGTTCACGTCCAGAGGGTTGCTCGCGTTGCGCTTCGCCTTGTCCGGCTTGCAGGCGCCCTGCAGCCAGAACCGCTGGAGGCGCTCCAGGTCCCCGCGTTCGCTGGGACGCGAGAGGAAACGAGCACGCGGTACAGTGGCCCCGTTGGGAGTAGGCCCTGTTCTGTGAACGCTTCCGCTCCTGGCAGCTCTCTCACTACAGACGTGGGAGGAGCTGCTGAGAATGCCAGATCAAAAACTACAGAAAGACCTCGTTGCCTGGGCCGAAAGGCTCATCCCTCGTCAGAGGCCATCCTAGGACTCGGGCCTGCCAGATCTTACCTGAGTAGAATTTTATTGATGTTACCACCATTACCTTTTGCCAAGACTACTGCGCTGAGTCCGCCGTGGCTCGACCTTCTATTATCGGTTAGAGAGTCGGACAGCTGAGCAGATACGCTGCTACAAAAGCTGTGCGTTGATTGATTGATTGATTGACGATTTATTTATTTATTTATTTATTTATTTATTTATTTATTTATTTATTTATTTGGCTTAGTGTAACGTGTCAAAGCAACACAGTGGTTATAGAAAACACTTTAGTGGAGGCCTATGAACGAATATTGATCACCATGGGTTTTAAACAAGCCAAGAAAGCGTGGTATCCGGATGATTTTGTTTCCGTTGTAATATGGAGTATGGATGCCGCTGTAGGAGCATCGCGTAAGAGTTCCGGAGTAAAAAGGGTTGCTGTAAGAAACATAAGGAATTCCTCGCAAAGAAGGGGGGGGGGAGGTTGCTTTAGCTTTTCCGCAACAGCCTTTTCATGCCAAGACGCGAATGTCTACATGCGTGATGTGAAAAGTCGAGTTGCGGCGTACAGCGCCAAGAAGATACTCAACAACAGCTAACAAGTAAAAGTAAGCAGTTAACGCCTAGCGTGTTCGTGCTGGTGATGATGTGAACATTCTCTGTGAAACGGGCTTGTGGCCACCGAGCCGCCATTTACTACATCCTGCGCAGCCAGATATAATTATGCTTCCCTCCTGGCGCTTAGAACCTAAATTTGGTCAAGCAAGCCACTGCTTATCATTTACCGGATGAGTACGTTGATGTTCTTATAGAGCATGCTTTCTGAACATCCCGATAGAAAAAGCGCCACCTCCAGTTTCATTCCAGAACAGCCCACTCAAGCGCAGCGAAGCCTGGGCCAGCCGAACGGCTCACCGGTATTCGATCATCTGCCGGTTGAACATCTGCAGGTACTTGGACTTCTTCGGGAGCGCGAATCCGTATCCCGTCATGGCGTACCATGAGCCCACGGTGAGCAGGCGGCACTCGTCGTCCTGACCGACCAGGTAGTCCAGCACGGTGGCGTCGTACACGAAGGCGTCCAGCTCTCCGCGCTTCACCGCCCGGATGCCTTCGAGCACCGTGGACCGGTTGAATTGCCGCATGTACGAGTACATCTTGGGCTTGTTCTGCTTAAGCACGGCCTCCGTGTTTCCGTGCGGGATGGTCCCGAAACGGAACGGGGGCTCCACCTGCTGGGGGTTTTGCAGCTGCGCAGAGACAAGCACAACGGGGTTTGGGGGATGAGGGGGAGGTGCAGACGTTGAAGAACAAGAACAGGGAACAGCAGGAGCTTGGCAGCTCAAGCTACACAGCGGTTCCCCCTCCGGGCAGCTATAGAAAGACACGTGGTGTCTCGCACAATGGAAACGAAGTAGGCTAAGCACCCGCGCGGGTCGTCCGCGTTTATTGCCGCCCTGAAGAGGTCAGCCGGAAGATGAGGACAATAGAGAGTTTTATGAATAATTCATCCAATGCACTATGCGTACCCAAAACTCCGCGCTCTGCTTGCATTCTTTTGTAAGTCCGTCGGTTTGCGACCCTAAACTTTCGAAGCGCAAGATCTAAAGCTTCATACTACCTTCAAAGAGCTACATTTCGCGCAGCAACGCTCAACAACTGGAATGTGCTAAGAAGTCAAGTTTTATAAACCACGACCTTATCATTGCTTATTGTGTGATGAAAGTTGGCCTTTTTTTTTATTGAGGTGATGTTCCAACATGCTGCGGTGTTAATTTTACCTTATGATGTATCTTTCGTGCCAGTGCGTGTGATTATATGTCTCCTTTAAAATATTCTGGCTGAAATCATTTTCTTGGGCGTTCCCAACCTGATAAAGTTCTTTCTATGTGAATTGCAATAAGTAATATCAATTATTGAGACAGCGCTTAAAAATACGATGCAATGCTTCACGACGCGAAAATGCCGCGGTGTACCCGCGACATACGTTGCAGCAAAAAAAATGATATTTGAGAACTATGCAGAAGTTAATATCCTCTAAACGCAAGATTAACAGAAATGGCCAACTTCTGTAACGTTACATGGCAAAGAGAACAGGTTTGGTCACATCTGTTGGCGTAGTCTCGTGCTATTGTATTTACATTACGTCAGCTATTCACGAACAAGCAGTTCTCTAAGCGAACGTACGATCAGCATTGTCGTGCTGGGAACCGTCAATGATATTAGTGTTTTAATACCACATGAAAAAGCCTGCAGCTGTCCGTGCCATGGCAGCATTCAAGGGACGCATCCACTGAATAACTTCGATTTGATATACATGCTACATGCACCAGCCAAGATGCGATCACGTAAACAAACAAAAAAAAGAACACTGCTGCCTAATAGACACGTGTTGCAGAGAATGCAAACAAAATGAAATTGTAAACTTTTATACGTCTGCCGCATGAAAGGAACTTCGAAAGGACATTTAGGGCCAGCGGACAAGGACAAAAAGCCACACAGCACAATGTACTAACTTCAACAACTTCATTTCCAGGAAACGACCACCCATATTATCCATGCACAGTGGCACCACGTCATCCGAATTCAACCTTCCAAAAAGGCCGCCTCCTTATCTAACAAGTCGATCTACCGAACGGGCACCAACATACGTTTCACCACTTCGACAGGTGGCCTGACCCTCAATTATCTCTCGCCTGTAAAAAGCATCGGCTCGCACGGACTTCTTTAAGTGTACTTGCTTTCTTTTTTTCTGTGGTTCCACGTTTTACCATGCTCCACATTAGGTTTGCCAAACAAGGTTCACTCAAACGTTGCCTTTAAACTGCCGACAGCAATCATGCCAAAGCGAAGAGGCGTACCCGGTGGTCCTCGATGCCGATGAGGTTGTAGTACTCCTCTCGGGTAATCATGAATGCGGCCAGGTTGGCCGTGTAGATGGCCAGGAAGACGACAGCGAACATGGCCCACACGTTGGACATGAAGCGAGCTGTGTAGCCACGCGGGCAGTCCACGTTCACCGCCGCCCCAAACAGGATGGCCCACACCAGCCAGTAGGTGCGGAACAGCGAGAACCGATGCTCTGCGCGCGAAGCGCCACACACCGATCACAGCGACGCCTCGTGTGAGAATGGGGAACCAGTTTTCGTCTGGTTGGCCGTGCTCATTGTGCAAACCCTAACAAAAAGACTAACAGACGTGTCCAAATGCCGAACAATGAAAAAACAAGAGATTGCTCAGGCTTCTCGCTTCTGGTTGCCGTAGGGAAAACTCGGTCAGCCAACCTGCGACTGTCCTCAATAAAGAAATGTGTGCGCAGCGAAAAAAATAATTTCCTCGTATATGTGACAAATGTTTGAGAGTGTGCCTTTTATGCTCTATTGAGCGAGACCCCATGTCATATGAATCGCATATCCAATCACCCCACATAAAACACATGGGATCCCATTAAAAACTCTTGTGTTATCACACACCATGCGAGATTTTTCGATAAGGGGGTTTCTGGAATATTACTTTCTTCAATGGCGTAGGTGAAAAGCATGAATATTGCTCTTACCACTTTGGGATACGCGCATGTATCTTCAGAAAAGTGAATAAATAACTTAGTTGGAAGTGACTGCTGCACCTGATTTTTATTTCCCTTCTTATAGGAATTAGGATGCCTCGCACGTCAGAATGTCCTTTACAGCTGAGCACAAGATGTTCCACCTTATTATATGAATTAATGTTTAATCGACATTGCACGAGCACGGACTTTGTTACGATAAAAGAAATAGTACATTTAAGTGAAGAAACTTCTAAGTGAAAAACTTTTAGATTTCTTTTAACGTCCTTTACCTCTGGGAGGAGTGATCCGCATGTCGTAGCCGGAGGGGCTCATCCACTCGAAGACAAAGATGGAAAATGCGGCCACCTGGATGCTCACCAGCAGGATGAGCAGCCACGACACTGTGTCGAAGGGTTCTGCCGGCAAAACCACGGAAACGAAAAAGTCATGACGACGTTGGCTGAATGCACACCCGAAATGAGCACTGTATGGCAGGATGACGCTATTTGAGCATCTGGTAAACCAGCTGACCCGCTATTGTTTCGGTTCGACGCAGAACCTAGAGCGTGCTCTAGGTTCTTGGAAACTGCAAAACTCTAAAAGCCTCTACTGGATGTGTTCAGCATTGTTACCACTTTTTTTATGTACCTACAAAAGTTCATATAAAGACTGTCAAGGTTCCCTATACATATAAGGAGCAGCGCAAGTCTTTCACTGTTGTGTTTAGATCTGTCAAAGTATGCCGCTTAAGTTGCTGCACTCTCCGAAACGGAGGTGACGGGACAACAACGAACCCACCCATCGGGCATTTAAATCGACTGCTGACCGACCATAAGGTCCACGTGTGGTCGACTGCGGACCGGAGGCCTGACACCGGAGGCGACGTAAAAGCGAGCACCCAGTGTAATAAAACTAAATTACACGTCAGTACATCGAAAACAGTGTAAACACCACCGCAACACTTTGTCGAGGGCGTGCTGGGGACCCGAACAACACGGAAATTTTAAGGCGACGCCTGACACAAAGCCCGCCACGAAAAGGAGGGGGGTGGGGGGAGGGTGAGGGGTTTCGACGCATGACAACTAAAGAAAAAAACGATACACGAGACAAATTAAACATATACACGGCAGTAAATGTGACAAACACTACACTAACGAATTTTCGAGAATGAAGACGCGATGACCTATTGCATCAAATAATAAACGCGATTAAGAAGGGGATTAAGCCGCAAGGTTCTCAGAGCAGGCTGGAACGCGTGGTTTATCTGTTGCGCCCTCGTCGAGATTCCGATCTCAAGGAGCGTCGGGGTTCTGGCAGCTCACTGTCGAAGATCACGACGGACTTACGCCGTTTGTCTGCATACCAACCGGAGACTCGGGCCTGTGATTCCACCCGGCCGACTACATATTCAACTGTGCCCCGATGCGCAACCACGATTAATCTTCGATTAGTCTTCGAAACTAATCGTTCTGCTCCTGCTCTGCTCGGCTATCCCTCCGATGTCTATCTCCTCGCACACCGGCGACTCAAATGACGAACAGTTCAGGTGAGCTAAGAAGCAAATACAGATAAGGAGGCGCGAAAGCGGTCGCTGCTGTCGAGATTGCTGTCGCGAAAGCGGCGCCGCTGCTGCAGCAGCAATGGCGGCCACGCTTAATGAAAAACGCGGGAACTATCTTTGTGACAGAATCACGTAAAAAATTTGAAGACGCCCACGCTTCGCCTTTAAGAGCGGAACGCGGTATGATTCAAAGATCCCCGACTGCTTTTCACGCTACCCGGCAACAGGAGCTTGTGTAGCCGTAATGTGTACCGGGAGGCGCTGGCGGCGAACGCTACGCGCGATGGCGAGCTTTCTGGTTGGAACGCGGCCTCTTGCGTGGGCCGATCCCGGAGGGAATGCGCAGCCGCGCCAGAACGTTGCATCATTCTCAGGTTTCTGCTATCGTTTCGCACTTTTAATACTTCAGTCCGAGAAAAATTTAACATATGAAAGGCATGCGCTGTCGGTCTTTCGATTAATGACATTTGTTTGTGGGGCTGTCATTCCCAGAATTTCGACGAATCACTTTGTCAAGAATGTAACACAAGGTATGAGCCACTTTAGCGATAGATTGATGTGGCAATATGACCCGCATATACCTATGTACATATATCGGATACACATATACCTAATACATGTATGAAACTTATCGCTCGCGGAGACGCCGTCACCGGATTTTCTGCGCCATGGGACCCTTGCAGCTTCTTTCTCTTTTTTTTTAATTATGGGGTTTTACGTGCCAAGACAACGATCTCACTAGGAGGCGCGCCATAATCGGGGACTTCGGAAATTCGGACCACCTGGGGTTCCTTACCGTGCGCGTAATTCTAACTACACGGGTGTTCTCGCATTTCGCGTGGTATGTGTGAACGCCTTGGCGTCAACACCTACCGTGCACTTGGAACGCGGGTGGCTTGCCGGGAAATGGGAAGCGTGTTTAAATTATCTCTCCGATGCAGGTAACCAAGATTTGACGTGTTATCACTGCAATCACTTTAAGTCTAGCGGGACTAAATAAGGGCCTGTATGCTCACTTGGCAAACCGAGTGCCTGCTGGGACGCCACGTCGGTTCAAATTGTAATCTAGGTTATGCCAGTGCGCTTACGCTCCTTGAATTCATTGCAAATATTTTCCTTATTTGTTATTATCGTCAAATTCTGTCCCAATATTTCATATTTTTTATATTTTTAATGCCATTTATATTTTGCTGCAAAACCTATCTTCCTCTGTTGAAGCCATACAAGTTTAATAAAAAAAAACTCCGCAATGCGGCATTCAAACGAAGCGCTCATCGCTTAGAAGGCACAGCCTTCCTGCCTCTGATTCTTTATGGCCCTCCGAGTGAAAGAATAAAGGCCATCACCGAGAAAGGCCTTAGGTGAGATGATCCCAGTCCGCTTGGCTACCACGATGGCGATTCCAGTCTCAAGGAAGGGTACCGTGAAGTCCACCGCCATTTGGCGGTCAGAGTTGATCTTGATCGAAGTGACCACAATGTCAGCCTTGCCGTCAAGAAGCTCGGCTATCAATCCGTTCCACGTTCCGTTCTGTGAAGAAGCAGAGAATGGAGCACCTATTAAGAAGCACCTTCTTATCTGCTTATCTACTTATCTACTTAAGAAGTATCTACTTCTCAGAGCATATCTGCGATTCGGCTGCCAACAAAGTTCATCTACTAAATTCAAGTGCGTTTCTCTTGTTACACGAGAACAAAAATATCGTAGATGCGGTGTACCAGTAATGAAGTGCAGTTAGGCCCAAAGTATTCAGAAAAATGGGAAAGCCTACTTGCGGTTATGAAGTTCTTATTACTACATTTAAATGTCAAGAACCAGTATCGGGAGACCATGTAACAACGCAACCCCTTGTAACATCGCGCTCGAAGTTTCAGAAAATAAAAATATCTTAGTGGTAGGGCGGGTTATCCACCGCTTTTCTAAAATCGAAATTTTTTTCCTCATTTCACCGCACTAGTTGGATGATTAGTTCATGTTTTGTGGCACAAGGTTGACTTCAACTAACGAGAGAGAGAGAGAAAGAAAGGAAACGAAATGCAAAAAGGTTAACCAGATGGCTAACCAGTTTGCTACCCTACACTAGGGGTGCTGGAAAGGGGAAGTACAAAGAGTAAGAGAGAAAGTGTGAAATGCTCCAAATAATCTTTATCATTTTAAACAACAAGAGCGCACATGAGCCTAGGACTCACTCCGAAGGCGCGCAGCACCCCCTTAAAGCCGTTGCCTCTGGTTTCGATCTCTCTAGAGGATCTTTAATTTATCAACAGCCAACGTTCTACATTGAGCCAACTTCAAGTTATGGCAGTAGTAACTTCAGAATATCAAGCCTTCTGCATAGGTAATCCATCATCGTAATTCTTTAGGTGATGCAAGTCTGCTGAGGAGCCCGTAATGTCGGCTCAATAACGTCTGAGTTACTGACTACTCAGTTAATATACTCACTTACTCGCTACGTAGAAGTTTCATTATGCCAGCTAAGCGCCGATCTTGAACGCAGATACGGCATCTTAATGTCCCTTATTGAAGGACTCGTAATCAAACTCACGTCCTTAACACCCCAGGTGCCGTCCTCCACCCGGTGAATGTCGTAAGTAAAGCCCAAGTCTTGGGCGAACTTTTGCAGAAGGTCTATGCAGAATCCTAGGCAGCATTTGTAGAATGTGGAGTTCTTGCGGGCAGCAGTTTCGTTCATCCTGGGTTACGGAAGGTGGAGGAACCGCAGGGAGAGAGAAAAAAAAACTTAAACATTTCTGGAGACTTAAGCCTAGCCACAATCATGGCTTCATACTCCGGGTGAGAGGATGAGAAATGAAAGATAGGAAGTGGGATATACAAAAAAGCAAAGCACACCCGTACTAGCTCATGCATGAACACAATTTCCCTAACACAAATGTTTTTTTACAGATATTCAGGCGTGGAGTCCCGCATGAATACTATAAGAATTTTATTGGGGCTCAGTTGAAATCATGGAATGTTCCCAGAGCATATCTGCGATTCGGCTATATCAATGTTCATTTACTAAATTCAAATGTGTTTCCCTTGTTACACGAGAACAAAAAAATCTTAGATGCGGTGTACCAGTAATGAAGTGCAGTTAGGCCCAAAGTATTCAGAAAAATGGGAAAGCCTACTTGCTGTTATTAAGTTTTTATTACTGCATTTAAATGTTAAGAACTAGCATCGGGAGATCATGTAGCAACGCGACCCCTTGTAACTGAAACGATAAAATACCTAGGTTTAACCATTTCGAAAGACTTAAGTTGGAAATCACATATAGACAAAATTTGTGGAGCTGCAGAAAAAAAGTTATGGTTCCTTCGCCGAAAATTAAAGCTAGCAACGACAGCCGTCAAACTACTTGCATATTTAACTTACATTAGACCAACGTTAGAGTATGCCAGTGTCATTTGGGATCCGTTTCAATCAGGATTAATAAACCGCATTCAGAAGATACAGAGAAAATCTGCAAGGTTCATTCTTTTCCGGTATTATCGTACTGACTCTGTTTCCGAAATGCTTCGGTTGCTTGATTTGCCTCCACTGGCTCCACGGCGGAAGTTGGATAGCCTTAAATTTCTTTTTTTGTTATCAAAAGGCCACTTCAATATTGAAACCACACCCTATCTTGCACCCAGGCAGGCTAGAAACGTCAGATCAAGCAATCATTGCATGTTCTCACTTCCAAAAGCATATCTGGACATGTACGCTTATTCATTTTTTCCGCGAACGATTAAGGAATGGAACAGTTTGCCGGCGTCTGTTTTGCAGTCGAGTAGCATTAAAATCTTTCAGGAACGCGTTAAAAACCTTTTATGAAATTGAATCTTAGTGGTGCCATGCAAACAGTGTCACACTATTCTTGAAATACATACAATAGTCTTTCTTTTATGCTGCTTCCAATATCACTGTCACAATGTTAGAAACATGAGTTTCTTAGCCAAACAATTGTATTTGTATTTCGTTCTTTGTTTTGCATTGTATTTCCAACATTCATTGCTTCATGTCCTATTTACGTTTGTAAAGTGTTTACATTTTTTACGCTATGTGCAAACCTGCTGTACCCACCCTGTTACGGCCAAGACGGCCAACAGTATTTGAAAATAAATAAAATAAGAAACATAAGCGCCCGAAGTTTCAGAAAATAACAATATCTTAGTGGTAGGGCGGGTTCTCTACCGCTTTTCTAAAACCGAACTTTTTTCCTCAATTCACCATACTAGTTATATTAACCTGTGAATGTAACAGCACCTTATTGGCAAACTAGCGAGAGTAATCACGGACGCAGTCTCAGAATAAAACGAACACTTAATGTGCACAGTGCAGAATGGCTCATAAAGTGACACACACACACACACACACACACACACACACACACACACACACACACACACGCGCGCACACACACACACACGCACGCACGCACGCCATCACATACACTGTTCATACTTCCAGAGGAAATGATTCGATGTAAACGCGCAACGTGCTTTAGAAAAGTGGTATGGACAAGCATAGCACTAAAATGGAGTACCCGGTCCTATCGCAAGTCATTTTCATCATGAACCCTTCAAGGGTTTGCAGCCCTTTGAATGAAATGCAACCTTGAAGGAGCAACCGGTTCGGTGCGGCGGCCTGTTATTGGCAGTTTCAACAAACTGCATGGGCATTCCGACGAAAGAAAAAAAAAACATGTCGAACGGCAAGTTTTCGTCAAAGGTCGGCTACGGCACAGTATAAATATTGGTATCGAAGTCTTGTTTAGAGTTCACTGAAGAACGTTCCAACGCAAGCAAGGTGGCGCCTTTTGCAGTTAACGAAAGTGTCCCATTTGTCTCTAGAAAAGAAAACATCCGGTTGCGGACATTTTTCGGTATTGAATGAAACTACAGTGACACCAACGTAGTGTTAATGTTATTTGCAATGCAATCGCACGCATACGCATTGAAGCACAAAAAAAAAATGCTCCCCACGATGCTGAAGCGTCCAAAGGTCAATCAAACCTCAGGCATTCAGAAACTAGGCCACCCAGTAACGGGATCGAATGTGATAACCACACCACGCACTCTAGCAGCTTATTCTCGAAGAATCTGGTCTTGTCGAGCGAGGTGACTCAGCCAATATGGCAGACGTGCGTACACTCCTCCACGAGGAACGCAATCTCGGTTAGACGAACATCAATGACATTGCAATTTTAGGCCCGCCAAAGTAGCGCATCTCCAGGTCGTCGATGGGATCTCGGCAGCGGCCGCCGCATTTCTAAATATTCAGAAACGCTTGCGTTTTTTTTTTTTTTTGGGGGGGGGGTACGCTAAAAAATACGTGGCAGTAGGCAAATACACATACACCAGTGTCCACCACTACGGCGGGCCTCGTATTTTGCCTTAGGCACGTGAAACCGCAGAATTTCATTAATTGTTCTCGCATTTCCAGTGAATTAACAATTTCATTATGAGTTTAGTCTCAGATGTTACGAAAATTATATTAGCGGTTCCCATTAACTATATTATGTGAAAGTATAAAATTCCTTCGAACTTTAACAGTACACAAGGGACAAAATTTAACAGTACACAAGGGACAAAACGAAAACAACGGTCCTCCCTGACATCTTTTTCTAGCTTGCAAAGAAAACAAGTTTCCTTAGTAACCTTATTGAGCTCTTCCGAATGCTTTTGGCAGTCAGCATAAAAATGGCAAGCTCCTTAATGACTTATTGACATCCTCACGCACAACACCACGTCTATATTCCAACGTACGTAATGCCACATGACCTGCTGGCAATTTTAACAGTTGAGGTCTGATACCAGTCTCTGGTATAAGAATGCGAACAGAACTCCTGACCATTCTTTTTACCTCTTGCATAAAGTATCAATAAACATGATTCTATTTCAACACGAATTAAAACACAAATAAGAAATTATGCAGACCTCCGAGTTACTAATATTGCTTCAAGAAATTTGCAACAAAATCTAACTAAATCGCGTTTTTTTTTTGCTCGAATGTGTACGTGTGAGGCTACTTAATGGTTCCTTCCGGGTGCCCTGCTATAGATATGAGGAGCTTTAATTTAAGTACTTTCAGTGCATGCATCGTCTGCTGACAGTCACCTTAGCATTCCCTTCACATCGACGTGTGAACTTGGCGCAGTTTCTCCGACATTGGAAGGAACAAAGGCGCGTGAAGAATACGCAAGGTAACCGACATACGCAATAGGGAAGTGGGAGAAAGAAATGGAAAGGCCGGGAGGGTAATGAGTTTGCACCTGCTTTTCTGGCTTATAATCTAGCGAACGGTGATGCGGGAAGAAAGTTGTGCAGGAACCACAGGCAATGTAAATGTAAGCGAACAACGCAGCGCTTCAAAAAAGCTTCTCGCGTTTTTTAGGGAAATCATTCGCTGGACGGCGTATATTGGTTGCAGTGAGGATACTTAGCTAGTGTTTGTTGTTTAATTCTGTAATTTCCTAGAGAACAGAGCTTTCAACCGGCACCTCTACAGCGATCGTATAGGCGGACAGCATGTGCGTCTCAAACAGCTCAAGTGGTTGGCGTACCGCAGCGAACGCGCCCCGCAGTAGTTGAGTGCGAAGGTGCCTTAGTATCGTCGGTGAAAGTCCTACATCCGACCAGAGACCGCTGACCCCCAACCTCCAATTACCGACCTCCGACCACCAACCTCCGGCCAGCGACCTCGAGCCTCCGACCACCGACGGCCCACTTCCGACCACTGACCCCCCCCCCCCCCAACCTCCGGTTACAGACCTCCGACCACCGACTACTGACCACCAACCTCTGACTACCGACTACAAAATGGCTAAAAGAGACATAGAAGGCTATTTGCTTTAAAAACTGTCTGGCACGAAATTAAAGGGTGAGAAGTGATGCGTGCACAGACATAACAACGTGTACCGTGCGAAGACGGTCGCCGAGCGCTGTAGTGTTCGAGAATTGTGGCAGGTCTCTGGTGCTTTTCTATGCACATCACGGTCAAGTCCGTGGCCCCATATATCTATTCTTGAGGGAACGCTCTGCCATCCTCTAGGTTAGAACCGGCGTGCAAAGTCTGTCCTTCGTCGTCAAAAGAAGGACAGTAGATGGGGACATGTACTGTGGTTTCGTCACTATCACAAAAGTTGCACGACGGATGAACGCTAGCACTGTCTGACAAGTGGCGGCCTCTTTTGCAATGCTGCTTAGGCAGCACTTGAAGAAGTGGGAGAAAATAGAAGAAAAAATGAAACAAGACCGTGTGATTGGTCACGCACTGAATAGCTGTGTTTATTTCTTCAAAAGAACAACCGAGGCTGCGATGATGCAAGCAGTGTCCGACTACAGAAGGGGGAGGGCTTCCAAGAAGACTCACGCATGTGCATACACGCATCGCCTCAGGATTTGGCGCAAGTCGAAAGAAAATGTCGTTTCCGCCGAGTTTTCTCCATACGATCACATGATCGCAGCCAGGTTATTCTGCTGACCACACGTGTAATCAAAGAATCAAAGTCTGGTGTTACTTGTTCAGCCACACACCTTCGCTTTTCAATTCCCGTACTCTTAAGGACTGTCAAGCAAAGGAAGGAAAAAATATTTTGCTTATATATACAACTTTAAGAAATAGGAAGACATCGGTGGGAATAAATGAGCAAATGATGTAGCCGACATATTATTTATGGTTATTAGGAGAAAATGGAGTTAATCCGGCCGTGTAATGCGTAAAGCAGATAGCTGGTACTGCATAAGAGTTTCAGAACGAGTACCAAGGAAAAGGAAGCCCAGTCGAGGACGGAAGTTTGATAAAATTTCGCATTGCCGAGCCTTGGATAAAGTCAGCCAAGGCAAGCCAGGGATACATAGAGACCGCTGGGAGTGGCTTTCAGCCTGAAAGTAGTGTAAAATATAATCGCGGTGATGATGTGCATGGCATAGTCGGCGCTGGAGAAATGCTCGGCAGGTGTTCTCTTGTAGCATTAAATAAGTTCGGAAAGAAAAGTACAAAAGCAGGCTCAACTAAGTGGAGCGCGGGAAACGGCAAAGTCACACAGCTGCTGCACAGCGCAATGCCAGCGATGCATAGAAGGGAAGGAAAGAAAATTGTAACAAACGAAAGAAACCAATGGCGGTCACTCGGACGGTGGAAATCAGCCACTACGGCGCCTGATCGGCCAGAAAAAGCACACGACACGGCAGCGCCATTAGCGCAAAGTGGCCACACAGGGCTGCGCTATCGTGCGCACTTATTTCATCATGAGGCCGAGTGCGGCTCCGTTTCTTCGTCATCTTACTCTCGCCGGCAGCACGGAGGAGCGCTCTACCGCCCGATGGGCCCCTTGGTTTGGCGAGTACGAAGTAAATTTTGTCCCGCCTTGTGCCTTGTCTCAACGCGACGCGCCGTGTACGTACCGCTCTGAATGGCAGAAAAGTGGAGTTGGCGAGGAGAAAAAAGAAGAGGCTGGCTTTGGAGCGACACTACAAATGACAAGCCTAAGTCTGTTTGGACCACTGAGCTATATTTTTTTTTGGGGGGGGGGCTCCATCTGCATCTATTTGCCAGGAGCAGATTCATCACTAATGCTAACAAAACAAGGGAGGGCCAAGAAAATTGTGCAGATGCTTTTGGGCTACATCTGCATCTATTTGCCAGGAGCATGTTCATCACTAATGCTAACAAAACAAGGGAGGGCCAAGAAAATTGTGCAGATCCTTTTGGGCTACATCTGCATCTATTTGCCAGGAGCATGTTCATCACTAATGCTAACAAAACAAGGGAGGGCCAAGAAAATTGTGCAGATCATTTTGGGCTACATCTGCATCTATTTGCCAGGAGCATGTTCATCACTAATGCTAACAAAACAAGGGAGGGCCAAGAAAATTGTGCAGATCCTTTTGGGCTACATCTGCATGTATTTGCCAGGAGCAGGTTCATCACTAATGCTAACAAAACAATGGAGGGCCAAGAAAATTGTGCAGATCATTTTGGGCTACATCTGCATCTATTTGCCAGGAGCAGGTTCATCACTAATGCTAACAAAACAAGGGAGGGCCAAGAAAATTGTGCAGATCCTTTCGGGCTACATCTGCATCTATTTGCCAGGAGCAGGTTCATCACTAATGCTAACAAAACAAGGGAGGGCCAAGAAAATTGTGCAGATCCTTTTGGACTACACCTGCATCTATTTGCCAGGAGCAGGTTCATCACTAATGCTAACAAAACAAGGGAGGGCCAAGAAAATTGTGCAGATCATTTTGGGCTACATCTGCATCTATTTGCCAGGAGTATGTTCATCACTAATGCTAACAAAACAAGAGAGGGCCAAGAAAATTGTGCAGATGTTTTTGGACTACATCCGCATCTATTTGCCAGAAGCAGGTTCATCACTAATGCGAACGAACACGGGAGGGCAAGAAAATTGTGTAGATCCGTTTGGGCTATATGTGCATCTATTTGCCAGGAGGAGGTTCATCACTAATGCTAACAAAACAAGGGAGGGCCAAGAAAATTGTGCAGATCCTTTGGGGCTACATCTGCATCTATTTGCCAGGAGCAGGTTCATCACTAATGCTAACAAAACAAGGGAGGGTCAAGAAAATTATGCAGATCCTTTTTGGCTACATCTGCATCTATTTGCCAGGAGCAGGTTCATCACTAATGCGAAAAACGCAACGGAGGGTCAAGAAAACTATACAGATGCTTTTGGGCTACATCTGCATCTATTTGCCAGGAGCAGGTTCATCACTAATGCGAACAACGCAAGGGAGGGCCAAGAAAATTGTGCAGATCCTTTTGGGCTACATCTGCATCTATTTGCCAGGAGCAGGTTCATCCCTAATGCGAACAACGCAAGGGAAGGCCAAGAAAATTGTGCAGATCCTTTGGGGCTACATCTGCATCTATTTGCCAGGAGCAGGTTCATCACTAATGCTAACAAAACAAGGGAGGGCCAAGAAAATTGTGCAGATCCTTTTGGACTACACCTGCATCTATTTGCCAGGAGCAGGTTCATCATTAATGCGAACAACGCAAGGGAGGGACAAGAAAATTGTGCATATTCTTTTGGGCTACATCTGCATCTATTTGCCAGGAGCAGGTTCATCACTAATGCTAACAAAACAAGGGAGGGCCAAGAAAATTGTGCAGATCCTTTCGGGCTACATCTGCATCTATTTGCCAGGAGCAGGTTCATCACTAATGCTAACAAAACAAGGGAGGGCCAAGAAAATTGTGCAGATCCTTTTGGACTACACCTGCATCTATTTGCCAGGAGCAGGTTCATCACTAATGCTAACAAAACAAGGGAGGGCCAAGAAAATTGTGCAGATCATTTTGGGCTACATCTGCATCTATTTGCCAGGAGTATGTTCATCACTAATGCTAACAAAACAAGAGAGGGCCAAGAAAATTGTGCAGATGTTTTTGGACTACATCCGCATCTATTTGCCAGAAGCAGGTTCATCACTAATGCGAACGAACACGGGAGGGCAAGAAAATTGTGTAGATCCGTTTGGGCTATATGTGCATCTATTTGCCAGGAGGAGGTTCATCACTAATGCTAACAAAACAAGGGAGGGCCAAGAAAATTGTGCAGATCCTTTGGGGCTACATCTGCATCTATTTGCCAGGAGCAGGTTCATCACTAATGCTAACAAAACAAGGGAGGGTCAAGAAAATTATGCAGATCCTTTTTGGCTACATCTGCATCTATTTGCCAGGAGCAGGTTCATCACTAATGCGAAAAACGCAACAGAGGGTCAAGAAAACTATACAGATGCTTTTGGGCTACATCTGCATCTATTTGCCAGGAGCAGGTTCATCACTAATGCGAACAACGCAAGGGAGGGCCAAGAAAATTGTGCAGATCCTTTTGGGCTACATCTGCATCTATTTGCCAGGAGCAGGTTCATCCCTAATGCGAACAACGCAAGGGAAGGCCAAGAAAATTGTGCAGATCCTTTGGGGCTACATCTGCATCTATTTGCCAGGAGCAGGTTCATCACTAATGCTAACAAAACAAGGGAGGGCCAAGAAAATTGTGCAGATCCTTTTGGACTACACCTGCATCTATTTGCCAGGAGCAGGTTCATCATTAATGCGAACAACGCAAGGGAGGGCCAAGAAAATTGTGCATATTCTTTTGGGCTACATCTGCATCTATTTGCCACGTGCAGGTTCATCACTAATGCGAACAACGCAAGGGAGGGCCAAGAAAATTGTGCAGATCCTTTTGGGCTACATCTGCATCTATTTGCCAGGAGCAGGTTCATCACTAATGCTAGCAAAACAAGGGAGGGCCAAGAAAATTGTGCAGATCCTTTTGGACTACATCTGCATCTATTTGCCAGGAGCAGGTTCATCACTAATGCGAACAACGCAAGGGAGGGCCAAGAAAATTGTGCAGATTCTTTTGGACTACATCTGCATCTATTTGCCACGTGCAGGTTCATCACTAATGAAAAAAAAAGAAAACAGGTGGGCCAATAAAATTGTGTATATCCAATGCACGTCTTGGAATCAACGCTTTCATTAAGCGGTTAATGAATTGCTTTAAATTTCCTGCCTATTTCATTCCTGCGTGCTTGGCGTAAACGACATTGTCGCGCGCGCATGCGCTCTCGCGCGGGCCTGCTACGCGATGTGACGCAGGCGCGCCTACGCTCTCAAAGAGCTGGTTTACTTTGGCAAGAATTGTAGTACACGTGTGACTGTGGACTAACGGTTTGAGCATCGGGCTCCTAGGATGGGACAGGCAGTCGATGCTACCATCGGGTACGTGTTTCGATTTCATCTTTGGGTGTGAGAAATTTAGCAAGACAGGTCAGGAAAGTCGGTGAGTAAATTTTCGCTTTAGTGCCCCCGTTCTTTTAGCTTTTGTGCATAAAACGCGGCACCAATGCGCCCACGTTACATATGCTAAGCTATTTCCGCGTTCTTGATGACGTTTTCGTGGGGCAAAAGATATTTAAACCTTCCAGGGCGTGTCCAAGCCTTTTTTCGGCTGCCATACGACATTGATTCATTGATAAACAGTTAAGCACGCTTGTGCAAACGCTTTCGAAATCGATGATGTCACCAACAGTTGTGCGGAAAGTTAGAAGTCGCTTCAAAGCGCACATTCGGTTTTTCTTTTCATTTTTTCGGTGTTCTTTGTTGCTTTTTTGCGTCTAGAGCTCTCATAGCTTACCAAGCCTCTGGTGAGACGAAGGGCCACATCTTCGATATTGCAGAAGTGCAAGCTAATGATGCAGCTTAACCCAATCATTTACTTTAGTGCCCCTATCATGAGAAATATATATGACATCCTGAATGACTATGCTGTCCCCTCCTGCACATGTTAGGTGACAGCGCATTACATCAAGACAAAACTAAAATTAGAAAGCGCCCAATCCCATATACATGTTTATGCTATATACAAATTCTCCCTAAAGCTTCTTGTCCCAGGAAATAAAAATGAAAGACATTCGTTATGTACAACGTATTGTCAGGGGTGAGCATGTGGACTTTTTTTATAACGAAATAAGTGAGTACGATGGCCTCACCTTGTGCAGCTATATCGTTTAAGACAGCTCTTACAAATTCCTAGGAAATATCTGAGAACACTGAGAGCCAGCTTGACAACACTATCACCGTTTATTTTCACTGAAGCGAAACACAGAAACTGACAGGCCTGTTTCTGTAATACGACAAACGTGAGAAACACAGCCATACCACATGCAGCCTCTAAGTTAAGGACAAAAATCAATAATTGATCAGCGCAATATTTAAAAGCAGTATTTAGGTTGTTTACCAACTGGCTTTTACTAACCACCAAGAGAGCAAGGTTTGCAAACACACTTGTTCAATTAAGGACAACAAATCCACAAAATCAGGTGGAAACTGTCCAAGCCTCGCATCGACGTACGTATCTTTCCACGGCAAGATGTAGTTTCCTGGTTGTCAGCATCCTTTCTGTCCCCGTTCATCCGGAAAACTAAGTCCTACAGATGCACCTTCCTTTTCCAGCACATGCCAAAAGAGCTAGAAGGCACTGAATGACAGGTAGCGGGAGGGCTCCATTGATGGCGCACCGCAGTTCATGAATATTTCATGACCGCACGGTGGAAGAACAAAGCATTGGTGGAAAGCATCGAGTGGTAAGTAGGAGGCTGAAAGAACCGCGGATGAGGCCCACGCTGGGCGTGCTTGTATAGGGCGACCAGCGTTCCGTTTCTTGATGTTCTTGAAGCTCCGGAAGAGTCTCCGTTCCCTTCGCAGCAGTACCGACAAGAAAGGCACAAAGCCATACGAAGAAACGCGCCACTTAATCGACGCCGGCGACATTCTCGGTGACAGGCTCCTTTGGCGTGCTTCGCCTGAAAAACGGCACCGCAACAGCGACGGCGACACGCGAATTCGATTACTGCGCGGAGACCAGCCATCAGCACGTTTGTGATTTTTTTTTCTTTCCAAGTCGGCCCGCCTCTTGGTTTTTCATGGCTTTTCACCGGTATTGCTGTTTATCGTGTCCACAACCAGCCGCTTTAATCATTTATGACATGCCCCTCCAAATCTTTGCTCTGTTTATTAGGCCTTTCCGTGAGTTCACAAGCAGTGATCAACTAGATAGAGGGAAAATGAGCAAGTAGAGTTAACTCAACCAGACGGACTTCCGCATTGCTAACCTGTACGCGGGAGAGGAGGTGACAGATTAAAAAAGAACGCTAAAGAAGGACAAGACAAAGAGAGAGAGAGTTCACCTGCACAAAAGTAGACACGTGATATTCATATGCGTTCTTTCAGGACCGCTGGCTTTAGGGAGGTCATTGTAGCGCACGCAGCTTTCTGCACACAATAATCAGTGAGATTATGCACCAAGGATGCTTGCCGCCGTAAAGAGTCGAACGTCCAGTTCGCCGAGCGTGCTCAGAAGAGGCTGGCGTTGGAAGTGGAAGCGGGCGAAGTGGCAGAGAGGACTATCACATCGCCCGGACTGAAATCTTTGACAAACAAGATGAAATAAAACTGATCCTGTTTAACTCGCAAGAATCATCAAAGCAATGAGCACCGTGCGTCCTTCCCTGCACGTTGCGTTTGGACTGTTCGGTCTTCTTATGTCTTGTCGTGGTTTCGGTGTTCACTCTCATTGTTTCTCCTGTTTGAGCGAGCAAGGACTCTCTGTCATTATCTCGGGATAATCAGTTTCAAAGGCGGAAAAATATACTAGCCGTAGCAAGCAACGCGGTCACAGAAGACATGACTTGTATATTGTGCAGATATGTTTCGCTGCTGCTATCGTGCCGGCAGCGGCACCAACCCCAAAGTTCCGCTGCTTTCAAGACATGTCAGCTTGCCAAAAAACGTGCGCGCCCGCATGCGTAAAATGAAGGTGTGAAACTCATCGTAGCACCTAATTTCACCTTCCAAAGCAAAATATGGGCCGGAATGTTATGGTAATTGGCAATGTAAGACAGGTAAAATTGATAAGTTACTAAAACCTACCACAGCACAAATAATAAGCAAGAACCTTCATCGAGCAAGCCGGGAAGGTTGATTTTGCGATAGTTTGCTCAGTAAGGGCCATTTTGGTCTGTGTTATGTTTTACTTTCTCATAAACAGAGATAATATTTATTCGGAAATGGTTAATCTGCGATGTCATATAAGATTTCGTTTATGTACTATTTCTGTACTCACTTCAATGACAAGCTCTGCATTGTCAGCCTAAAACAGAAAAGGCATTTATACCGCCCTCCTCGTGCATTGCCCTGTTGAGCGAGGAGTAGCTTATATCTTTGCTCAAACGAGCGATGAAAGTGCTGCTCGCGTTCAACACTTTAAGTTGCTGCGTTAGCATGGCGCTGACCTACGCGCTTACCTTTTTTTACCATATAGCTTCCTCTTTCCGATATGGTTTGCTTTTGAAGATCACTGCACCGCTCAATGGCCATACCTGGTTCGTTACATTTTTTCCAGTGACGTAGGCGAGCACCCCTCGGGTCGGGGATTTAAAAAAAGAATTCCCTACTGCCGCTTTATTTTGCGAGGTTCTATAAAGAACTAAAAGACATGTTTTTTTGCCGCAATTGAACACTCACAAAAGGAAGACACGTAAAGACAACACAGGACAGAACAACACAGAACCGAACTTATCGTTGTGTGACAACAGAACAACACAGAACATATCGTTGTGTGACGTGTTCACATCTCATTTCCCCTTAAGTCGCAGTTTTATTAAGTGCGAGATTGCATGTTCGCGTCTTCAATATTTATTGCGATAGCAACTGTATAGGCATTCCAGGCGCATTTTTGCCGTCACCGTCGCTGTGACGTTCCGCATCAAGTCCAAGGGCGACAACACCGCCGCCGCGCATCGTATGCTGTATGTGCGGGTGAAAGCACGCGAGTGGAGCCGACGCTCGTGGCTCAATCTGGCGCGCGCGAAGGAGAAAAGCGGAGAGCAAGCGCGCCGTCTTCCATCGCACGACAAGCCGTGGGGGGGGGGGTTGGGAGAGGAGGAAGGGGGGCGGCGTTATGCTCCGGCCGCAAGTGCGTATTTCGCGACCAGGCGCAAGGGGAACTAACGATCGCGGCTCAGTCTCGTGCGCGGTAGGTAAAAAGCCGTGAGGCAGGACGGGAGGGAGGGGGGGGGGGGGGGAGGCGGCTTCGACTCTGCCAACAAGGGCTTACTAGCGCGGTCGCGCGCGCCGTATCTTGAAAGGGATCTACACACGGCTCGTACGTACAGTCGACCAAAAAAGTTTACGGACCAAGAGACCTGACAAAAAGGGGAATATCTCCGCAGCCTACAAATGCAGCCTGGTATTCCCATTTCCAGCCTTTACTGGTATGTGCGAACAACATTGTGATATACGGTTTTACTGGCTACCTTTAAAGGCAGCTCGCATATTTAGCATTTTCTGAGACCCCGTGGTCCGTAAACTTCTTTGGTCGACTGTACATTTGTGCGCGCTGTGTTCTCACGGCTCCTGCGTTGAAGCGATTGACAGCACAAAGGTCACTTCGCTCGCTGTTGCTGGTGCTGCGCTTGCTCACACCAGCTCGTTGACTGCAAGTTTCGGCGCTCATACTGTGTGTTGTGTTCACGTTTGCTTGTCCGCGCTGACACCATGCTTCCACTATAATTCAGTAAGCGAATGTTTTCATGTTTATAGGGCCGATAAAACTCATGTTCTTACTTCGCATAGCTGTCTACAAATGTGCTATCGCAATCGACGCTCCGTCTTTCGGGCGAAACTACGACTTTCCATGTTATTCTTAAACAATGTGCGCATCAGTGCCATCTCCAGACGTGCCGTCTCCAATTCATTTCCACTCGCAAAGTAGCATGTAGGCGCGCACATGCGCGAAGGCAAAGTTTTCTGCTTGCATATAGAGATCTTTATCTTTTTCTGCCTTCATCTCATTGATTAACGTTACAAAACCAGTCAAACTAAGACAGGAACCAAAAAAGAGGCCACTGGACAAGTGATCAACTCGCAATGGTTTATCCGAAGGAAACGGCAAGGTACTATTCCAAACAAAAGGACAGATCGCCCTCCCCCCCCCCCCCCCCGCAACCATATCTGGCATGAAGTTCATATGTTGCTCCAGCTGAGTGTTCATGGGTTCACAAAACAAATGGCGCGCTGACTTGTTGCCCGTGGCGATATTTCTTAATGATAAGGTTGGCGGTCGGAAGCTCGCGCTCTAGAGACATACTCCCCCTGCTCCTCACACACGCCTTGTCAGTGATAAGAGGGTCCAAAGGGCCCCCATCATTCGTACGTCGCAGCAATGTCAACGAAAGAGACAATGTAGGCACGAAGGGCATAGGGGGAAATGTTTGTTATCTTCATTTGAACGTTTCAGATCTTCAACTCGGACAGTGGTCCAGTGAAATAATTTCTCCAACCGCGTCAGGCTTGAACATGTTGTCAGGGTTGCACCATGCAAAAGTAGCACCACAACGCGCTACAAAAAGACTTAAGTATAAACAAACCTCAAAAACTGCCTTTTCTGTCAGAAAACTTCTTGACAACTTAAAAAGAAAGCCGATCTCCAGATGAGCATTATTTTGGTAGTTGCTGCTGGTTTCCAAAGCTGCGAAAAGCTCCAGGAAGACTCCTTCACGGTTTGCCCATCTACGCAACATGTTTTCAGGCAAAACAACGCAGAAAAACGAAAACTACAGCTGTTATCAAGATACTCTGAATGACTTGTATCAATGTAGCCCGTGGATCCCACGCAAGTAAACTTGACCCAATAAAAGTATCGTGGGCATTTATTACGCACTTCCTGCTTATATCTATATTACCGCCACCATACGTCTGCCTTTCTCTTCATCGCTCGTGTGGACACGTCCTCACAATGGACTGCACCTGAGGGCCTTCGCCCTGTCTATAGGGCTCAATAAAATATCGACCCTTGACTGTTACGCCACTAATATGACGCTATACAGTCACCACAATGCAAATATCGACATGCGCTGGCGCCAATTCACGATACAAGGTACTAAAATCGGGGGAGAAGCACAGCAAGCACCCTGATTTTTGTGGTTGTTTTCAGTGCCATCCCAATGCAAGGTATACACGCGAGACATCAAAACGTGGCGCGAACTCCTAACACCGTCTGAGCACAGCGAGGAGGAGGAGGGGTGTTGGAATGCTGCAGGCGGAGCTAGCCTTACATAAGTTGCCGAAAATTGGTCCACTTGAACGCCACCTTCCACACGCGATACTGTCGGAAACACTTCGCAGCACAGTTAGCAACACCAGGTATCTAAAGCTAGTTGACCAGGACGTGAAACCGCCAAAACCAGCTGCTGCCGACAAGGTGACTACTCCAAGGTGCATATATAGGACAATCCTGGCAGACTCGTGACAATTCTTTCGTCACAAGTCTTCGAGAATTGTGTGTTATACATATGCAGACTAGTGACAACTTTTTAACCATATTAAAATGCTTAGTTATATTTTGTGCCGCATCTAATGAGCAGAACGGATTTTGCGATGCTTCAAAAGGCGTTTTAACAACTTAAAGGTTTAAATGCGTAAGCATTTATATGCCTTTCCAGCGAGGAAAACTGCCCGTCACGCAAGACAAATCGCTGTAAAGAAAATCACGCATAAAACAACAGTTTCCATGAAGGCATCCTTGAGAGATATGGTGGTGGTGGAATAAAAGCCATCTCTAGAATTACGTGTAGAGCCGACTTGATGCATTCTATACATTAAGAAAATTCTTGCTTTGCGCAAATTTCATGCCAGACACGCCACATCCTTGTTGCTTCTCAGTGGTCGTTGGGTGCGCCTGCCGTTAGGGCATTCCTTCACCGACCGGAATGCCACTGATCTGTGAGGGTTCAAGCGCTTCACGTAGCGTAACACAGAAAGATACACAGTCATTGATTTGATAAGGATGATAAGGAGTGCTGAGGGATTATATGGGTCTCATCAGGGTTGATAATGGTTCGGCTCGGGTGGATAAGGTGCTAAAGAGCGATAAGGTCTTATAATGGTCGGATCGATTCTGATAATTTTAACAAGCACTGATAACTGTTACTAAAGATCGGATCAAGTCCGATAAGGTTGATAAGGACCGGCAAGAATCGATAAGTATCGGATCATGTCTGATAAGGCTGATAAGCACAGGAAAAAGTTTATAAGAATCGCATCGAGTCCGATAAGTTTGATAACAACAGATAACGGTTCACAAGGATAGGATCTAGTCCGATAAGGTTGATAACGACTGCTAAGAGTTCATAAGCTTTATACTGGTCGGAGCAAGTTTCATAGCATTGTTAATGACACCGGGCGACATGGATATGAGCAAGTGGCACTACGCTCACGCATACTTAGACAACTTCCAGAGGAGTTCCTGCGTGTATTTCTTTCTCTGCATAGATTTGGCACTAAGGCGGTCCTCCCTTTTCTACAGCAATGTTCTGCTTTATTTTTTGGTAACTATGGAACCACCCCAAGATCTTGCTACAAATGTCGCGTACGTTGGCTCTACTAACAAAAATACCTCCGTAAGTTAGCAGATGTATGACAATGCAACCAACTCGGGCATCAAAGAGAGAGCGATGCTGTATAAAGAAGCTCTCAGACCTTTCACAAGTCCTAGGTGTCTGTCTCACCACTGCCCAGAATCTACTTGAACCTTTGTGTAAAGGCTACACTACATGTGGTCCAATTCCTTCTCTATACCAGTGTTCATTGAAACGCTTCATTACGTGCGAGTTCCACACTTACACACCTTGAGTTATATCCGACGCATGTTACTGCGCGCTACACCGCCGCTTTACCAACGCCGGCGTCTGGCTGTGCCTTCTGACGGCCTCCTAATGCTGCGTGGCCAGATTTTTGTATAGTGAAAATATTGTAGGCTTAGCTGTAGCTCATCAGCCACGCTGGCGTCCTGATGCGAATTCTCACCGACACCTTGGACGCAGGCTGCGTTGCTGTCTGTTTTTTGATTGACATTCGGTATCCGACTGCGCCGCCTCTCGCCACGGTGGACTTTCAGCAACGTCACAGAAAAACCCGCTGTGTAACTCCGCACAATTTTCTAGGAAAATTGCTAGAGACAATTCTGGGACTACGATCATTCCGCTACAATGGTAGTGATAGATATCATTACGTGGATTTCTTTCATCGTGTTTGTGGCTTCACACTCTCTTGCGACGTCATTTCTCGCTCTCTATATTCCTAAATTTCTAAGCAATCCTAGTCTGTCAAATAAAGCGTGGCAAATAGTCACCGCACGCGTGCTTCATGATCAAGAGCTGTTGCGTCTATGAACGCAGTATTTTATTTTTGAGAACCATCAATTTAGAAATTTCATAAACCACCTCAAGTCATAAGGAACTGAGTTCATAGTAAATCTAGGTACGGCCCATCATTCGCATGCTGGCTGGACCGTCGTTTCTTTCAGCTCCTTTGGACGCTAGTGCCAAAGTTCCTCACCTGGTAACCTTTTGTAAGAAACTCTACCGTGAAACCTTAGCCTCCGAGATCTAGTGGCGCCTGCTAAAGGACGCGCGTGCCGCCCGATCTCGGAGGCCGCGGTGAAACTCCCCTTAACAGCTTCGCTGTAAAGTATAAAGTCATCTCACCCTTGTAGCATTGCCTCTGGCACCACACGACACTTGACGGCTCGGCCGCTCTCGCATTCGCCCGTCTCGTTGTCCGGCTGGCCGATGTTCAGGAAAGGCCGCTCCTCCATGAACGTCACCTGTGACGTCAGTGTTTTGCCGAGGACGTGCTCTCTGCCTCAACTGACGGCGACCAGTTGCGAATTTAATACTGCCGCAACCATAACAGATTGATCGAGCTACGTATGTTTGCATGATGTTGCAGGTACATGTTGCAAATGCTGAATGCATTACATTGATGGGCACATTCTTTGATGTGCTGGATTATAACAAATTATTATTAGACATGTTATTAATAGGTTGTGCAACGTTATTCTTAATATTTGACTGACGTAATTTAGAGCGCATCAATATATTTTCGACGTTCATGTCTGCAGCGTGGGCATTTGAATTTATTCCGCATATAGTTTAATTTTAGTACAAGTTCTCAGAGCGGAATATAACCATGAACGTTCACCAACTAGACCCCCTTATTGCTTTACTAAATACAAGTTCTCTGCTTCTACGATAGACCCAAGATGGTCTGACTGTAACAGTACCTCAGTGAATCACTCAGTGTATAATCTTCTAAGCTCTATTGGAACACAAAACATGGTTGTTTCATGAGACAACATTTCCAGCTTTGCCTTCTTATTTTTGCCTTAAAGGAAGGTCCTAGACCTCGAAAGCATAGAAGAATTTGTCCATGCACTAACTTGTGAAATCGTAGGCATCTGTTACAATTTTTGCTGCGTGGTGCCAATAATGGCAAACCTAACGGTGCCCTCAATAACTTTCTCTGCGCTTGTGTGCGAACTGGCTCCGTTTCATTTCTCAGGATGTGAACTTCTCGAGCGTGACGTCAGGACGTAGAAGGTGATCACGTGAAATAAAGAAAAGTAGGACGTTTGGGCACACTCTCCAATTGTCTGTTGGATGCTGCATCGGCATCCGAATGACTAGCAGCCTCGCTGACGGCTGAGCGAGCCGGAGTAATACCACCTAGGTAGCACAAGGCCTGCTCACTCCGATCCTTGACGTCATGCTACAGGCCCGACTGCCATAAAAAATCAATATGCACCCGAGTAAGCCGCGGTGATTTTGACGTCACCTTCTTCGTCACGCCAGCCTTGGCAATGGAAATGTCAGGCGAGTAGCATGACGTCATGCATCGGAGGGAACAGGCCTTGCGCTATCTAGGAGTTCGATCGGAGATCGTTGTTCGGCGCGTTCGTTCGGTTACCGGCGCGCGCGATTTGCCTACTCCGCGCCGACGTCGCCAGCCGCGGGGCGTGGCCACGTTTTTGGTGACGTCAAAATGACGACACGCTCCTGTCAATCATCGTGCAACCGAGCGAGTCGTCTGCTAGGCGCCGAACCCGACGGGAGTTGGGAAGTTTGGAGCGATCATACGCTCGTTACGAGACCGGCTTCGCATGGTGCGTTTGGTGGATTGGATTGGATCCAACCGGCGGCTGCCGAATGGCACGTTCAGATACAATCCATAGTTTAATTCGAGAAAATGGCGCTTGCGTTGAGAACTTAGGTTGTTGCACTGGCGTTGCTCGAGGAGGAAAAAGAGTGGGTGGCGGTGCGAAACGCGTTTGAAGAAATGGCAGAAAGCCAATTCCGGCGTCGCTTTCGTTTCTCGAAACAAATGGTGCGCTGGCTGTACAGCGAAGTCGGCCCCATCATCGGTGCACGCGAGCTACTGTAATGTTGTTGCTGCCTCTTGAAAAGTGCGCCACTGTTCCTCTTTTTTCTTTCCTCGATGTGAGCGACACCACCTAGGAACGACGCGCAGAAACTAACAGTCATAGATTATAGTTAACTGTTAACTATAGCAGTTCGATTAAGAGCGATAATTTCGAAACCACCTCTCATTCGTAACGAAGACACTCAAACTGCTGAGGGCGTGATACGCAGAAGAGTTCTGATGCAGAGTTTCAATTCCTGAACCAATATTATTTTTTCAGTGGAAGCTTGTCGAGGGTACTGCCGTGTAAACTTAGCTGTAGCTATGTCGCAAAGCATCGCCTCATGAAACGAGTCCATTAGAGCTTTCCAGCTCACCATTTTCGTCCATTAAATTCTTGAAGAGGTTGCGAAACGAGACGTACCTTTAGATTAAATTTCTCCGGGACTCCTTTTGGCGGAACCAGTTCTTCTCCTGGCCAGACGATGTCCTTGATATCGATGCCCTTTTGTGTCCAGCCTCCGATCTGTAGACGTTGGAAACTCGCTTAGACCTCATAACAATAAACCACGCAACAAAGACCCTGCGGAGCACAATCCTGCCTTTTCCCTTAATGAATATTGCTCGACTCATGCGATTAACTCCATCTTTAACAATGCCCGCTTTTTACTCCATTCATGTAGTGTAATAGATCCGAAGTTCTCGCAGGCGCACGAATTACGCACAATGTGGTTTAAGTTTTGGAGGGCTTGTGATCAGCTCCGCACTGCTATAAGGGCCCCCTAAACCACTGTGTGCGTTCCGTCGGGAGTGAGCCATTTCTCCCCCCTCCCCCCCCCCCCTTCGATACCCTCCGCACTGGCGATCTCTCCTCCAACCTGGTGTTAACAGCGCAAAACAGCGCTTGCGGTGTCGCCTTCTCGTATCGTGTCCATTGTACGTCTTGTGCTGTTAACACCAGGATAGAAAACCAACAAGCCCAAGCTGCTATTATAACTCTCCTCCAAGCCGGGTATGCTTCTCTAAAAGAGGCGTGGACAATACGTCCATACCGAAGGTCGCGCTGGGGCTATTTACTTCTTTCGGAACACCGCCAGCTTCCTGTTACCACGACCCCGCGCATATCGGCCACCCGCTGTTGCAGCCACAAAAACCGAGGTGAAATCAGGTGGTTACACACGGCAGGCAAGCGAGACTACGAAGATTAGTGGGCGCGTATTTGCATGACAAAGCCGTGCTACGAGACCCATCGGAACTGTTGCTTCTTATGCAAGGACCAAACGGCAGTTTTTGCCCTGGTCACGTCACATGCATGACCCTGCTGGCGTCATGAAGTGTGAAGAGCGGGAACGGAAAAGCCAGGAAGAAGAGGAGTACGCTATTGTTGTTGTTCTTGTTTTCTTTTGCAATATGAAAAGTGGCTTAGGGGCACTATAAAGGTCATATTCGTGTAACAAGTCAATCATTTCGGATACTACGTGGATTTAAGTTCTGGTGCTGCTTTAATTGCGCTCATTGAAATTAATTTCATGAAAACGAACAGCATGAGAAAGCCCACGGTCTATAGGGCTCAGATAGGGACTTTTGTTTCATTAGGACGACGGGTGGAATTAGAGACCGCGCATGCTTTATGTACAACCTTAGTTAGTTCCGTTTGTTTCATTTATTGAGCACGCCACAATCCACTAGCCAGTACCACCGCTTCATTCATGGGAACTGCTTGAGCATACTCAATGGCTGCCTACACCGACACTTCACATTGATCGGATAAATTGAAGCAGTACTCACTCTGTCCCAGTATCCTTCCTTGTTAAGGTTTAAGATGTCCAACTCGACGTATTTGAGCGTGCCGTCGGGAAGGAACTCGATGTTGGGACTGCCCTTGGTCTCGATGGACACGTTGCGGAGGTAACTGCAACAGGTACGTGATTCTTCACTTTGTTATATAAAATTAAATGGCAGTATTTATGTATAGATAAGAGACGCTGCAAATATTTACGCATTTTCCTCTCCAAAAGCCTAAAAGTAGATCAGAAATAACGTCTCTCCTGTCCCTGTTGAAAGGCTTCCCTACAGTGGTCAACACATCAAATTTCTCTCAAGAGTTCTTCCGTGAAACTAGGGAGTTACCAAGCAATCAAAGCCTGCAGGAACCCTATCAGATGGTCTGATGTCCAATTGAATCAAGGTACAGTGGATAAAAAAAATTTTGGCACATGGCTATACGGATGTAGAAAAATGTTTTCTTAAACACGTACGCATAGGTTGACACTTATAGAGGACAAATGCTAGCTGCCCTAGGCGTTTGTTTCCTTCTGCGGTGTCTTGGTGTTAGCCTACTAGGATAAGAAAATTGCCAACTAAGCTAAGCCATCCTACTTCGAGCCAGATCAAAGCCTGAAAGGAATCAGGCGAGGTTCCTTCGAAAGGAACATGTTCAAAAATGCTCCCTATTCATGTAAAGGTAATGAGAAATCAAAACCAAACATGCAAGTATGATCGACACTTGCATGTCTTCTTACGGGCACGGCGACGAGAAGCATGCTTTCGGGGAAAGCCTTCAACGCAATCTATTTTCCAACTTCTTGGTTCAAATGAACAAATATATCACTATGCTAACAATACAAAAAAAAGTCAAGCTAAGGGGACCAGAGACGATAGCTAGACCACGTGGTGCGGTCATTTGCCATAACCCCCCCCCCCCCCAAGCGCCACCTTCAAACCACAATGGTTCACCATAAAACTGCGATACTTTGGACATGCACGCCTCTCGCATATCTAGGCGTCCCTTCACGTGCGCGTCTTTAGTCTGGCAGGCGACGTGCTGAGCGCGAAGAGCGGTCACTGACCGGAAGAAGTTGTCCCCCTGCGCCCAGTGGGCTCTTCCGGCTTCGTAGCAGCGTAGTCCCGGAGCGAGCGTCACGTTGGCGTTGGCCGGCTCGTTCACGAACAGCTCGAGGCCGTGTCCCAGAACGAGCACGGCGCGTTCTATCTCGTCGTGCAGCTTGGCTAACGAAGTGTTGTAGTGAATGCCTGCGCAAGAGAACAAAGAGAGGCATCCTCGGTTCTCCGCAGATACGGAGATTCCCTTCATGTCCGGCGTCATTAGAAGAAGGTGCGCGTGTGTCTGTGGGGCGCGGGGGCTGGGGTGTTCGTGTAGTGCCTTCATGTTCCTTCGGTGTAGTGCAAGAAACAATGCTAGAGGACTGGAAAAGAGAGGCGCAATGCGCGTGCGAACTGGGCGCTCTGTGGCCTCCTCGCTGCATTGTGGCTCTTGGTGGCACTGCTATTCATTCGTTCCCTCTTTTAACACTGTTCCGGTTAACGCGATGCTTAAAGAGCTACAAAGTTCGCTGATGGGTGATCGTTCATCTGGTAATGCTTCTCCCTTTTCTGGGTGGCGTATCAACAGTACTAATGCTTTACAAGCGGAACTAACTTGCTCGGGTTCAAATAATGGTGTCGCCCTGCATGGCCCTCTGACGTCAGGAAAACTGCACTTCCTGGCAATCAGAAGGAATTACATCTACAGTTAGACCAACTCGCACCCTCTTCCGCTTTTAAAGGCGTAAATTATTTGGCAGTGTGGCGACATCCCGATGGGGAAGGAGCGTAAGAATGCTCGATAACCATGCATGCATTGGGTGTACGGAAAATGAACCCAAATGGCCCGAATGGATCCGGAGTATACCACTACTGCGTGCCTCATAATCATATCATCGTTTCGACACGTAAATTCCCATTCTGTAATCGTTCTTTTTTTCAATGTTACCATGAACGTCATAAAAACTGCAAAAACAAAATGCCAGTGGTGATAGCGCTTTTCAAGTTACCGCGCTAACTTTTCGTGGTGTTGCGAATTCCTATAAGGTCTCTTCTTCGGTTGAGTTAATTGTTTATTAGAAAGAAACATTGCACTGTAGGTTAGCGAACTTCAAAAGCCGAAGGAACCACAGAGAACATCCCCCGCACCAGAACAGCCCCAGACCGGAAATGAAAAGAGACATCGAAATTTACTACAACACACTGACATGCTGCACTGCTCTCTGGCCGCGAAATTCAATGAATTGACGTTCAGCACTCATATTAGTAGTAATTAACTTTCTGGCGCCAGAGGAACGATAGTGTTGTTCTTCAAGAGCACATTACCAAGCCATCTGCACGAAGTCACGGTCTTCATTTACAGCCTATTGAAGCATAAACAAGACAATAGTAGATTTCACCAAACTGTAGTTCCCGGTTATGCAACCTCCTGAAGAACACGCGCCATTTCTTTGGCAGCGTTGATCACCTCCCGCTTTGACACTCACCACAACTCCAGTCCCTCGAGGCCCGCTCTCACATTACTTCTATACTCGCGGACAACTTTCTGTGGCAATGAAGGGAAAGCTACGGAGGCAAAGCGTGCACAAGTGAGATCGCTTCTAAAAAGAGTCCCGTGCTTCCATCCACGTCAACTTAAGCTGGGAAAGAGAAAACATAAAAACCTTATTAGTAGCAGTTAAGTAAGATAAAACACACCCCTGAATGGAACAGTTTACTTATTTCGCCGCTTTTCACTTGCGCGTCTGGGCAAACGCGAAAACGTCGCACATGAAGCTGCGTCGATTAAGCGTCCGTTCTTAGCAACAAAAAGCAATGAAACGCTGGCGGACTACATGGCGGCGTAACACAAGCGCATCAACCACGCGTCCGTGACTTTCCCTTCACCGCCACAGAAAGTTGCCCGCGAGTATAGGCTTAGTGCCTTCGCAGACTACGTTCTTCGACTAAACCCTTCTACCATTTACATTTCCCTACACTATTGCGGTCAAATCACCAGAACGAGAGTTGTAAAAAAATGACGCTTTCTTGCACTTCAATTGACGTGCGCTGTAGCGATAATGTTGCGTGCTCGCTACTTTCTTATTGACGGGAGCATCTTTCTCCGGCTCTCTAAACCGTTATCGCGGTTAATGGTTTGCGGCCGGACTTTCGGCAATTTGAACGCCGGAACAAAGTCACCGACAACTAAGGTTGAGGGCACTCGAGCAACCGAGTCGCTTTCATTGCCATACGCCAATATTGAGGCTCTCAGATGTACATTCATGAGCAAAAGTAACAGACGCCTGCCAGTGTGTGCCGAAAAGCATGCCAGTGCCACCTGGTACGCTTTTATGGCATGCAAGCACCACCTGGCTCAAGCTCGCGAGACGTCAATTCTGACGCGGTACGCACGTGGGAATGCCATTTCAACGAATAATACGGGAACGCCCATGCGCCTTTCGCCGGAATTGACGTCACGCCAGCTCGGGTGGCATGGCGCCAGGTGGCGCCTGCAGACTTTTCGACACGCATTCGCAGGGGCTCCGCTACTTTTGCTCACGACTGTACGTGCTGTCGACCTATACTACCGCTGCAGATGTTCTGCTTAGCAGCTCTCTTCTCTGCGAAATTACGCGAAGAAACAACAAACGCTACCTAACCATCCTCCCTGTAACAGTAAACGGCGTCAAGCGCAACATTTCCTTTAAGAAAACTGAATCGCTTTCTTGAAGCATTTGGCTATTCGCTTACATTCAAGATCATCGTCGACGGTTTCTGCACAATTTCTTTCTCCTGAAGGCATTTTTCCCGGGGTTGTAACTGTTTTTAAGCCAACAGTCGGCACAAGACACGATTACGGTTTTTCTTGAGTGTTGTTGCCTATCCTGATATAAACGCCCGTCTACCGAGCAGTCATAGGTGTACAACCCAGGATGGTCAAAACTAATCCGAACTACACCTACGGCGTGCCTCATAACCAGATCGTAGTTTTGGCACGTAAAACCGCAGAATTCTTTTTTTTTTCTGTTTGCGCATGTCATATGTACGTGACCACCAAGGATTACCTTAGAATGTACAGAGCTCAGTAATGTAAAAAGAAAGCGCGAGTGCGTGCCCGGAAGCACAACATAACAGTTCGCGCCGCTCCAGTCATTATCAGAGACACGCGCGTATATTAGGTTTGCCCGCAGGCTGCGAGGATAATCGCCTCACTAGGGCGATTTTGTTTCTGTGTTTTTCTTATTTCTCTACTGTGTTTCTGTGTTTCTTTTTTTTTTAAGCGAGAGAAATAAAATGAAAAATGTCGAAGCTAAATGGTTACAGTAGTGCAAGCACACTCGCTGCCTGCTAGCGAACCCGATGTACGCGCTTGCTTCTGATAATGACTGGCCAGCCGCGCGAACTCTGTGCAGTGAAGTTGTGATGAGTGAGACGACACGCCCTAAAGCGAAGTGAAAGGAGTAATCGCTGCCAAATTTATCTTGTGGTGGTCACTGGCCGGCTCCGCGCACTGTACCTTCAGCTGTGCTTCGGGCATGCGGTCGTGCGTTCCTCTTAAAATATCAACGCCATGTGCGGAGATGCATGTGTGAATACCGGACACACACACACACACACACACACACACAAACACACACACACACACACACACACACACACACACACACACACACATGTATATATATATATATATATATATATATATATATATATATATATATATATATATATATATATATATATGTATATATATATATATATTGGACGAACGACGACTGCCCTCGCCACCGTCCTAGGGGTGCCAGTTTCGCTTAGCTCACCGGGCACAAGTTTGCCGAATAGGGAGCTAGGCTCTTCATGATGCTTCTTTTTTTTTCGGTATTGCTTGCTTCTTCACTGTCACCACAAAATGATAGTGCGATGTCGAAGGAAGACCGATAGCCGCATCCGCAGAGCCAGCTTCCTGCTGTCCGAATGCATCGTCACACCTTCCCCACTCCCTCATTCTCTCGCAGCTTCGCTCTCGGGGGGCTTCTATACGCTACCGCCGACTCGGCGAGCCAGGATTCTCCATCGCCTTCTTCAATAATGTCCTCGCGAAGGCTCTGGAATGTCGACGTCACCGCCGTTGGGCACGGTTCGCCTTAACGCCGCGGGCTGAAGCGGAACAAAACAAGAAAGCCAAGAAGGTTCTAGCGTGTACTGTAGGAGATAAATAGGTGTAAAAAAAGTGACGAGACAAACAAAAGGACGAATTGGAGCTCAAGAATGTGGAGCGCCGAAAGGTGAAGAAGATGTGCTTTGCGTGGAACGGGGTAGGACAAGATTCTACTCGACCGGCGCACACGTGTCTGGGGCCAGACGAAGCGTCCACAGATCAAGCCATCAGCCGCGTCGAGATATATGATGTGCTAACCCTCGCGTTCCAGAGAAAAAAAAAGGAAAGCAAGGAATGCGATTTAGGAAGCCCGACCAAAATTTTCATTGTTCAATAAGTTCAAAACTTAGAATTAATATTTATCGCTCGCTTTGTCAATTACCCACGAGTTATTTCCGATCACATCAATGTAATACTCTTTCAGGATGCGTCGGAGCACATTTTTTTTCTTTTATCTACCGTTTCCTTTAGAAGGGGCTAGGTAGCGTACAGTGAAGTGGTGATGAGTGAGACAACACGTCCTAAAGCGAAGTGAAAGCTGTAATCGCTGCCCATATCAAGGGAACAGGGATAAATTTAGGGCCTGCTTCAGAGCAGCAGACGATCGAAGCTGTTAGGCTGAATGTGTTGTTCTTTACTCCTTGCGATGCTTTTGCGCGTCTGCAAAACGTCCGGCGATAAAGTAAAAGAAAGCCTCGCTTCGAAAAACGTTCTAATTAAATCTACGCTAACGACCACTGGTGCTCGATTCAATTGGATTATAACTTTCGCTGGTAAATGGATGACGGATGACGCTCTGACGATTCAGTTAGGGATAGTTAGACTTGGAAAGATAGTTCATTCACTTTCTAAAACAATAACGAAACGACTGTTAAGCAGCTGACATTTATTTTTTAGATTGAAAATGGTACCTTTGCAACGCCCTCAGCCAGTCAGAACAAGCGTTTAAGTAACTACTGCTTCTTTTTTTCAATATTTGGTAAGTGTTGCATCATTTGAACTTATTTACCAGTTTTCTTACGTGCTTACCATGCCTTACCACAGTTACCTAATCCATCTATATATGCGCACATATTTTTGTTGTATATTCTATGTCACGTCAACCTGTCATGATGCATCACAACAGGCGCTGCAGTTCATTTAAATAAATTATTACATACAAGATTTAAGAACGTGAACACGCAATTTCAAGCGAGTCAATTCTTGGCAAGAGCTCTCGATGTCGCACGTTTTTCATATCCCCGCACTCCCTGGTGCGTTTCCTATCAAAATGCATGCATGATATTGGGGTACAGATCAACAGAATGTCCACCGAAGGTATCAAGAAGTCAACAGAAGTTGTACATCAATTTGAGTTTTGCATTTCTAGATGCTGCAAGTTTTACAGGGTGCGAACACACGAGGTGAAAATAACTCTTAACACACCGGACCAGCACTGTCCTGTGTCTAAGTGTTCTTTGTCCTCGGGAGCTATCCTGCAATAGGCCACCTAAAGGCCGTGTCGTCTGCTGCTGAAATGCTGATTGGCTTGGTGCCTCGCGGCTGCGGACGCACAGACCAATCAGAACTTCAACAGCAGACGAAACGAACGTGTCCGCTAGATGGACTCTTACAGAATACCTTTCCTCGGTCTATTCGCGCGCTGCTTAAACTTCGCACCAACCGTCGCACCAACTTGCGCAACCTGCCACAAGTACTCTTGAGATGCCCTTTCGTTCGCGCACTCACCGAGCAGACCTGCGGGGTACTCGGGCGGCGCGATTCCCGGGTGGGCTCCGATGACGGACTGGGTGACGATCCAGACGTAGTTCTTGCCGGTCATCCCCAGCTGCGAGGCGGCGGCGAACAGCTCGCGCGAGTCGTCCTTGCTGGCGAAGAGCAGGATCACGCGGGCCTCGCCCGCCGCGATGGGTTCCAGCTGGCGGCGGAACTCCTGGCGCGTCAGGCCGCGAATGGTGCGAATCTCCAGCACCGAGTATCTGCGCGTCGATTGTGGTGACGGAACAGGAAAACAGGACGGAGGCTATCCCTAAATGAAGGCTGCCGGTACGAAAAAAATGTCTACATCGGGGGCAACTACGCTTTCTTTATTAAAAGATAAAAAGAAGCCCAGAAGCGTTCTCATTAGAAACAAGCGCATAATCAATTTGAATGAACTTTGTGGAATTCATTAGAGAAATCGAAATGCTACGACTATATCAAGAGAAATTTCGATTTAGCACTTCAATTTATTGTTTAAATTTCCGAACTGGATTTAGTTTTCTTTTTTTGTTTTTGGATCAGTGTTTTCAGATCGACAACTCTGCCCCAAAAACAGACTTCGTCATTTTTGTTAGAGCACCTAAAGGGGACAAATGCTTTAGATGTATAATAAGCTTGCAGCTTACCTTAATTTATTACATGGCTTTGAAAGGTTTTTTGCGACCGTCCTACTCACACATTGGTGGTATAATTCGGTGAGCTCTATAATACCTCGATTTCGGCCACTGTACATGTCTCAAGAGATGCATCTCACAGAACTGCGCGTCTATTTTTATACCTTAATTTACGGAGTCGCACACTGATTCTTCAGTTTATTTACATTTTTGCTATCCTCAAGACTTCTTGTTAAATAATTCATGACCTAAATCAGGAATCTACAACCCACAGTCGGCCAATTTTCACATTTGCCTTTAAGCGCAATAAATGTCGTTAGGTTCGGCACACTGCAACTTCTAGTATCCTACACCAACGCGCCTAGTCTTCAACCTTAGCAAGTTTGGAGGAATTCGTTGCCGAGAAAAGCGCTTTCTGCGTTCCCATTTATGTATGTAGGAACTCTTGGTGCCAATATTATCTTTAAAGCCTTTGAAGCAGTACTAATGGATTGTTCAAACAAGTGCTTATATGGCGGCGCAAACTACCTAAACCAGGCACAAATGATAATAGAGATATACCAAGTGTCAACGCGAGAGAAGGCCAGGTCGACATGCATGGGGAACAAATAAATGAATCATTAAAGGTTGATTATATCTCTCTAATCTGTTTCTTCTCGTTTCCTTTTCATGTTCATTATTTTCTCACTCCGTATGTTATTTCGTATCGTATTTCACGTGCAATACGTCGACGACTTTTTTAATGTCGACACTTGGTTGACCCTCTCTTTCCTTATTTTTTATTTTTACCCCGGATACATTGCAATCTATGGTGCAATGTGATCAGCGTTCGACTACATTGGCTCCAATTGTGCTCGTGTCTATAGTATTGCTTAATCTGCGACTAGTTCTCACTCCTGGTGGTCGAAAGAACCCAATGTGGTCGAAATTTCCGAGTCCACCACTACGGCGTGCCTCATAATCAGAAATTGATTTTGGCACGTAAAACCCCATAATTTAATTTTTAATTGTGCGCGTATCTATAATTTAGCTTAATCTGCGACTACTTCGCGCTCCTGATCTAGTTGAGATCAACATTTCGAGGCCTTTGAGACTAGCTACGACGCACTGGAAGCGTGAAATGTCGTTTTTTTAAGTGTTTACAAGATTCCCAGATACTCCGAACCCGCTTGAAGTCAGCAAAGAAGATCTTCAAAAAAAAAATGCTGGCGAGCTTGAGAGCGCCATAATTTAATACATTACTTGTTTTTATGAATCAAAATCGGTTATGATACCAGTAACTGGTTGCGTCATAACGTCACGATACAGTGGGTCCCTCCGTTACAGCGATCGCTGCAGCTTCCGCACGCGAGCCGGAGACACAAGAAAGTTTATTTTTTGCTGAACAACACTATCATACTTAGCATTACTGCCAGACAACCTCGGCGGATTTTGCCAGCGTGTAATTACGTTGGTGTTTGTATTTCGCTTACTGTTACGCTGACGGAAGAACTAATGGACGAACGGGAAGGAACAAAGTGTGGATGTACGTATTGTGCCACGTTCGTTCACGTTAATTTTTTTCCTTTATGTTCATCCATTAGTTCTTCCGTCAGTTTAACACTAAGTACAATACAATCATGGATACCCACCAACTAGCCCCGTTCACTGCTATACTAAGTGTAATTAGGTCATGATAATGCAGCTGGTGCCCCGGCGACCCCTTGCGTGTATCGAAACAAAAATATATTTAGTACCAAATAAAATGTCCGACAGGCGCTTCACGGCATTCGTACTTGGTGTCATCCTTCTGAGAAATGCACGAGAAGCTTTTGTTAGAGCTTCGACGACTTCGCAAATATATATCAGTACTCCTTTAAAGCGCCACTGAAACAAAACACTAAAATAAATTTATAGTATTTAAATAGTCTTTCAATATTATAACTCCGCCATTTTCTCGACGATAAATCCAGCATTAGAATAGGAAATGAAGGTCAAAGTTTCATTTCTTCTATAATTTCGAACCAGAAGCCGAGGGCCGGTACGCCCGTGTGACGTCACCAATTGTGAGATATACTTTTTCGTATTTGGCCACTGTGACGCCGTAAAGGCTTTTGAAATTCCTAAATTTTGCTTTTGGTTCTTTCAGAATACAATGTAGTCTATCCTTACCGACGTAATATTGGCTACGCTTGAGCAGAGAAAGTAAAAACCGTGACGTCAGGCGAACTGCTGTGGAACCTTCAAGGCGGTGTAGCCAGGTGGCTTTCCTTTATGCACCTTTTCTTGCTTACAAATTAGGTCTCTTCTCAGTGTAAGAGTGGCTTTTTTAAGGTATCGTAGAAGGTTAGCTTAGTAGTACAGCTTGAAATACCTTTCTCTTGCCTCTAAGATATGCGACGCCCTTACTTTGCCCTGAGGGTACTGCTCTCCAACTGCCGGTCCCGGACTGCGCGAACGAAGTCCTCGTGTCCTCCGAGATTGGTGGTGATGACGGCGAACTGGTACCACGAGTAGCGCTCCAGGATGGCGAAGATGGCCGCCACTTGGTGAACCACAGATGGCGCCAGCTGCAGGACTCGCGCCTGGGACGCCCTCTGTCGACACCCGGGGGAGAGGCAGATGGAAGAGGAGGAGGGGGAGGCGAAATATTCGCGGCTGTGAGCGGTAGCTACACGGCAGGAAGGAAATGACGTCTGTTCGATTTCGCCATGACAGCGCATGATAGCGTTATGTCGCTGTCGTTGGCGAGTTCTAGAACAAGCTCAAGATTCATAACAAGCTCAACTAAGTGACAAGGCTCATGCAACCATGCAAACTTTCACTTCTCTTTAGTTCGCGCGTGCTTGCTATGTTCCCGTAATGCCTGCTTTGCCGAACTTGCAGACGTTTCAGATACAAAGTGTTAAAGCAATAGTTACTATCCCCGTTGAGCTAAATTCATTCCTCCTAGAACCTTGCAGGCTGAGATTCGTGTCAAGTTACTGAATATAACTGTTCCGTCAATCAGAACTAAGCTGTGGATAATGGCCTTCTTCGGGCTGCACGAATTCACGTTATTCAATATCAGTGAGCTACCGCTATCAATGAATCAAATGCTAGTTCTTGCTGTTGCTTTCTGGAAGCCAGGTTTCTACAGTCCCAGAGAAGAAGGCCTATTATCCGTGCTCTTCACACAAGTTCTAGATTGTACGTTTTGAACAGTGACTCACCTAATTGGATTCTACACTAATTCCTTTAAACTTCATGCTTTCATCCGCAAAAGCCCGGAACAAATGTTATTCAGGAGCGGGCATTAGCCATACAATGAGCCACTGAGACACTGAGAACGTGACGCTGGGAGGCTTAATTGCGTGCACCCGGTACCCGTACCAGTTACAAGCCTGTCGGGTTCGTGTCCACTCCCTCTTTGTTAACTCCTTGTTTCGCGTGCATGCATCGGCAAACACTTTCGACGTCTTCATCGTGCAGCACATTAGACGAGAACAAATGGTTACGGGTCGAGCCCTGTCTTGTAGCCAATACAAGCCACGAATGTAGCCAAGCGTAGCGCACGTAGTACCTGCGTCTGGACGAAGGCGAGCCAAGCCAGAATTCATCATCAGCAGCAGCGGCGGCAGTCCATAGCGGGTAGCATGAAAAACAGCTCTCTTAAGCCACAAGCAAGGCAAGCCAGCAACGCGTGCAGCCGCGCTACGACTACGACTACGCACAGCAGGCCGACTATGTCTTGAGCACAGCCACAATCGCAAACAGCAAACAGCGACGCAGGCAACCCTGCAGCGTGAATCGCTTTTACGATCCATCCGCGTTGCTCCACGCAGGGAGCCACTTTTTCGGTAACCTATGAACGATAGTACTGATTCGTAATTTTTATGTATTAAAACTACTTGATCCGAGGTTATGCCCCGCCAGCCAGAAGTGTGCTTTGACACCCCTGCAGGATTTTCATGAAGAAAGCAAGCTAATTAATTTTATTCAAGTTGCAAATACTCAGGAACTCTACGCATTTCAGTGTTCGATGTAAAAACTGTTTGAACAGTGATATTTCCCCGATACACCGGACTTTGAAACAGATTGTGACTGTACACTATGTGGCGTAGGATGTGTCAGTGGGGCGCTGATACTGTGTAACAGTATGTAATTCTTCGCAGATTACGCGACAGCGCCCACAGAAACAGTTCTGTATTGTATCTGTGGCGGGAGGGGGGGGGAAGCAGGGGGCGTTCTTTTTTACTTTCTTCTCGTATCCCTTTTCTCTCATCTATCGCATCCATCCCCCCCTCCGGTACAGGTAGCCAACCGGATATATTCACTCGTTAACCCCCCCCCCTTCTTTTCTTTGACTTTCTCCTTCTCTCTCTATTTCCCACATACTCGTATTCTTGTTGCACAGTGCACACATAAGCTTCTATTAAATAGAGCGGGTACATATCTACACCCCTACAGATTTTTTTTCCTCGCTTACATTAAATTTTTGTGAACCTATTGTGCTCGTGTGTTTGCGAGAGTGTATGTGTGAGTGTGCTGGAAGTGAAATAGGTTATTTCAATTTCCTAACTCTTCCCTTGGATAGACTGCTGCAGTGCAGCCTCGGTCCTCACTTGGCTGCTGCTTTTAGACAGCAACAATGGGCGAAAATTTACCTATGTAAGGTGTGGGGCAATAAGACGGGACGCAAAGAGAAACACAAAAGGTTCATTTATTTAGCTCAGGTGAAAAATCGCAATTTTAAAAGCTTGGGGGTGGGGAAGGGGGTGACGATGACGATGACTTTTCTGTCAACAGGCACCGAGTGTCACTCAAGATGGAGGAGGACGGCTGAATTATATTTCGAAGCAAGAGGGCGCCACCAGCGCTGGAAACGAGCAGAACGCTGATGACTTCGGCGACCTCTTCAGAACCGCATATTCAGCCCGGCATGACCGACGGCTACAGTGCATCGGCACCAGCGATACATCATTTGTATCGCTTTACCAATCAACAGTCTTTCTCTGTCACGAATCTTGGAGAAATCAACAAAAATCGGTGTGATAATCAGTATCATGGCAGCTATCCTCGCGGTAAACTTTACCGTCTGTCATTTCGTGTCCTATAGTAATGGCATGTACGAGTAACGGCAGAAGCAATACCCAGAAGTTGGGTCTGCGTTCAGATTGTTTTCCGCATGTGAAAGCATCGGTGGGACATAGTATGGGAGATAGTTGGGCTTGTGCGTATTTCGTTGGTGGCGCTCGTAGTTCGGTGTTCAAAGGCTGGATGGGGGACAAAAACAAAAGCACTGTCGCCTGTGCATATGGCCCACAGCCTTGGAGGAATGCGTACAAAACCGCTGCACTATAGAATGGGCTGCACACACTATTTTGCCGCAGTGTTCTCTAGTTGTCCATCACTGGCGCTGTAACGAACGGGGCTTATTTTATGTGGATATACACAGAGTTAGAGGTTCCAATAAAGAGAAAAAACGTCAAGGAGAAGGAGGTGAAGTTCTAGAGAGCTATGCACATATGCGATATCTGATTCGCTCGAACAACTACAGGCGGCTATTTGTAGCCGCCCCGTTTCGAAGGGGACGCCAACAAAAATAATCGTCATAACTTTCGTTTACTTGCTGTCTACTTGGTCATGTGCTTTTCTGAAAACCGAGTGGGTAAATTACCGTGTGCAATTCATCACTCTAACGTGACAAAATGTTACGTATTCAATTACAGAAAATGTCTTTCTATACAACATTCCGAATAACGCTGGGACATGGACTAGTGACACTCAAAGTAAACTATCATTTGCTTTCAAAGAAGCCTACCATTTTGATGCTTATTGCATGCGTGAGTACATCCGCGACCATAAAAAATGTTTTTTTTGTTGGGTTAACTATTGCACATTTTTTACACGCTTTTGCAAAATGCCTGTACTTGAAGGAATTTACTACTCGCACTTGGTTGAACACTAACGCGTTGGCATACATTCACCCTTCTATGTTCGTTTGAGAACATTGTGTACTATAGGGAGCACAACTGCCAACGTGTTTCTCTAATAATCGACCACACGGGCACGTGACCGATTAGCACAAGAGTTCTTAGGCGCCGAGTGTGTGACACCTAATCAATGATGACTGAATTTTGCTGCAAGACTACAAGAATAAGAACTTCAACTTGCCACTCACGCAAAGTATATTTGAATTATGCAAGACACAGGCTGCGTTCCTCCCGAACTCAATCCGCAAATCCCCATCCTCAAACGGACCCAGTCAAGCCTTTTCAGGCTTTTTGTCCGTGCTCAAAACATCTGGCAGATGCTGAATAAAGCTGAATTGAATTGAAATGAAAAATACCACAACGCTAACGGAAAACGAAGTTACTGGGTTTACATTTTTCACCTTTCTTTCTTCTTGTAGTTCTACCTTCTCTTCCAACAAAAATACTGAATTGAAGCAGTTTTTGTGTTCGCCTATCAAATAGTCCTGACTCCCATTAGAGTAATTGGTAGCATGGAGTTCATGCAGCTTGATTGCATAATGCTCCACATAACAGCACGCTGCTACGCATGTCGGTGATTCCAATAAAGCGACGTCGGCAGATAACGATTGAATGATAAGACGCCACGACGCGATTGTCCTACAATCCCTCAGCTGTAGTATGATGCAATGCGAGTTATTCACGTTACCACGCAGTATAAAATGTCGACAGATTTCAAAAAAACCCATAGGTAAGGGCAGCCCCACTTTCGGTTCGCTACTTATTCATGTTCGTGTTGTTTCCACACTGGGGCAGCACGAACGACAGATTCACTCGACACCCCCGGGCAGTTCTAAATATGGATTACCGTCTTCCCGCACACACCGTCAGAGCTTGTTGAGAAATGCATGCACCAAAGGGGTTTCCCCAGCGCCGACACCCCACACCATTACCAAGGCATCCCTGAGAACTAATGGTTTGCAGTCACGCCAGGGTTGGGACTGTTCACACGTGACAGAACGCCACCAATAGAGCTCCAGTATCGTGCTTCTGAAAGCGTAAACAACGGTTTTCAAATGAAAAAGAAAAGCATAGGCATTTGAAGAATGCGAGCACCTGGAGTTTCTTGGCAGAGCCCTTGAGCTCAAAGCAGCGTTTCGCTTTCTCGATAAAAACAAACTTGTTGCTTGTTTTTCAAAAGACAGAGCCTTGTTCTCATACATCGTCACTGTTTCCTGCTCGTATTTTCTGTCGTCGCTATATGCATTGCCCAATGATCCACGGACACTTTGTTCCATTCTTGCTTTTCTTTTTTTGATAGCATCAAGTCAGCTCGGGATGACAAGAAGTTCGTTTTGACAAACGTTCATTTCTGGCCACAAGATAAATTTAAACGTTTTTCTACAGATAAATTTCAAGTGAATTGATGTTCTGGGTCCTCCTACAGTTCTATTCGTAGAACGACTTAGGGGGACATTGCAGGTGGAAGAGCGTAGTGCAGGGCCATGCAACTTGGATGTCCTAAAAGGACACTCTAGTTCTAGGGAACTGCACCAGAATAACTTGCCCGCTGGGGGCACAATTCGGCGACAATCATGTGCCGGTAATATAATCTAGAGCACAGCAACAAGATTTGGACTGTGGCAACTTAGCGCAAAGAAATACAGAGACACGTATACAAATTATAACTAGAACGAGCGCTACTATCAACTGTTTACTAACGGGAGCCTAGCTTACTTTGCACAGCTCACTCGCCTAGCTCACTTGGCACAGATGTATACGCTAAACAACACAAAGTTTATGTCAACCATACGTACGTGGCAGTAAAAGGATATTTCTTTGAGCACGTTCTGCAAGCGTTGTAAAACAAAAAATCGCAAAAACAACGTGCCCGACTTTACAATTCCTATTGAGAATAGTGGGTATAGGAGGACGTCACATTGGAGGAATGGGACACATTACATGTAGCCCTAAAATCTTTCTACGCGATTTTATACGCTGGAAGGTGAAGATCGCATGCTAACAAGACCCCCACCGTCTTTTGGTACCCCTCTGTCACTAGAGTTCTGGCAGCTTTGACACGACGTCTGTTCTCTGGATTGCACACCCGTCTGCACGGGTGGGTCCCTGTTTCTCCCCTTGCTTTTATAAGCTTCACAACTATACTGATGTCATTAGCGCTCTTGACGTTTCCTTTAGGCAACACCACCAATCTTGAAGATCAAGTGCCAACCAACATGGGATAACAAAAAAAAAAAGACAAACAGCGAACCTCGCTCGTCTGCTTCCACTTGATCCTGAAGGTTTGTATACACAAACTTACCCAGGTTTCTGTTCTTCTGGAGGCGACTGCTTATGTGGCGGTATTGTACCAGCAGCGAAGTATAGAACAAATTGGATTGGACTAAATTTAATAAATGTCCTGCAGGACGCACGTCAGCCCGCAGTGGGCGGTCTCCCTATAAACTTGTTGCTAGTTTTTCAAGGGCGAAGCTTCGTCCTCATACATGGTCACTTTTTCCTGCTTGCATTTTCTATCATCGCTATATACATTGCCCAATGATCCACGGACACTTTCTTCAAATATTTTTTTGTTTAATAGCGTTTATTCGACTGGGTGTTGTTGCGTTGGGGGTACCACCAACATTAAGAGAAAGCAAGTAAGAGAATCAAAATAAAATAAATGTTTCTTTTTTAAACAGTGCCAAGGCCCCTTGAAAGCCGTTGGCTGTCACGCTGTGCGTCTCATTGTCAGAAAGGGTTAAGTCCCTCTCCAGCTCAGTTTCTTCTGACGTCAAAGAAATGGACTTCTCAGTCCACGCACGAACTGCCAGAAAACATTTTTGTTCTACAGGGAAGCTGTTAGCCTCTAGTTGGGCGGGATTTTTCACGTCGCCGTCTTCACGACAAAAAAAACCCTCAGCGATGGAAGCGAACACTGCATACATCCTTCGGTATCATGCATACAACATACAGCGCAGCATTCGTTGCAATTAAGAACAACCACAAAATCAGCCTCAAAAGCCACATAATTGATTATAAGGCGCTCCTGCTAACAATGCGAAGCGCGTAGCGCTTTCCGTATAGGTTTTTCGGTGAATATTACTGTTGCGCAAGGTGCCGTGGCGACGGCAGCTTGCGACGTGGAGAGTGACGTCACTAGCCTTTCACCCAGCTAGCAAGTGATTCCATTCATGTTGAAGCACCGCTATGGGCAGGCAACGCATAGTTACGACACCCAGGAAGCAGCTGGATACGAGGAGCGGGCAATGGGAAAAAGAAACGGCAATATGAACAGCGGCGGAGTGCTACCGCTGGCCGTACTGCCATGGCATTCCAACACATGGGGAAGTCCAGCACGTCCACATTCTCTTGTGGCTGAATAATGCGCCGGAGGAGGAAGTGAGCAATAAAGCATTGCATACCAGCCCCGGCAGTTGTAGTGGCGGCTTTCAACAGCTTCGATGGACATCCGCTTTCGCAGGGCCGGAATGGGGAGTCAATTTCTTCTTTTACCATGCACCGTAGCATATGTGCTTACATGTTCAAATCTAAACATGGGCAAGACAGTATAGCCCATCGCAAGAGTTAATATGTCATTAATACACCAAACTGTGAAGCGCAGTAGGGGGTGTTTCGGACAGCATCCTACCGCTCCAACTATCATGCGTTAGCGTTAGTAGCGTTACTCTCAAAAGCGCAGGGCAAAGCTAAATCACTCTTTCCGGGGAAGCGTGGTCGATTAAGGTTAAAACCAAGGTGGCAGAAAACGAACTACATACGCACACGTGCTAACGACTTTTGTTCATCCGCTCATACGCTCTGTTGTTTTGACTTCAGAATGACACAAGAAGGTGCTACTTACATTTTTACAGCCGAAAATTTGATTTTCCTTTCCCTTCGCGCGTTGCCACGACGAAGCAACAACTTATTACGGAAAAGCTTCGTGCATAGTGGAACTCTGTGATGGGTTTTCTTAACTGCGCAGCTGAGATGGCATCACAAACATTTGGACTGTCCCGTTCCTCTTCCATTTCATCTACGACGTGGGGCACAAGCGTCCCGTTACATCGTCGCATCACTGCGCATACTGCGACAATAAAGTTACAGAGGCGCTTAAGTCTCCTAACGTGCACTAAAAGCGAAAGCAATATGACTATTGCGCGGGATACAATTCACTTGATCGTGTGCTCGAATTGGTCAACGCCAATTTTGGGGGCGGGACAAGTCAATTTCGGGAGCGCGCCAGGTCGGTTTTCAACGTGGGTCAACTGATTTCTCGAATTGGTGCAAGGTCAAGTCCGCGTGCGAGCCACCCACACTGTGGGTGGGCCAAGTCAATTTCACGAGTGGGCCGGGTCGGTTTCGAGCATGGGTGAAGCCAATTTTCGAATTGGGGAAACTCAATCTTTTCGGTGTGGGCCACCACGTCTGTCGGGCGCCGTGGCTTTCCACGGCATTTCGCTGTGCGAGCTGCAGCAGGTCCGGCGCCCGGAACGTGACGTCATGACTTGGTCACGTGGGGTTTTGGTACGATCGGTGGTTAACGCCGGATGGACGCCAGATTTTCCGCTTCGCAGGGCATATAAATGCTTTCGCATTAAAAATACGCGCTCCTCAAGAAGTGGTGTTCATGAAATCACGCTCAGATGCGAGCAGGCTTGTGAATGCTTCACCGGTACACGTAAAGTCATCCTTTCTTTATTAAAGTAATGCTTCTAACCTCAATTAAGCCGTTTGATTTTCGCTATTGCCTAGAACATTTGCCTCCTGAAACAAATATATATATATATATATATATATATATATATATATATATATATATATATATATATATATATATATATATATAGCAGTAGTGCATCTATCTTTGGGAGGCATCTTGTTCATTAACAGAGAAAGCTATGCGTTCCACAAATTGTGTGCACCCTTTGTAGATTATCTTCTCCCCGAACAATAATCCCCAGCTATTTTGCGCGCATTTCCTGTGTTCAACGCTGCGCACCAGCCCGCTCTACGTCGGGAACAGCAAGCGCGTTATCGGCATGACGGGACATTGTCTTCATGAAAGAAAACGAAAGCAGGATAGGTGACGAATACTGTTTGAGGACGAGATACAACCCGAAAAGCACGTAAACTTTTCTTAGACTGTAAAGATGTTCATTATCTGCTTTACGGCAGGATTTGTACGCTAATTTGCACCGAGTTACCGGAGTTAGGATGCAAGACCAAGTAACCCAAGGGTCAGTCCTTCTAAAGCGCAACAACAATATGCGACTTACGTTTGCCTCCATCACCGCATTTATTTCACGCGAAGCGAGGCAGCTTTTTAACTGGAAACTTCCGAAGGTCAAATGAGTGTACGAAATCATGTGCCACTTTGGAATTTTGCACGAGAAACCTGTGTAATTTCCTGTACTATCTTCCTGAATTACCATGATCGGACACGTTCTCCGAAGCTGCTTATGTCTTGGAGTTTTCCTGCCCATTTTTCCTCAATGCCCATTTTTCCTCACTGCCCATTTTTTTCCTCATTGTTTCACCTGAGCGTGTCTTAATCAACGGTCACCAATCACTACTGGCATGATGCGGCTACATGTCGTGTACACGGCATTTTCTGCAATGATTCGTGTGTTATTTTCATATCTTTCTTTTTTACATGCTAAATGGCAAGCACCTATGCACCTTCTTTCACAGACAGAATATGCAACATGCCATATCCGAGCACGATCCAGGCAAAATAAAGAGTACCATGCTCTGTATGATTACTACATGATTTCCACCACCTGTACCACCCACGCTCTTTTATCTGCGAATGTATTATGTTTCTATAGGAAAACGCTTGTATGGTGCAAAATTAAAAGTAAGGAATTCTTTTCTTTCTTTTGATTTGCTAGACACAAGACTTTCCTGTAGTTCGTTTTCTTTGCTGGATACTGTGATGGAAAATTTTGTCGTTACAACAGCCGACAAGAATACTTCGCCCTATAATTTTTTTCACCGTGTATGCGGAAAAAGCCGTTCGGAGTATTCGCACATTGTAATCACTCGCCAACGAAAGATTTCTGTTAATCACAGAAATTACATTGCAGTGGCAACAGGCTTTGCGACCAACTAGTTCTGTTCCTTATAGACAAGTAGAACTGCTGGTTTTACTACGGTCATAAAACGGACTGTGCGAGAATCTGTCGAAAGAAAACAAAAACAAATTTTGTCGCTACTTCACTTTGCGTTTAGTTTACGCCTCATGGCGCTAAACGTCGTAGTCGCATGGCATCATAAAACAGCAGCAGAAGCAACTTGCATACCGCTCGCCTCCATAAAAATTTAGGCCAACCTAGATTGCGCGTAATCATTGATTCACGCTTGTTTCAAACGACAACAGCAAAAGTCACGGAAGAATTAGATCCACTTGCACAATAAAGCGCGAAAAAAACTCTACTAAACTTTGAGAGGTCTCAACCTGCCTTGCGTGGCGGTGCTGAAACGGGAGTGTTGTCAATAGGGCCTTTTATCGTGTCCCTAAACCTTCAGCGTTTACGGATCACCTCGTTACCGGAGCCGTCAACGGCAGCTGCACAGCCTGTAGCGACATCTAGGGACGCTCTGTCCTGATATAGCTCCTCTCTTTCAAGTATTTTTTTTCTGAGCATAAGCGTTCTCGTCAAATGAAAATTATGAGAGCACTGCATGCAAACGGTTATGTTGCTATAATGATGACGTACGCCAGCAGTTAAGCAGATTGCAGTAAGTGATTGCAGTATTTGGTTTGTTGGCTCTCGTTGAACGCGGCGTCACAAGATGTCGCTACTGGGGTCGCATTCCGTAAATGGCTTCGCGTCTACGGACAACCTAAAGCTCTCAATTAGCTCTGCACGTACGAACGGTTCTCACAAGTTAGACCTGGTCCATAAGCTATCATTTATTTTCTATTTCTTGAGCAAGATTTCTTCCCGCGCTAATGTCGATGCTTTCATGTTTCAGTGCCCACGCTCCAACATGAACTTTGGTAACCTCAGGCATATTGGCTAACGAATACTACAAATAGCTATTTAAGTAGGATAGCCCGTAGGAAAAGTGGTACGACTTGATGTGGAGTAGCTTGTCTCTCTCTAAAAATCTTAAGCGCTAACTAAATGTTTCACAGTACCTGTCGGAACGCATTGCAAAATTCTGCTTTCAATAGTGTCAGAAGGCTTGTTCCAAACACACCGTGCGAATCCATCGCTACGTGCTTCCAGCCTCTTCAATGCCGTCCTGCTAGAAGTTCGCCACGGTTCAAGTTGACAGGCACCAAGACAAAACGCTACGCGAAGAACATACCGTATAAGACACAATGCTTACAGAATGATTCATTCTAAACGCCTACGTTGGCCCGCGTGCATGCAAACTCCAAGCCGCCACGACCAAGCAAACTAAAAGCCACTGCTGCGCAAGATTCCTCCTCCCCCTCCTCGAGCACCAACGATCCCGGCGTACCTGGTCGAGAGCGATGTTGTCGGCGTTCCAGGCAATGACGGGGACGCCGAGGTAGCCCAGGAGCTGGAGCACGTACTGCACCGAGGCCGCGTTGCTTCCAAACACGGCGGAGTTGGTCAGGTACAGCACGGCCACAACGTCATCTGGGAGCAGGTCTTCGCACAACCGGCGCAGAATGTCTCTGCAACCGCACGACAAAGACAGAAGTCGGCAAGTTGGGAACGTACTTTTTTTGTTGCGCTAGCATACAAATGTGTATGCGTGTAGTGCGGGAGGCGTGGGAGGCCGGTCACGTCGTAGCGAGAGAGAGTGGATGGCGAGCTTAGATAAGTGTGTGTGTGTGTGTTTGCTATTGTGTGTGCATGCACTCGCTTTCGCACATTGTCTTGCCCGTCGAACAACCCTACTATATACATATATGTGTGTGTGTGTGATCTGCGAAATAATCGTCAATTTTTTTTATTTCATTAACTTTCCTCCACCATGCGGAATTTCGCAGAACTGATTTGCCGCGTTCGTTGTCTGTGGTGCTTCGAGTTGTCGACTGATTCGCCCTCGTGATGCGCTCGCCTAGCCTACCGGTTAGCTCAGATGGTGGAGCGACCGCCCCGGAGAGGACGAACCAGCACCGGACCAGGACGAATTTTCGTTTAACTGCGAAGCTTTGTTCCAAAGAAACCGGTGTAGTGGGTTTCTTTTTGTAGATTCCTGCTTACGTATCCAGTTGGACATTACTTTTTTTTTCCTTTCAGGAACCTTCCTTCACCCTGCGGAATACCGCAAAACAGATTTGCCTTAACCCCACGAAGAGCAGCAGGCAACAGACCTAGCACCCTCCCGGTCGACCTAGCACCCTTTCGTCTTCTCCCCCTTCATTAAAGTCTCCTCCTCCCGTCCAACGTCGCAGCGTATCAGCAGCACTTACTTGGGCGTCGGCTGCAGTGGCATGCGGACCGCCTTGGCGTGTACCGAGAACAGCTGCATGAAGCGCAGGCCACCCCGGCCACCGCGGGTCATGGAGGAGACGCCGTCGCGCAGCTTCTGCTGATACTTGCGCTGCTGGCTCAGCAGCGACGTGTCCGGAAAGATGGCGCCGAACGTCAGGTTCTGCGAATAGAAACGATTTTTTTTCCTCGTTACGCGCTCGTTACAGCACGGTACCGGCCAGAGAGGTTGAATCATCGGGAACGCTGACGGCGCTAACAATTCTCTTAGAGCGAAGCTGTATAATGGCTAGGGTTTCGCGTATCTTTCCTGAGCGTCAACAAAACTGTCATCATCAATGGCTCATAGCCTCGTGAGGCAGACGTTAGAAGCACTCAACAAAGTGAAGCGAACAGTGCTTACATACTTTCTAACCGCACATACAACACACACTACAGCATTTCAAAAGCAGTCATTGCTTCCGGGGGCTCATAGCCCCGGAAGCAGGCTCATACCCCCGCAACGTTCATGGCTGCAAAATGTACGCACAATTGTTGTCTTGGCTTGCAAGAGGAAAGTACCAGCGACTGTAGCGATGGATGCCTGTGCCGCACCAACAAAATAAGGACAATTGTGATATCCAGTGTGCATATATCTCCAGGCACACCCAAGTGTGATATCGAGAAGTTGGTGACCACGCACTTGGCATGGTTTACCCATGATGACAGCGCCCCTGTGATCATCGTTGGAAAGTTCAATTTGGGCATTTCAAAACCAGACAAGGATGGGTTCACTCAATTTGTGCTAGAGAAGTTTGGTTTGAAGTCCCATAACAATCCAAGTCACTCAACTTCCCAACAACGGGTGCGTATAGATTTAACATTGATCAAGATGCTGTCTTAGTCTGTAACCGAACCAATCACTGTTTATCACAGTAATCAGACAGCCATCGTGACTTCCATTACCAAATGATGAAATTAAATACATTTACCTTTGTGACGTGTGATATGTGATAGGCTGCAGCTTCGCTGGTCACTCACGGTCAGAGTGGAATGGCTCCTAAACTTTTTGTACGTAAAACCACGGAAATTAATTTCACTTAGAATTATAGTCAAGTACCCTCATAAAAACGTTGGCTTCAGCCTGAAAAATCCGCTATTTTACTACTGCTGAATAAAAAGAATGCTACAAAGCAAATATCAGCTTTAGTTCTATGAACAATTTTTTTTAGGCCAACTCTTTCAAAGCAGATACTATACAGGAACGCATCATCCTAAATATAAGTAAATTGGACAGAATTTACGCATATCCATTTTGAACACGCGGAACTGTAACAATGGCTGCGTTAAGCGTAGGATAAAACGCCGAAAAGATCAGAAACACTACCGCGCAGTTTGTGCTATAGTTAACACGTTCGCGCCCGGAGTGTGGTGAATTAGAGGGGAAACAGTGCACTTCAGGATCATTAGTGAATCGTTTTCGATTCCGCCTGTATACAGAACAAACGCACTTCACCGCGAAGAGCGATCGATGGGCGTAAATGTCACCGACCATGGCACCAGCATGAATCTCGAAGATACGAAATCGCCCGCATCAAACTTGGAGTCTCCTATATTCACTAACCCGAATCGCCCGGTGCAAAAAAAAAAAAAACGAGAGCTATTCTGATGATTCGATTTATTTCGTACCATCGAAGATGCTTGCAACTCCAGAGACTGGCTTTTTCGCATTTGATTATCTAGTGGGTAAGCAGAAACGACACGAATAATTGAGCGAGCTTAAAACAAATGAACGCACATACACCCCCTGACGAGGATGTACTGTCAGTGCGCTTGAATCGATTGAGCGATGTGATCGGTGGGCTCCGGAATTCTGACGAGTCATTTCCTTCCTAACCTAATGAAAACCTTAATGACGCCGACTCCATGTCCAACGCGTGTTCGGGGCGAAAATTATCGATTTCCTGCATTTCCGCCGGGGAGGAGTGGGGGGGGGGATAAAAATAAAAGTGATCGAAGCTGACGTGACTATCATTTCACGTATACGAAACTCTGAAGACGTGAACGCGCTCTCGCCGACGCCGACGCCAACAAACAGAGAGCAAAGGTGTTGGTAGCAGGAACTGTGAATGCACTGAGACTCCCTCGATATTGCTAGTCTTCCACTGGGCGCGCAGCGACTCGAGGCAGCGTTTGGCTCAGATGCCCGGCTGCTGCGGGTTAGCCCCTCCCCCCCCCCCCCTTGCTTTCTCCACATCGAGCTCGCGCGCCATTTCCTTTCGTATCGCCGATCTCGAAGTTGGAATTTTCGTTCCTGCCTTGTAGCTTCCATCGTCGTTGCCACCGGAGAGAAAAAAAAACTTTTCCGGCACTTTGCCTTTCGCATCCGTGATTCCCGACGCCCCTAGCTGCTTGCTGCGTCCTCTATAGGAACACTCCCCACACTCCCTTGAATGCCACGTATGTGGCCCCTCTAGTAAACAAACCGTGCAGGCTGTTGCGTCGGGGAGAATTTCGGTGACACGTCAAAAATCAGACGCGAAGAAAAAAAAGCCGCATGGATATCCAACGGGGTGCCAAGAGGAGACTAGGGCAGAGAATGGATCCGCAAACCGTACAACTTTCCAACCTCTTTCTTTTTTTAACCTTCTTTCACCTTGCGAGCCTTATTTTATTAGTTTCCTTTTCTATCGCGGGAAGGTGGTTTTGTGAAGAAACAGCTGTTGCTCTTGAAACTTTTCTTTTTTTTAACTCATTTCTTGAACACTACGGGGAGGCTTCATAAAGCTATGTTTGCAAACTCCGTCGTCTAAAGGGCCATGAAGCTTTTATATTTCCTTGTTTTTTTTTTGCATTTCCATCTCCCTTTCTCGCAACTTGTAAAGAATGGCCGTGAACCGACCGGTAGGCCTAAATCACGGACTCGAGGAAAACAACGAACAAGAGTGAGAGCAGCTGCTCTCTTCCCTTACGGCAAGCTCTGCAACCGGTTTGGACCTTCGTAGATTTTTCTCTTTCAGCGCCACATCTCCAAACACACTCTTGCGCCCCGCTTCCTCGCGATTCCCCCTGAACTCCTCCATACACACCATCCTGTCACTTTGCTCAGCCGCGACCTTCACCCACTGCCCAGACCGTGTTGTCTCCTAGGCTTCGTGTAGAGACAGGCGCCTGCTCCGAGCTAAGGAGGAGGACGTAGTAGCGTGGATAAATTGCTTAAAGCGCTGTCAACTTAAGGTTGCCTACCGTCGCTTAATGTTACTTAGCCAGCGTCGCTAACGTTGCTTGTAGGTAGTTTTAGCTTGCCTGCAAACGTACAGCCGTTCGCGTTACCGGAAGGGTAACAACGCTAATGGTGACACCATGTGATGCGGAATTTAACCAGGCAGCGCAAAAAAAAGTTGGTGCTGCTGAGACCTATCACCATATTCTGCCTAACCACTGGTGCAAACGTTGCTGGCGACATCGTCGTTAACGTGCAGTAATTTTATATTTTTCCCTTCGACGAGAACACCCACGCAACGCAAAAACGTTTCTAACACATTGTAGTTGAACAAAGCGTCACAAGATGGCACTACCGGAGTGTGGTGCGGCCGCCCACGGCAACTGCGATGCGCAAATAGTAAGAAGTTTGCCGCCAAGCTATAACTTTCCTATAAATTCGTACGTACTGCAGGTGACAGGGCGACCCCATCATACTTATAGCACATGCGCATCTTTCGTCAGTAAACCTCACTACTATAATAAAGATATGGAAATGTAGCTCACCCATCTGAAGTGTTTCTTTTTCATTTTTTATTTTCGGAAAGTAGATATCAGTCTATGCATGCAGTGGCAAATACAACACCGTGAGATAATTTGCATAGATGCTTCAGCCAAACACATTTTCTCATTTCCATGACGTCCCGGTGGAGGCGAGTTCTCGATAACGGCATCTCTTTGTAGCTGCTTTTCAGCTAGACGGCAGGAAGCGTACCACAGTAGCGTAATTGATAAAGCACCGCGTGTTTTTATGTATTGATGTAGATGCGAATACAGGTCCCATCTGCGGTACTGTTGTCATTTTATGCGCGAGCATCCTTAGGGTCCTTGATGCACTTTCAGGGAGCTCGGTTTGTCTGTATCTAACCGTTTTCCCGCCTCTCTGAGTCGTTGCGTAGTCCATGGTTGAATGTTCGGGAGAAAGGTGTCGATTTCCCTCAGAAAATCCCGGCATTTTATTAGCTGCTGAAACGATGTCAGTGGGAATGCTACAGGACAGATGATAAGCCGCAGGGCCCTTTAAGAGTGTTAACTCTTCTTTGTTTCGCATAGGCGCACTTCAGGTTTTTTGCATTAATTTATCGTCATGATAGACTAAACCCAAGAACTGTACTGCACACATGGCAATGTAGCTGGAAACTTGCGGTGGTCATTACATTTACCGGGTTATTGAATTCCAGATATAGATAGAGCTCCACGGACATCTTAGAACGCGTGTTAAGCCGTTCGGGAGAGGGTTAGCGCGTGCCCTATATAGTTTCCAGATCACGCTCGCCGACCTGAAATGATTCGCTCTGAATGCGGCAACATAACTGAGGACACGCAACATATTCTTTTGCAGTGTCGGTAACACGATGAGCCGGGACGCCGAATGTAATTTGAAGCTAGCGAGAGTTGCTCTCATACCTATGGCCATGGAGAAGCTGTGGGGCTGCACACCGAGAAACGTTCTTCAAATGCCCGCACTTGATGTTATAACACAGTTGGTGGAGGACGCTCATACTGTCGAAGAGCATTAAGATAGAGATTCAACATCACGTTATTGTCTGATCAGGATCACACTGTGTTTTTGTGTGCTTTCATGCTGTTATACTGGATGTCATTTATTTCTGTCTAGTCGCACGTCGTGAGTATTGCAGTTCATTATCTTTTCTTGTTGCCATTGTTGTCGTTGTTGTTCTTTCGCCCTAATTTGCTTGTTGTTGATGTTGTTGTTGTTTGCTTTAATTTACGATGCTGCAATTGCAAGTCATCGGTAAGGCTTTGTTGGTGGTGTACACCTTCTTCATGATTGTTTGTGAACGTCTGTCATATTTTTCTCATTTCTTCCCCTGACACGAAGGAGTTGGCTCCATCCCCTGGTGGCAATCCCTCTTCGCATTTTCGAAAACGTAACCATTAGTTGCTAATTCTTTTGGATCACAAAAAAAAACATGCATAGTTGAATTCCCCATTACCCCATCATCTGCACAACATGAGACGGCTCTGGAAGGAGTACTGACACCAAGTGAATAAGAGTGACGTATTTTTACGTATCCGGACCGGAAACATCGCTCAAGCGAGGGCATTACTGCGCGCGAAGAAATAAAAGAACGAAAAACCATTTCTGTCGAAGCCGTCGTACCGTGCAGGCTAATCCGTCCAATACTCATCGACCATCGAAGATGGGATGGAGGACATCTTTCACACCAACCATCTGAATACGCGACGAGAACATCTGCCTATATAATCAATAAAACAAAATAGTATTGGCGATCGCTTGCCGGTGGCTCACAATAAGCACTGTTCCGCGCGTCATTAACAGATCCTCTGCTGAACACCAGACGGCCCTCGAAAGAAATACTCCCAACGTGCGTACAAGAGCGTCGCATGTTCGCGTATCCGGGCCAAAATCTCCCCTCATGCTCCGACATGGATATAGGCGAAGGAAGAAATGGGGAAAGAAAAAAAGGAAACGCATCTTCCACTCGTAAGCCACTGTCCCGTCCCGGCTAATCCCTCAGGAAACCCGCCATTCACCTATGATGGCAAAGGGGGGGGGGGTGAGGGGAGGGGGGGACATCCATCAGAGAGACCGACGGGGCGCTCGAGCGTACAGGACACGGTGCTGGATGGCCGCGGCCCTGGGATACACGCGATGCCATCCGTTCCGCGTAAGAGACACGCACGCCTCCCCCTCCCCCTATGCGGTGCGGCGGAAGACTGGCACCGCCGAGCTCCTGTACCCCAGACGTCGTGAGGCGGCGAAGCGGGGTACGTGTTCGAGCTATTTGCTTGACGAAGTGCCTCGGCCCGTGTACGGGGCCCTGACCAAGGGAAAAAACAAGAAAAAGCGAGGTCTGCCAGTTCTTGCGGAGAGAAGAAAACAGCGTCACGTCTTTCTTACTTTCTTTTTTACTTTTTTCTCCTCCGATCGTCGTGACGCCAACAAATCGTGCGAGCGGAAAACGATGACCGTCGCGGTGTCTCGACGCGTACGCGCTCGACGGCCATGTCACTGCGTGCGCATTTATCTCCCCGTGCCATTGCATCTATTAAATAGCCTCGCTCTATGTTTCATCAATGTTTTGTTATTTTTCTCTGTATAGCTCTCCTTCCGCATTCTGTAATCTCGCCTATATTTATATATTCCGCTGATTAGGTTTCTCCTTTCTTTTCGCCCTTCCTTCATCCCGTTTTATTTATTTTTATTATGTGTGCGTGCGTGTGTTTTTTGCTTGTCTGTTTGTGTGCGCGTGTGCGTGCGTGAGTCTCTCTCTGTGTGTGTGCGTGTGTGTGTGTCATTGTTCACTGGCACCATGTCGTTCAATGGCATTGATAACTTTCCGTGCTGACGATATAGTGGCCACCGATATGTAACTGACGTGTGCCGAACAAATGGTGCCACGCTAGGAAATTTAATAAAGGACTCGGGTTGCTCGAGAACCGCCCTTTCACTTTCTCTTCCACGTTATTTTCTTATTCCTCACACGTAGGCTTAGTGAGGTTTACTTACACCCTCTACGACGTCGATGATGGCACAATTTCGACAAGACGGCGGCGTAAGGAGTCCTGCGTCTCTCACCAGCGTTAACATTATCGAGCAAAAAACAGGGTGGGGGGGGGGGTGCGGGTGCGCTATTAGAGCCACAGCCTTTGATGATGACGAATGCGAGATGACAGTGGCACGACGGCAGCACGATAACAACTTCGCGACGAAGACAAACATAAATACGAAGACGGCCCGACAGCTCGTACTCAGAGAATCCGTGGTCACCAGTGCGCGTAGACAGTGGTACTATCGTGGCCTCGAACTTATGCACCCTTCTTGCCGTGACGACAAAACTATGAAATGATTACATTCAAAGTGCTGCGTCACTTCGAGCCAGAGATGGGTTGACGGCTGTCACTCTAAAACGGCACGCCGCAGCTTTCTTCGGTGTTCTGGGTCGGCACAGTTAGTATATGAGAGCGGCGGTAATAGAAGTGTGAGAAGCATACGGGGCATTCGACATTGTAACGGTACGCGGATATACATCTCTTACAGCGCCCCAAATGTTTTCACACTAATTAGTAAAAAAGAACTTACAGACGACTCTGCGGAAAAAGAGTGAGCGAGTTAGTCTTATTTATCCACGCACGCAGGAGCAGTGATTCGCTTTCAGTTAGTAGGCGTCACACTCCGTTCTCGGGCTAAACACTGCCTCCCTCTCTTCCCACTTGTCGGTGCGCCAAGGATAAACTTCCTCACGGAAGTCGCTCTCGTGCCACTGTGCTCCCCGAGCCAGATATTCGGCATTAAAAGTAGCTACCGAACGACACCGCTGGACCAAATCGCCACTTTTGGTTACTTTTGTTTCTAGATTTATTATAACAGGCTTAACATTAAAGAAAGACAAAGGTACGGCAGCATGTTACACTCCTGCAACGCGCGAAGGCGAAATCCTGCCGCACGCTTGGCAATGTGCCGTCTCGCATCGTCGCGTTGCTGCTTTCGCAGTTCGGCTCTCTTCGGCTCATTTTCGACTCTCAGCTGCGGCTTTGCACGCTCGTATAGCGGGGTCAGAATCGCGTCAACAACGCTTCTCTTTGACTTTACGCTGCATTCTCTCAGCAGGGGATTGAAATGTATGCTGTTCTATTTGTTGTACGGGTAATTTCAATGAATCAATGCACTGTTTGCTTCACTTTGCAGAGCGTTTGTAGCCCCAGCCTTACTGGGGTATGAGCCATTGCATTTTTTTGCATGCTTACGGGGGCATGAGCCATTGCGAAGTTACGTAGTCTTTTTTTTTTGTACCACTCAACTAGACGCCACGTTTCTGTATGTTGTAAGTATTATTCCAATGAATGTAGGGACTCAATGCTACGCATCGCTGAGTGCTCGCAGCCTCTGCATTGATATAAGGATGAGCCATCGTATTTTTCGCTTGCTTGGGGAGGTATGAGCCATTGCTGATGATAGTTTTTGCACCACTCGACTAGACGCCGCGTTTCTGTGTGCTAAAACTAAAATTATGGGGTTTTAAGCGCCAAAACCACTTTCTGATTATGAGGCACGCCGTAGTGGAGGGCTCCGGAAATTTCGACCACCTGGCGTTCTTTAACGTGCACCTAAGTCTAAGCACACCGGTGTTTTCGCATTTCGCGCCCATCGAAATGCGGCCGCTGTGGCCGGGATTCGATCCCGGGGCCTCGTGCTCAGCAGCCCAACACCATAGCCACTGAGCAACCACGGCGGGTGTTTCTCTACTTTATAGGCGTGATTCAAACGAATATGTGCACTGAACCTACCGCCTTGCGGAGTGCTCGTAGCCTCTGCATTACGAAAAGGATGAGCCATTGCCGGTGATGATAGTTTTCCTACCATTGGACCGGACGACGCGTTTCTTTTTTTTTTTTCAAGGCCATCGGGTGTACGAGCCACTTAAGGCTTTCGGCTCAATACTAATCAAGAAGGGTAGCATGGAGGCTCCGTACAATGCTAGCGCAATCAATGCAAATTCCTGAGGTCTCTTCCTCGTGCGTGAGCCATGAGAATGTCGTTCTGCATGAAGATTAACTTAAGCTGCCACGCACATGTGAAAACTTGACTGGTTGGCTCAGTGGATGTGGTGTTGGGCTGCTGAGCACGAGGTCGCGGGATCGAATCCCGCCCACGTAGGCCGCATTTCGATGGGGGCGAAATGCGAAAACACCCTTGTACTTAGATTTAGGTGCACGTTAAAGAACGCCAGGTGGTCGAAATTTCTGGAGTCCTCCGCTACGGTGTGCCTCATAATCAGAAAGTGGTTTTGGCACGTAAAACCCCATGATTTTAAAACTTGACTGGTTCTGATTATCGTATCGCGATTCTTATCTTTCATTTAAGAAACAAGGAGTCCAGGGAGGAGGTAAGGCTGTCTCAAGCACGCAATCTTAGTATGGCAAATAAGTACTGCAGAAGCCCGAAACGTGAAAAAAAAATGTGCACGAAAGGGACAAATCCCGTACCAGAACGAATTTTTCTACAATGCGAGGTTTTGTTTCTGGAAAACCCGTACGGGGTTTCCTTGGTAGCTTCGTGCTACAATTAGGCTGGACAACAATTTTTCACATTCAACCTTTATACGCTGCCTTTCTACCTTCTGTGCATCGAGTTAACGCTTAGTTTTATTTCACGCAAGTATCCTTCCTTCCATGTTAAACCTTGTCCCACGTTCTGCGAGCCCTCTTTCTTTCCCAAAGTCAACCGACACCAACTCGGCTGGTTTGCTGCTATTGTAAACCCTCTTCTTGTTTCGCGATGGGTGGATGTTTCGTCCTCGAACGTGGCCTTCAGTCGCAGCTGCTTCGGGAGAATAACCCGAATAAACGATAGTTGGGCACGTTATGAATATAGATGTAATACGCTCAACTGTCATGAAATATCGCGAGCAAAGCACCACTTTAACGGAACGTGCGTGACCTTATCCACAAAAGAAGCCAAATGTGGAAGTAAGCGTACTTTCCCCTGATCGCAATCAGCACCCAGAAGAACGCGTTGAGTAGAACCCTCCTTCAAAAAAAAAAAAGAAAACTTTTGACGACAGCCTAGAAGCAATGCCTTTCAGCAAAGAAAAATAACGCGAGTAAATGATATATACTCTTCATGAGCCATCAGCAGAAAAACAAGAACGAAAGAAGTTTTAGTGCCAAGAGAAAGGAACACACCACACACACATGCAAAAAAAAACTATCTTCTTCATGAGCCAACGACTCATGGAACAAAAGTCGTTTCAGGTCAAACTTCTTTTTAGCTTCCCCTTGGGGGATCCATTTCCTTGAAAAAAATTTACATCTCCACAATTTCTGAGATTAAAAAAATCCAGTTTTTTTTTTTCATTTTTCATGTTTTTGTCTAGGAAAGTCATAAAACTGAGAGGGAAAGATTTTATCTACAGGAAAAGCAGAGAGGTTTGCGTGCTTCCCAGACATAAAAAAAAGTTACGGTTCCCTTCCTACCCTCACCACACACATAGCTCTCCAAAATTAGGCACTCATTTTCTTTTAGCTTCTGCCACTAACGAAGTATCGCTGACTCCGCAGTACTTCAGTACTTTTTTGCAATTTCTACCACGCTCAGGCATTATCGAGTTTGTGTTTTTTTTCTTCTTATTCTGACTGACACTCGCTTCGCTGAAGTTGCGCGCTCTAACTGCTACGAGCGAATGAGAATGAATAACTGCTACTTTTTAAAAGCGCGGGAGCGGCAATTCTCGCGACGATTGTCGAAACGGCCTCACGACACTGGCCATCAACCTAGGCTGCAGTGGGCGATAAAATTTTCTTGCCGTCCCGTTTTGCGGCGGAAAGGGTACTTGGTGAACGACTAAGCATGGTTGCTCAAGCCCTCGAGATTGTCACCGTGAAGCACATTGCAAGAACACTATATAAGAAGACTAAGTTAGTTATGTTCGGCCTGGTAGGTTCTATGTATATTTGGTGAATCAACGGTTGGTTGTTAGTGAACAAAAAAAAAAAGACTGACTTCTTTCTGCACCAATTTAACGTCCCAAACACTGTGTGGCTACGTCGGTGTGACGACACAAATTTAGAAATATCTTACGCTTTCCTTGATTTTTTTTCCCGCATTTTCCGCGTGGGTCACCGACTTTTCGCGGGTATGTACATAAAATATTGCGTGTATTCACGGAATTCTTTCACGCTCGAAAAAATTCCTTTAGGTAGCACGTGCTGAACAACAGAAAGCTGTATCTGGAGTTTTTCACGATGCTCTACAATTTTCTAATTGACACTTTTCGTCTTATTGTAATGTTCGAGAAGTTTAATAATTAATTAAGGCTAATTATGTAACTCGGCGGAGTGCAAAATATACTCTGAGTATCTCCAAACAACGACAAACAACATTACCTTTGTTGTGTTCAGCTACCTGGTATTTGCATATCTTTAAATGTTGGTGCATGATAATTGGGACACCCTGTATAGACGCTGTATGCTGATCGCCAAAGAAGAGCGAGTAAGCGCACTTCAGTTCTGTTTCATGAAAAAAAAGGTTTGCTACATAACGTTTCAACACATAATGTCAGCTCGAGGGATCTCTAGAAGACACTGACTTTTTAATAGAATAGAGCTTTACATTCATGGCTTCTTCGATTTGCTTCATTTTTATCATTTAGTCATTCGGTATGCGCAACTAACCCCTTAGAATGGCCACATGTCAATGTGGCACCAAGTGGCATAGAAGCCCGAAATATATTTACTTGCGTGTGTTTCAAGGTAACATATATGTGATTTAAAAGTTGCCACCTTCGCGCTGCATGAACGTAATCGCTGCCCGATATTACATGTTGCATATAGGGTGAAAGCCAGCACAATTGTACGCATCGCCGTTAGTTGCATAGTATTCAAATAATTGCTTCATTAAATCGTAACGTAACTCAAACGCTGTCGTTGCCTCTGTATTGTGTGCTTAACGTGAGGTCGCTGTTCACACGAGAAAAAAAGTAGCTGTAAACATTCACTACGTTGAGTTATATCTTCCAACTTTCACTGTCTTTATTAAATTTTGCACCGGGAACACCAAGCGATTAGATTACATTGACGTCAAGGGCCTTTGTGCGCATGAGAAGTATTTAAAGTTCTGAGAAGTCACTAGTTCTTCTGGCGATGTGAAATTCATTTTGGCAACGCAGCAATTCGTAACCACTTTATACTTAGTGGTGCTCCGAATGAGCCTAACAAAGTCACTTTATGATAAGCACGAGAATTCACACAGCAATAATAAAGTGTACCGCGTTTCATAAGACGTAATTTCTATATATTTCTCTACCTTCTCGCAACAAGAGCAGACAAATGTCACGCAATTCAGATTTCACTGTGGAAATCAGAAAATCTGAAAATTAGGGGCGACGTCTTTCTTTATGAAATTAATGCCCGACCCAAAGCGCCAACACGTTAATATGACGTCATGGATTATTTTTTTTTACACATAAGCATTTCTACGACTACTTTTCCTGCTGTATGCGCGCGAGGTCGCGAGATCACACCCCGACCACAGCGGCCGCATTTCGATGGAGGCGAAATACAAGAACCACCTGTGTACATAGAATTAGGTACATGTTAAAGAACCTCAGGTGTCGAATCTCGCATCAAGGTCACGTTTTATGGTCTCTAATGTCCGTTGCAACACTTGGCACTGGTACTTACCAGGTTTTTTCAAGGAAAGCACGGATATGATTTCCTTGAGGTCCATCGCAACGAATGGCGACCGAAAACACGGCGGCTATGACGTCATCCTGCCATTTCTAACGTATGCACTACTGCGAAACAGGGCCTTCGAGATCCGCTTCCACTAATTGTTGGATGGCGCGATGTTCACGTTAAGAGAAGCGCAGAAAGAGGCGAAGTTTTCTTCTTTCTCTGTCTCGCACAACCAGGCAAGTAGCAGTAACCAGGGTTGTACTTAACGAATTCTGGTCATATTACGCGAACTTGCTGCGGGACTGGAGCAAAGCCAGAAGGCTGTGATATGCGCAAAAAATTTTCTACCCTTTCTTGTTTTTAGGATGTAAAAGAAAAGCGAGGATCCCTGCATATTTGGCATTCAGAAACGTCGTCATGGTTAGCGCACATGAGAATACCCAATTTCTAACTAGCTGCGCGCTCACTTTTCCGACGTACGGGAAGCGGCATCGGTTCGCGCATCTTCACTGGCGCATCCATTCACACGCATCGCTTGCTTCTGATACCAGCAGTTCTTTATTTTTCCGCGCACATCGGTTCCCGGCTCATTGGTCGCTGGCTCGCTGTCTGCACGCATCGATTATCACACCGGCTTCGAGAGTGTTTTACATTCGAGCCTCGCGCGGCGCACGTTTCCTGCGGAATGGAGGAGACAATGCGTCCCGAGTGCGCGGGAAGGCCGCTCGCTGTTCAACGGTTAGGCGCTAATGAAAAAACACTGCCCCCGTTTCTTTCATTTTGCGGCTTTTTGTTTCTTTCACGTGCTCTGTTCTTCTTTTACATTCTCGCATAAATTAGCCAAGCACAGGCCGTGCTCGGTCTCACGGGGCAAGAACCACGGTAAGCGAAACGCTCCATCGAAGCCGGAGACAGCCGCGGTCGTTATGGCGACTGGAATGGCCGCGCACTCAACGGCGCGCACTATGCCATTAAAATTTGTGCGACAACAACATTCCCTTGTTGGGAAGGCGCAAGCTAATTTTTATTTTGTCTTTTACGTAACTATGGCGCTCGTCTATTACATTATTCTGCTTTAGTTAGTTTAGATAGATAGATAGATAGATAGATAGATAGATAGATAGATAGACAGACAGACAGACAGACAGACAGACAGACAGACAGACAGACAGACAGACAGACAGACAGACAGACAGACAGACAGACAGACAGACAGACAGACAGACAGACAGACAGACAGACAGACAGACAGACAGACAGACAGACAGACAGACAGACAGACAGACAGACAGACAGACAGACAGACAGACAGACAGACAGACAGACAGACAGACAGACAGACAGACAGACAGACAGACAGACAGACAGACAGACAGACAGACAGACAGACAGACAGACAGACAGACAGACAGACAGACAGACAGACAGACAGACAGACAGACAGACAGACAGACAGACAGACAGACAGACAGACAGACAGACAGACAGACAGACAGACAGACAGACAGACAGACAGACAGACAGACAGACAGACAGACAGACAGACAGACAGACAGACAGACAGACAGACAGACAGACAGACAGACAGACAGACAGACAGACAGACAGACAGACAGACAGACAGACAGACAGACAGACAGACAGACAGACAGACAGACAGACAGACAGACAGACAGACAGACAGACAGACAGACAGACAGACAGACAGACAGACAGACAGACAGACAGACAGACAGACAGACAGACAGACAGACAGACAGACAGACAGACAGACAGACAGACAGACAGACAGACAGACAGACAGACAGACAGACAGACAGACAGACAGACAGACAGACAGACAGACAGACAGACAGACAGACAGACAGACAGACAGACAGACAGACAGACAGACAGACAGACAGACAGACAGACAGACAGACAGACAGACAGACAGACAGACAGACAGACAGACAGACAGACAGACAGACAGACAGACAGACAGACAGACAGACAGACAGACAGACAGACAGACAGACAGACAGACAGACAGACAGACAGACAGACAGACAGACAGACAGACAGACAGACAGACAGACAGACAGACAGACAGACAGACAGACAGACAGACAGACAGACAGACAGACAGACAGACAGACAGACAGACAGACAGATAGATAGATAGATAGATAGATAGATAGATAGATAGATAGATAGATAGATAGATAGATAGATAGATAGATAGATAGATAGATAGATAGATAGATAGATAGATCTACGATGTCAGGTGGAGTGGCAGAAAAGATATTTCCTTGTTGTATGGGAGAAAGCACTACGAGTGGTGAGAATTACTAGCAAGGCATGCTATTTGGCAACATTGTGGAAGAAACAGAATTCGGCTCCATCCCGCCCTATGGCAGTAGGTGTACAGCAAAGCTGGTGCGGACGTTCGACCTCGTCACCCAAGCACTACCATCACAAATGGCACACGTCACGCTCGCATGCACGAGTGCGAAAAAGCAGCGTACTCTCTCATTCTTCTAGGACTCGTGCCAAGCGCAAGTGCCTTATTGAACTCAATTATATTTCAAAAGCGAACTGTGTAAGAAAATGCGTAAAGTACGACTTACACACAACCTACAGACAAGACGGCGCTGTAGTGTAATTCGAATGTACGCGAAAATATAGTTCTGTTGCGCGGAAACTCAAACACAAACCTTTGTTTTCAACTGCAGCGTTTTGGGGTTAGCACGCCACGAAAGCTCCCGACCAACTAGAGGGTAAAAGCTTCGCTGTAAAACTAAATATAAAGAAATGGTTGGTGGCGGCTGGATGCCGCTGTCTTGTCGATTATCAAACAACTTGAGACAACACTGGATATATGCAAGTGGCCATGTGGCAATCGATATGTGAGCACTCTCGGCCAATCCACCAGACTGGGTACGCACCCCTGAATAAGGGCCCCGATGGACAAGTAGAACACGAGTCAATAACTTAAGAAGTCGGCCACAACTATAGCAGAGGTACTTACCTCTGCTGTATTTGTTGCCGACAAAATGGAACCAGAGCATGCTGCAAGCATAAGTACCTATGTACAGAGCAGTGAAGATGTCGGCAGCAAGAAATTTAAGTCGGCTACACGGAACTAAAGAACTAGGCAACCGATGTGATCGAGTGGGAAGAAATAAACTTTAAAAAAATTAAACAGAGTGTGTGCATTGAGCCAGAAGCCTTGAGCTCAGAAGTGAAGAGCAGTAAAGTGAAGACACTTCAATAAACATCAAAGACGGTTTCGCTTGTCACCGATTCCCACATAAACGAGAGATCCCCCGAATTTGTTTCTTGGTTTGTTTGTTTTTCTGGTTTTCGCAGTCTTCGGCGTTCCGTGTAACCGGCCTAGTGTAGTTTGATGATCGCGCATTGGTGTATTCTTTGGCGGACTTAGTTTGACTTGGTTAACACACGTTGGCGGGCTAGATGGTTAGAATCCACGAGACAGGGCGTAAGCACGACTGAACGAGGACGTTGAAAGAAACGGATACACAGAGACAGCGCTTCACTTCAACTATGTCTCTGTGTATCTGTTTCCTTTCTACGTCCTCGTTCAGTCGCGCTTATCCACTATATCTTAGTTTGACGTAATAACAAAATATGAGCATTTACGAAAACTTCGAATTCGTAGACTATTATATATATATATATATATATATATATATATATATATATATACACTTCGCAAATTCATGCGCGTTCTTGGAGACACATGGACACTCATCATAAGAAAAATCTAATTATCGTAACTCTGTTGTTTTGAAATCTTGCATTAACGTTTCATAATGGTGGAACGATAGCCAAAAAAAAGAGCAACACATAAGGTTAACAACTCTGCTTGAAAAAGTCACCATATCTTTTTCTCGAATGCGTCCTCTAGAGCATATAACACGAACGAACTTATCTTACACGTGGATCAATTAATATCACAATCGGTGACAAGCAGCTTCGCAAGAAACACGCAGTTTAAAAAACATCTGGCTTGCTCTTAAATACCTTGTTATTTCGGTATTCTTAAGACTATTCAATAAGTGCTGCTTGTAGAGTTGCGAATGTTTGTAGAATGTTTCTGCTCTAAAGTTCTGTTCTGTATTTTCGCCGAATAAATTGTTATTACTACTATTATTATTGTTATGATTATATTAAAAAAGAGTGTAGGATTATTTCAATGTTTCATTTTATTTTACTCGAATTTGATTATCGATAGAAAATTTCCTCCCAGGGTAATTAGAATTTAAATGCTTTGATTTAGGAACCGATTCAAATTTGTCAACGCAGGGCTCAAGGAAGGTATTTCAGCGTTTCGCAAAAATTTGCCTCTGACAAGTATGTATTACGCGTGGCATCGCAAGCGAATAAGAAAGAAAAACATTGAGAAGTAGGATCTAAGGTTTTCTCTTTACAAGCCACACTGTGTGTTCTTGCGAGTGTTCAGCTTTCTAGAGGGATGACACGAATGTGGCACCGGCTAATTGAAGTATACGGCTGTCGTACAGCCCTTTATTTGTGCCTTTCTTTCGTGACTTCCCTTTTACTTATAGCAACCTACGTCAACTTATTCATTACTTTGCTAACTTGGCTTCTCCTGAGGCATTAGTCAGCTGCAGAGAAGGCAGAGATTCAGGAGTAAATTTGGTTTGGCGCAGCAGTGTCGCGTTGCTGCGCCTATCAGTCGTCGTCTTACCGCGCTGTCTCGTCTGCCAAACAACCCTTCATTTGCACCATGTTTCATGGCTCACTTTGTATTTACCTACCACAACTTCCATTTGTTATTTTCCATTTTGTTATCCATCCATTTGTTATTTCCATTTCATCCATTTTGTTATTCCTTTCTTTAGTTGGCTTCTCCTCAAGCAGTGTTATACTGCAGCAAAGCCAGAGTCTCAGTCGTAAATTGGCAGTTGCAGAAAACTCTATTATAGCACACAGGTGTGACACAAATATAGGACGGTGATCTCACTCAGAACTTCCTTCCCTCAAACTCCGACTCACTCAAACCTTAGTCTGACTCTGAGGGAGTACAAGTGGGTCCGAGGATGTGCGTCTCAGAGACTTGAGGTGCGAGTACAAATGTGATAGGTCTTGGTCACATTCTAAATGTGACGTAAGTTAAGCACGTGTTTTAGAAAACTGCGAATAGTCTTCTCTTGAGAATTGACAAAAATATGGACAAAGCTTTGAGCTTGAGACGACCTAGTAATTTATCGTGGTGACCAATCGCTATCACATCAGCACATGCGATTGCCGCCTAAAGGAAATTTGGGCAGCAGGCGCAAATTCCTTAAGCGCAGCACCTTTGATGCTCGCACCTCTCTATTCATCGCTTTACTTCTGCGATCTCAGCCAACTTCGGAGCTGTGGCAAAATAACACCATGACATATAGCCACGCGATTACACACTGGCTAGAAGGTCATGCGTTTCGCATTGCGATAAAAGTCAAAGGTGCAACTTCGATAGCTGCAGAAAATATTTATTTATTTGTTCATTGATTGACCGATCACTTTATTGATTCATTGATCCTTTTTTGACTCCCCAGTGCAACACTGACTGCAAACCTGCGTTTTTGCCCTCCTTCCCCATCGAATTACAACCGCTGCGACAAGAACTCCCACCCGCCAGCCCTGCATTAGAAGCACCAGCTAAGAAAGATTTTGCTAGACCTGTCCGATTTCTGGCAAAATAAACTAGATATTTAGTGGTATCGGTCCACACTTAAAAAACAAAACTTGGCAGAACCCATTTCTCGATGACTAGTCTCGGTAATGCGTTTAGCATTGAATTAATATAGCGACACAACGTATAGCCACCGTCGGAACGAGTTTGTCATAAGGTGTGGTATGCAACGCTTCGAAGATGATAATGATTTATTGGCATCCCCTTTGCAACGGAGCGATGACAAATAGTGACTTACCATGCTAGACTTAATCAGGTAGGCTATATATGCTTCGTATCCTAGCATATTTGTGTACATTTCCTTCGTCTTTTTCTGCTTCGTCATACCTTCTTTATTTGTCTTGTACCGCCACCTATACATGTAAAGGGTCCGGTCGTATCGACCTCTTCCCTGCTTTCCTCCCCCCATTATTCTAAATGTCTCTTGTTCAGCTCGGAACGCTGTGGAACGCGATAGCATTGAAAGATTCCTCCCTGCTTCTCACACTTCGCGGCGACTGCAGCTTATGTAACCGTAATGTTTTCCTGGACACGCTGGCGGCGAATGCTATGCACGAAGGCAAGCTTTCTAGGGTGCGCCTCTCCGACTAAGACACCCCTCAAACTGTTGCTGAAAAAAGGGGGTTTGCGTTTGAGTTCCCTCGTAACAGAATTATGCTTTCTCGTATAGGCAAATTGCAGTCCCACGCTATCATGTCCGGAGATTGTGTCTAAGTCGTACTTTACGAATTTTCCGGCGCATTTTATTTTGAGAAACTCAAATAGTTCAGTAAAGCCTATGCACCACGCGGAGGGCCTGCGTGGATCGAGATGCTTGGGTGGGGATGATTTTTCTCACACGGACAACGTTGCCGCTGCCGACGCCGACAAATGCACATAGAATGCAGGTGCCCGTGACTTCTGTGTGTGTGTCCTCTCGTATACATGATCATTTTCGTATATACACATCTCGTGCACATCACTTGAAAATTGTGTAAAGTGTTATATCACATCATCATTGCACATAACCACTGTGTACACTGTATATTTCGAAAATCATTTTGTACATGTGGCATTTAGTCTATGTGTAACTGTGCCTTTCCGTGGGTATACGTGTTTATATGTTGGTGCGTGAGGACTCGGACATTACTTACGTTGAAAACGTGTTGTGTTTCGTTTCTTACATGTTATCGTCCCGGTGGAATTGTGCCGTGATTATGACTCAGTGTTCGTGTCGTCTCTTGTCGAAATAAACTTTTTCTAAACACGACGGATTTTCTGCGACACAGGGCCTTTCACGCTATCGCGTTGATGTAATCAGTCACTCAAGTTTCGCATGGGTTCACTCAAGAGCAGCACGTGCCCAGTGCATTTGCGGCGCTGCGTGCTGAAGCGTCAGATTCCTCTCTTTGAGGAACCCGTGTGACGTGGGTTCCTCCCACGTTCTTCCCAGCATCGTAGAAATGTAAAACATCTTTCTCGTCGTTGTAAAACGCCACATTCTCAGTGGCACATACCTAGTCACCCAAGTTGACGTCAAAACCTACTTTGAAGAGAGGAACACACCAACTGGCACCTACCTACAGACCCAAGTTGACATTAACGAAGTTCCTTGAACACCATCATCGACCGAGCGGCCCATACGAAGTGTTCCAATTCGGTGTCGAAGAGTTTCACTGAAGAGCGGTACATACACAGTCCCGCATCTACAGCGACCCACGACGGCTTGAAAGAAGTTCGTTGAAAAGCAGCACATGTGCACATTGCCACATACTCAGTGACCAAGGCTGGTCTGTCGGTTGGTTTCAAAGCTTGTTCCCTCAGCCTAGCTGCTGGATGCGTTACCTATTGGACCATAGACTACCCAGTGAACAAGGTAGGAGGCAAACCGCTTATAGACATAGCTACATAGCCAATTAGCCCTCGGAGAGTGCGTGAACTACACAAACAATGATAACGCATCAAATGTTTGAAGAACGAGCAACAAAAGGAAGGCGGAAGACGCGTATTGTCTTCCTTCTTTTCCTTTTCCCTCGTTCTACGCGTCGTTGACAAGATTGCCCAACACCGACCCGATTACTTTACTGCAAGCACCGATTATCGGCTCAGAAGGCAGTGAAGGGACTTTTGTGCTTTATGAGAACGTCTGGTTTGCACGAGTGGTTTGACTCAAGTACTCCCCATGCACGTCTTTACTCCTTCTCTCTCTTCCCCTTCTCCTTTCCCCCAGCGTAGGGTAGCCAACTGGACTCTTGACTCGTCAAATCCCTACCTTCCGTATATCCCTCCCTCTCGTTCGGTTCAAACGCTTGTGCAGAGAACACACAAAAGCAATCGCTACAAGCAACTTGCCTGCTGCACGAAATTCGCCGATGCCTGCGTAGCGGCCGGTAGCAGCAGCGTCGTCTGTAAAAGCAGTGCAGACGACAGCAGGCTGACGAGCGCAGCCGCCGCCGCCGCCCACAGGGCGGCAGCACGCATCGCGCCGTTCTGTGCACCTCGCCGTCCAGGGCCCTGCAAACAGAGGAGACAATTTGCATTTCTAATGAGTGAAGTCACTGCTTATGCGTACTCTACGCACGAACGAAAAGAGAGAGAGAGCGAGAAGAAGGCGACGTGCTGACCCCTTTCCCTGTACCAAAGACCCCAGCGGAAGATGCGGCCAATTACGCCCTCAGAAACGACGTGTCTAACCAAGTTCGTCTTCTGCTCGAATTCCCTTCCCCCAGCTTCGTTATGGCGTCCCTTTATTCTGGAGACCGACCGTTTCAAAAAAGATCTGTGTCTAAAAGGGCGTGTTTATTGTGTAACTTGTGCTCACCATCGGGTCAGGGAGCTAAAACCCCAGCCTCCAAGTGGAGGTGCAACCGCGTGTTGAGATTCGTACCGCTGCCGTTGCAGTAACTTCGCTATTATGGCGTATGAGCAGGCACATCTTTAAACGCGGCTCACGTATAACTGAAGCACGGGCCATACCCGATAAACTCGAAGTGTCGTAGACCCCCCCCCCCCCCCTGCCCTACCTCCCTATCCCACCCTTTCAATTTACTTTCAGACCGATAGCTATAGCTTCAAGTGCGAACAAATTTCTATTCCAGCGGAGATATATGTTAATGCCAACCAGGGAAGTTTCTTTAGGCTTCCAGGCTTATTCAAGAACTAGCGCACGCGAGAACAGTTACAGACAACCATTCTTTTAAGTCAGCATTCTCGGGTTTGGGAACGCAAGTCGTGCACTTTACCAGGTAATTTAATTAATTAATTGTAGGGTTTTACGTGCCAAAACCACTTTCTGATTAATGAGGCACGCCGTAGTGGAGGACTCCGGAAATTTCGACCACCTGGGGATCTTTAACTATACCAGAGCATTGTCTATTCGTCTATCAGGCTAATTCGCCTAATATGCACTTATTCTGAGGTGATACTAATGCAGAAGGTCTGCATTGGCATAAGACAATAAGACCAGTCGCACGACCTACCGGGATCCTTACCGCTGTTCAAGTCATGAAAAAAAAGAAAAAAAATACAATCTTTCCACAGCTGATTTTTTGCGCACTGCTATTTAGAGCAATAGTTAAATAAACTTCCGGTCGGCTGTTTCTCCGCGCAAGAGTTGATTTTGAATGCAGTCGAACAATTTACTTGGTAATCACTCTCACCGAGTTTACTTAAAGGAAGCACTATCAGAGCCGCCTCGCTTAGTTAAAATTTTAACACCATATCAGCACACACTTCTTATCTAGTAAGCCACCGGGTTGCTTTATCGGCTGTGATGTTGCTCTGCTAAGCACGACGTCATGGGATCAAGCCCCGGCCGTGACGGCCACATTTCGATGGGGCGAAACGCAAAAACGCCCGCGTCCACAGCATATGGGGCACGTTGAAGATCCCTAGGTGGTCAAAATTAATCCGCAGCCCCCCCACTACGGCGAGCCTCACAATTAGATCGTAGTTGTGGCAAGCAAAACATCATAAAAATAGTAAACACGTATTAACTAGTAATGAAAGAAGCACACCTTCCGTTCAGGTTCAAGGAAGCAACTGTCTCAAGCATCCAGCCCCTACGTTGTCCATGAATAATCAACAGCTTGCGGACTCAAACCCTAGAGTCTAAACGAACAGCTTATACCGGTACACTGTAGGGTCAACCGATACGCTACCCTAGTTACTGCAATAATCTGTTTATATATTTACGAAAAAAAACAAGTGGTTGTGTCCCCCTGAAATATTACGAAGCCAGTCGTCTGAATATCCGTCCTAGCTGAACCATGAAAGCTGTCAGAAAGTGAACGACTCTCTGCCAGTTCACATTATTATGACGTCATTTGCAACCGCTTGTGAATGGCTAGCAGAAGTTCGTAAATCCTGCAAGAGAAAGAACAACGCACATTGATATTGTGAAGAGCACATTTCTCGTCTATTTACGGCTTAGGCAGCGACTAACCCCCGATATCAACTCCAACCAACGCCAACCCAACTTTTGTGAACATTAGTCGTACCCATATTGTTGTTTACATTGGCCCTATGGTAAGTGTACTCACTAGCAGTGAGCTAACGTTGTCTGATGTAGGGTCAAGTTTACAGCCTCCTCTCACCCAAATGAATTCTTGCGGTACGACACATTTTATAGAGAGCGATTATCGGCAAGCGGTGTCTGATGAAATAAAGAACACATTGTTTGTTTAAATGGCGTAGGCACATGCGCACAAGAAAATCTTCACGCATGTGGAGAAATTTATCATCTGTTCATAAAGCCTCAAAAGGAGAAGCAGCCCACCTGTGCAAGTGCGACAAAAAAAAAATATCGCAAAGTTTACCGTCGCGCATGTTAGGCTCACGTTAGGCTCACGCTATGGGCTCACGTTGTTAGCCTCAATAAAGCTCACGCTCATTCAGTTTTCTGTAGTAATATTCGGCTCTATGATGCGAACGCGCTAAGAGTGAAATTCGCACAGCCCCTGCTCCACGACTACGCTACGCGCAACACTGCAACGTTAAACGCGGGCCGGATGATTTGAATTTGAATGAGCGCCGCGCCAGTTAAAATTGGCTCCAACTCCGGGCCGCGTCAATTTCGGCAAGAGTCTCCACGAAGCACTCTTCTCGTCGCATTGATTGCATCTCTCAGGGGGTGAGGCGTGCGGTGCTTACAGAATAGTGCGCAATGATTAGAAGAAAGAAGAGTTCGTGGCCCCGAGTTCTCTGCGGAATTGACCCGGCTAGCAAACGAATCAGAACACCATTCAGGACAAGTCACACAAGCGATGTGAACAAGTATTCTTTAAGAGCGACAAAACGCGCAGCTTTCTTTCTTTCCTCGCTTTCCTTTTTTTTTTTTTTGAATGACGATAGGCGTCATTGTTATTGCCATTACAGATGCAAATTAGCCTAGTGAAATTTCTATATGTTTGTTTAATAACTGTGGAATTGCGTTTGACGGCGAAAGTTAAAAGCCAGAATAAGGCAACATAGGTAAAAATTGGTTGGACCTTTTTCAATTGACACAAGCGCAGTGCCAAATTAGTTTTGAGGGAAGCCTGAGAAGCATGGATTTAAAAAAAAAAGATGGGTAGTTAAATTGCAGAAATATTGTACCTCAAAAGCGTGGACATGGAATAGAGGTCAAGAAACTTGGCAACCAATACAGACTAATTGAATGTACAAGTAGACAACCCGGAGACATCAAATATAACAGACAGAAATAGGTACGTTAAACTGGATGGAAAGCGTGTAAACAACTAAAAAGACCTCAGAGATTTAAGGATGCGGCAACAAAGATACCGGAAAGAAAAAAATCTGCGCGACAACGCACAAGGCAGTGCCTCGCTATTTGAGGCCCGAGTTTGCAGCCGGAGGTCAAAGACGTACTGGAGCCAAATCCGCAACAGGGCGAGACATGCGTCTGTTGAAGCCATAGCTTTTATCACTATAAACCTACAAGGAAATCTGGCGCCGCCGTCTATGGGAGTTTCCTAAGGGGCGCTGTGCCGTCGTGGGAATGACGGTATATGTGTCTGCGAGGCTTGTGTTGGCTGGTGTCTAAGAGGCTTCGTCTGAAACGTGGGTATGGCTACACAAATAACGCATTCTTAAAGCAATATCTTCATAAAATGTTTCCATTCACGCATATTACATATTCCAGTGAAGTTTGCTCACCTACAATACATAACCAAGCGGAGAAAAGCAAGAACCGACGACAAACTGTTCCAAAGCGAGCACGAATCTTGTCGTCTGTCCTCCAACTTTAGCGTCCCACTGATACTTTTTACGTTTCATATAATTGTACGTGCACTAACAAGTTCTCATGTTTAAAGAAAACATGTTTTTGCGTAATAATAAAGCTAACACAGCTTTTTACGTGCTCTTCTAGTAGAAAATTAATCATTGTGACAGACGGAACGGTACTTGCCTGGCTCTCCGAGAACGATGCCAATCCAAAATCACAATATAGCGGCATTCCCATGCATACCACAGCGTAGCAGCGCCAGGTTTCCCTCTCGGTAATGTAGTGAGAAACTCTATGGCCATATGTCCCGAAATCACCGAGTGCATCGTTATTACGATGCAAGAGATGTATAGCACGTTCAACTTCCTCAAGCGCTAAAATTTAAGCGGTTGAAACTGCTCAACAGTCGAGATAACCGAAAGACGTTTAGAGTGTTGGTGAAAAAAGAAAAACAGGGAAAAGATATATAGAACCACAGGCGTTACCTTTATCGGCAGGTTTTAATATACTGCGTATTCATTCTTAAAGTTTTGCGGAAAATATTAAAATCGCCTGTGGCAGAAAGCGTATGTCCCGTCCTTGAGCTGGATTATTCGAAGAGGCGAAAATTACTAGCCCGAGAAACTGAAACGCATGTTCAACTAACTGAAGAAGAATAACTAATTACCTTCCTAATTAATTACTTTGCGGCACATGTTGCAGTTCACTAACTGTAACAGGTGAGATGGCCAGACGCATGAACTTGAATTTGATTTCCAGGGTGACACCAGTTTCGAGATATTTCCCATAGTGCTATCCGGAATACATAGGCTTTCTAGTCACTTTCGTCCTTGCATGCATAAAAAAAAGTCAGTTCGTGAAAAAGTAAGCGACAAAACAGCGCATTTTCGCGGCGAGCTTGATGGCGCATATCTCCAAATTTGCATCATTCAGAAAATTCAATTCCCAAGTGGAATCGCCTAGTAATCTCACCGGCTACAATTCGTAAATTGAAATAACTGCTGTGAAGTATTAATGCAAAGAATAATTAGTTATTCTCGTTAATTAAATGAATACGTGTTTCTTTTTCTCTTGCAAGTAATGTCCGCTTCTCTAAATAATCCAGCTCAAGGACAAGAATTACGTTATCTGCAAGAAATTATTTTTCAAAATTTCGTAAAACTTCAAAATGATCTCACTATAGAAGGAAAAGATCAGGAAGAGGTACGATATTTGGTATATTGCTATAGATTATCGAATACGTATAACTACACTTCCCTTGGCCCGCACACTGCTACTTGCGCAGACATCCTGCACTGCGTTCCACGTGACTGGGGAAATCCAGTTCGTGGAGTTGGGCAAATCTTGTTTACGCGTTTTTACGTCTCAAAGCAGCGACCGTTAACCCTTAAGTGCTTCTCACGAGGCAGCCCCTTCATCGGCACCCGCCCACACGGCGACGGGGCCAGACATAGACTATGGCAAGTAAACAAAGGAGCTTACTTCGAGGCGACAACAACCGCCTCCCTGCGTGGAGGCGGTAACTACTGCTAAGGCCAGCCTCCTGACTCTGACAAGCTGACCGTGGCGGAGAGCCCAGTAATTGATGCGAGAGGCCAACATCGAGGACTCCTGTGCGAACTGCGTCGACTTCAGGTTCTCAAATTGTCACGTGGGTGCCTCGTACACGGGGGCGATCGCGGAGCGTTGTAGGCGGGCTCCGATGGAACGGTGCAACGACGTCATGGGTGGGATTTTGCGAACGATTCGGCGGTTGCGATTGGCCGAGACACAGTCATCAGATTCCCCTAGTCTAGTCACCTAGGGAAATTAACCGAATTAAAAGCGGACACTTTTGCCGCAGTGGCGTGTCCCGGCGTGTCCGTATGTGTGCTCAGACATGTAGTGAACTCAGACGTTTAAAGTGTTCCTACTTGGAGTGGGCTTCCATATGTGGAGCCAGTGTAAATAATGTAAAAAAATAAACCCTTTTCTTTCTATTTATACTTTTTGTGCGCAAACAAACAGGGACGAAGAATAGGGGCAACACAAGGACGAGCGCTTTCTATTCTTCGTCCCTGTTTGTTTGTGCACAAAAAGTATAAATATGAATATGTTCCAACTAGGCCGACTCGCAGTTATGCTTCCTTTTCTTTCGCTCCCACTCCCAGACATACTCATCCCTGTGCCCGGAAAATACTTGGCCTAAACGCTACCCTTGCTACTTCACTTGCTCTCTTGCCTAAACGCTACTTCACCTACTCTCTCCTAAGCCTATAGCCGCGTTTCTCGTCACCCGTCACTGATTGCATGGTACTGTAGTGTTTTTATCGTGTTTCTTTATTAACTTCTAATAATCACCACCGTACCTTACTAACGATTAGAAGAACCACTTTCTTTCCCTCTCTCACTGTCTCTCTCTCTATCTATCTATCTCTCTCTCTCGTTTCAGTCGAGCCTTCACTCACACACAGCCGAGAAATGAGCTGCAACTGAGAATAACTTATGAGGCGACGTGCTCGCAAGATAGGTCTAGGAAAATTTCCGTCTGCTCACAGTGCCAAAAGCCCGGTCACGTGTGCGCCTCGTGTGCGTTTTCTGCAAAACATTTGCGTAAAGGAAGAAAGAGAGAAGGAGACGGGAAACGTTCGCTCCAAATTCTCGTTACGGTTCTTCTAGGTCTGGTCCCTGCGGTATAGTTTCTTTTTTTTTTCCAAGAAGAGTCCCAGACGGCGGAGGTCCATCGCCGTTGGCCTCGACCACGAGGCCTAAGCTCCCACTTTACATCAACCCTGAGCAAAAGGACACAGTGATCGCGAGAAGATCACAAATATTATTCTCTTCCTTCGAGCATGCCATCTCCCATGCCCCGTCTGTGATACCGCTTTCTCTGCGATGCAAATTTGCGTCTTGGTGTCCGCGGGAGGAAGCTAGCGCGCTCACCGAAAAATGTTTTGCGTTAGGCAGTTTTGAGACACTCCGTGCCATCTCGCTCTCCAAGAAGTGTTGTAAATGTTTTTGTCCTCATAAGCAAATGAGGAGAACGAGCATAGTGAACAGACAGCGCTCGTCTACCCTGCTTCTGGTTAGTTCTCTTGCTTCACCCGCTAGAATAATAACGCGTGTATTTCTAAGGTTGGCCCTAATTTACAGTGGTACGTCAAGTAAGAGGCATGGCCAGGGTATCATTTTTTTTTACTTTAGTAGAAGGATATTTGGACCGGGTGTTGTAGAACAGCTCGCATTTTAATGGCTATCACTGTGACGAAGTCTAAGGTAAAATAAAGAAGGAAGACGAAAACACAGAAGGGCATGTCCTTTGTATCCTTCGTGCTTCATCAACGAGTTGAATTTCAGTTACCATCGTTCTATTTCATTTACGAATTCTTTTTGCGCTTTACCCATGCTGTAGGAAATACAAAACCTATTAACCACACTAGCACTACTAATTTACTTATTGTTTCGCGGCCGCTGCTACGCAGCCTTCGTCTAGCAAGGATTCGTCCACTTAAACCATAACCTACTCTGCTACGAAGCAAATCTCTCCATTACGCAGTGACGTGGCCACATGCTACTGTCATGTATGCCCCTTTTATATGGCTGGTACATAGTCAAGTGCTGTTGTGATTTAGCTGTAACGTAGATAAGCTCCCGTCATGTGTATGTAACGCAGTCTCGTGCCCCTCTGGCGTGACTGTACCGTTGCCGCAAGCTGCTGCCATGTATTTTGATGCCCCTGCCAAGGAACAGTGCGTAGTCCCACAGATCCTTGGTGTGACTGTCCCACAGTTCCGTCCCCCTGTCATGTGATTGTCACGCGGTCAGATGCTCTTGTCTGCTGAGTCACATGCTCCTGTTACGCAGTCGCATTCTATGATGAAATACGTGCAAGAAATGTAGCCACACAAAACAAATGTGACGATCATTTGTTCCAAGTATTAAAACTAACGTCGTTAGGCAAACGACGTCAGAAATACCGCAGTCAGTAAGAGCAGTCATCATGCACGGGTCATTAGACACCCTTCTGTGGACCCGCTTTTGAGTAGTAGCAGTCGGTAATGCTGCTTGTTAATCTCCAGAGGCTCTTTTAGTGTGATGAATGCGCGTGTTCACGGCATTAATTTAATGGGGAACGTGTTGCAGGACCATGCATTTGAACAGATTAATACCAGAAAAACTTAGGCACCTATTTTGCTCCTCTGCCTTGCACTAACTCTTTATACGTGAAATTGCTGCGTATACACGAAGATGCATCTCATTAGCTACAATAAAGAAAACGCTTCCAAAAACATCAAGGGCACACACTGTGTTACATGACCACTTAGAAATATGCAGCTCTTGTTAGTTTTGATTGCAACACGCCGGAACCGAAGCAGCTATGCTTTATGTCGGCGGCTTACGTTTTCTTGACTTCCAGATATAAATTGTCGTAAACAAAGCCTCAACTTGTTGAAACACAGGACAATGCACTCCCAATGCAGCAGACAAAGATGACGAAGACAAAGTGAGACGTTGAAGGCTTATGTTGTCGTAAGACTCTTGCACTTTTCGCAATGGTTGGAAACACTCATTGTGCGGTCTCCATCAATACTGGCAGGTTCGGCGTTATCCTGCCCACACCACTTGAACTGCAGTGCGCGACTTTCCATCTTAAGAGACATGAAAATCAATACAGTGTTTTTCTTTTCCTCCTTCCTTTCTTTCTTTGTTTCTTTTCCTCGTTCTAGACTCAACTCAACTTCGTTCATGTTTAGCTAAAATTACTATAAGAAGGCCGTCACAACAAGGTGCCTTCTCTTTCTTTTCCTTTTCAAGACAAGAAAGAAGTGGGGTTAGTGCTATCTAATAAATTAATATTTCATCGCTTTCCTTTATTATTATTTACGGCTCATGTATCAGCTCGTAAATTCAACGAATATCTCCAACAAGCTGTCGACGTGGCTCGCTCAGCACGAGCACCCGCCACTCCTAAACAAACCAGAAAATGAGTTTCGGGATTTTGCGTCATCAATCTTCTTCTACTTCACGAACCAGAGCCCCGAGAATCCAGTCCTTCCTAAATGCCACCCGAACTCGCAACCCACTCCCCTTTCGCTAATTTCCGCCCCCCCAGAATCGGAGCTACGGCATCGCGAAGGAGCAAACAGAAAGGCAACGAGACCCCAACACCTAAATGTATGGAAAAATAAAAGCAAGCACTATCATACACTCGCGGTCATAAAGCGAACATCCGCTCATCGCCCTGCGACAGTGTATGCGGACGCGAAGATGCGGAAGCTGAGGAAATCGGGAAGAATGAGAATGGGGACAAAAGGAAAAAGAATAAAAGGGATGTAGGAGAGGGAGGCCTGGTACAAGGCTGTCGGCAAGGCGGCGCCATAGTTTGCACGCTGAGGGCGCAAGTCTCTGAAGGAGCCCAAAGCAAGGCCGCACGGTGTGGGCTGGCTCCGTGCTGACTCTGTCGTCGCTGGAACCAAACGCGAGAGGGAAGAGAGAGTGAGGGCGGGGGGAAGCAGGCGGCCGAGATTTATGACGGCAATCGGAACCCGCGAGCGCGCCTTGCCCTTTGCCTGTGTTGTTGTGCCTTCACCGCTAGGGGTCACCCTGGCATTCTTGCAGAGTCTCCCACCGATTCCTCAACTTGGCCCCTCCCTCACCTTCCCCTTCCCGCCTTTTTTTACCCCCCAATTTTCAAAGCCACTCAAGCCGTAGCCACCCCTTGTCCTTTCCCGTGGAGATGTGCTCCCCATTTTGCGATAGCGTTCTTTTTCAAGCTTTCTGTTGCTTTCGGTCTTGCTTTTCGTTTGCCTCATTTTCTTTTTTTTCTAACACTTCTCACAATTTTTTTTCAGTTCTCTCCTTTCGGGAGCTACTAAAGTATTCAACACTGTTGAAACTGGAAATCTGTTCATGCGTGCGCACACTTTGGCGGAGTGGAGAGGAAGACGAAGATCCGAAGGAGATTGCATCTTAGCCTCGCATACTAATCTAGTTCTTGCATAATCTCCTTTCTTTTATTGCTTTTACTTCGTGTTTATTGTCTTCAAGGAGTTTTCTTTAGCTACCTCCTACCGCCTGATTCTTGGCCTATCGCCCTTAGTGGGAGCGAGCCATGGCAGCGGTTCATCATCATCATCATCATCATCATCATCATCATGTCATGCGCACTATTGGGTGACATCGTATCTAGGCGTAGGCATTCGAAATGAGTGTTGCAGCTGAGATATCGTGACACGCATAAACATGCGACGATATCAACCACCGAGTTCAATTAAATTTCCCGAGCTAATGCCGAACATTCGAAAGAAAAAAAGAACGAAAAAGCGGGTAATCAGCAATCGCCTCTGCAAGTAAACAATATGAGAGACTGCTTCGTGTGACCGAAATATTTCACAGCCAGCTCCGCACGTGCTCACAGCGCTGCCTAAGGCCGAAGCAGTAGCAATAATGGCGCCTAGTTGCGGGTGATGAATGAAGACCCATGGTTTGTGGGCCTTAATATTTATATACTTTTGGTCCTCCCGGGTTAATCGCGAAGGCGCTGACATCAATTACGCATGCAGGCACGCCGGGAAAATATACTGAAATTTACATAAATGACATCGCAATAAGAAGGAAGTGCCACCGAGCGGCCGCTCGCTGTCTACCGTCTTCGCAGCGTCTCAGTGTACCACGACAGCTGTCAAAATATAGTTTAAGCAGCTAACATAATAGCTCACCTTGTATAGCAAGGGCGGTAACGACTGAACCGCAGAAGACACATCATATGGTTAGCGCCATGACTGTGCGCCTCTGATGACGCGTTCTAATCTGCAAGATTCAATCTGTGATCGACAACTGCGTAGATAAAATGTCAAAGAGAGTAAGTGTATCACATTCATTCAGCGGCTTCCATCTTTATTATATCATTCTTTCCTTAATTAGGCCACTAACTCAATCAGCAAGCCCGTCGGTCGGTCGGTCGGTCGGTCGGTCGGTCGGTCGGTCGGTCGGTCGGTCGGTCGGTCGGTCGGTCGGTCGGTCAATAATATTGGAACTGTTGGCAACTTTCTTGACTTGTCTTTGTGCAACATTTGATTATCATATTAAATATATCTTAATATATAGTGAGCGTATTCATGAACAACCTAAAGGAAAAACCACATGATCAAAGCCGCACTGAAACATACGAAATGTAAGAATCAGTCGCAAATGTAGTAAGAGCTTTAGGACATTTGTTACTATAAAAACAGAAATTGATAGCTAGGAATGGAAAGCAAATAAAAAAAACAACGTTAATATATATGTATACAAAAATCAAGCGCTTCGAAGTATCGAGGCATCTCACCTAACAAGCTAGACTGATTCAATGGTTGCCTCCAGTGTCTCGTCGGCGGCATTGCACCACTCCTTCGAGTATAATTAAGTCTAGTCCGACGTATTGGGACAGCGGAAACTAAACATTAGAAGTACATAGAAGACAAAGAGGTCATGAAGTTGTCGTTCGGGCCGCCGTCCTCCAGAGAGGTATTATTGGGCCGCCCGGTACAGGCGCGTAGCCCCAGACGTCCTATATTATTAAGGCCGAAGTCCCAGCGCAAGCGCAGCATCACCGGTGATCATGGCTTTCCGGGTTAGCTGCATCCGCAAATGGCATGCGGCGGGTCATCGGGAACGACTAAGTTCAGTCCCCGGGTGGAAAGCGTCGCTCCAATTTGTGTGCGCGGGGAGAGCCATATTTAATGAAGAGGCTCCGGCGGGCACGCCCCGAGTACGGTTTATAGTAAGCGTCTCACGGAGCGATCATTAAATTAAAGGCCGCACAGTGTAGCGCGTTAGGTGTATCCTGCGGCTCAGGACGACGTAGGCTCGAGGATAAACGCGCATCTACGCATGCGTGAATGGGACCGCGCAGCCGGCACATCGGCTGACACCGCAGCGCTGCCTGACGGACAGTAATATAAATTGCGCAGAACCAACGCATATGCGGGAATATCTCTGGTGCGAAGCTTTTAAGAAGGAGCTAAGTAAATCTTATAAAACTGTTCGTCTTCCGATTCGCGTTTTGCAAAAATCCACGTTGCGGTGGTGGTGTCCTTTGGATAACAGATGCAGATCTTGAAAGCTGTGTTTACACCGGTTGTGCGCTCCCGCAAGCAGCAATTACGGGAGTCGGAAAGACGGCAACGACGTCAGGGTTTGGACACTATATCTTTAGCGATTGCGGGCCTGCCTCGGGCAGGACGCGGAGACTCCCATCACGTGACCCACGCGGTAGCGGATTACACTGTCACCGGGATCCAGCTCAGTTTTTCACTGCATAATCTTTGCCATATATGAAATTTCTTCTTGCGCCGCCTCAAGGATCGGCCCATATGACTCTGCGAGAACCAACACAACAGAGGCGCCAAACTACGTGAAATAAAGCGCGAAATACAACGCCTTAATAAAGCAATGATGCGCTTGGAGCGGCATACGTTTTTTGTATTGTGGATAAAGAGGAGAAGCTTTTTGAACCCTTTAATTTTCTGCGGTTTTGAGGTACCGTTCATCTAACCTCGACCGATGCACAGATGACGTGTCAAAATGCCGTGCTTCCACAACTCGCGGAAATAGTATCGCGGTATATGCGTACAATATTCTATCGGCTTATGATTTACACAATGCCTGATTTAGACCCTGCCCCCCCTTTCTGAAACCCTTCCGCGCCCTTAATTTTCATGAATACTGCAAATCAGCGGAATTCTGAAAAGTGGAGAAGGGTTCATGAAAGGAGAAAAGTGTCATCCAACCGAATGTAGCATCAAGCTACAAAGGAAACCCATACGCTTTCCGCTGAAAAAAAGCTTCGCAGTTGACTAGAAATTCATCTTGATCGCGGATGAGGAAAATTCGACCCGGACGAGGACGAAATTTTTCTCAACATTGGACATAACTTCCGGTTTTCCGGTTTTTTCCGGTTTCCCGGTTTTTCCCGGTTTTACTTAACTTCGGTTACTAGCAGATTGCCTTCGGCGACATGGATCACTCGTAGACTGAATATGTAGCGCCCGATGATGTTCATCAGTTAAGAGTCATGCAATTCGTCTTCCATGATGTCCAGTCCACATTAGAGTGCGTGATAGGCACGCTTTCGAAGAGCTTTAAATGTTATATCTGCCTCTGCTACCAGGACGACGTCAACATGTGTTATCCGGCCCTTTTGACGCACCTTGAACGCCTTTCGTCTAATGGTTCGGTGTTTCGTGTGTATCGGCTACAGTTCGCTTCGCCAAAGTACCGTTTATGTCACAGCCCAACTGGCTTTCTATGCCATCTTGTCGACTCTTCGGGCGTCCACCCTGATCCTGCGAAAGTTCATACTGTCTATGGTTTTCTTTTACCAAGTAGTGCCAAGGTCGTCCAAAAGTTTGTAGGCCCGTGCTCGCACTTCCGCCGAATGGTGAGAAACGCTGTGTACATTGACCGTACTCTGGCTGAACTCCTCAAGAGAGGGACTCCCTTTTCCTGCAGGCCCGATCCAGTTGCTGCACTTTCCCACCTTATCAAGCTGCTGAGTACCCCGTCAAATTCTTGCCAACTTGGGCCCGTTCGCAGCAACAGAGGTTCGCAAAGGCGTTAGTGGCTATAAACCTGCGCTGTTGTAGCCAAGTCTCAGGGTGAGCACGACCCAGTTATTGCTCATGCAAGTCACCTCATCTCCTTAGCTGAGCGTTCTGATTCATTTAGCCAGCGCGAATGGCTCCCGCTTTGTTCTTTTTTCGGGGGGTGTGAAGAGGGGGGGTCAGCAAATTGCGTCCCAACTTACATGGGCGACCTTTCGTTGCTATCACAGACCGCCAAGCTTTCTGTTGGATCTCGACCATGAAGGATCCCACAGGTCGCCCTGGTCGCATGGCCTTACGTCTCCAAGAGATGACTTACACTGCGGTACACAAATCCGGCCAGTTACACCAGGAGGACGCTCACTGCTTGACTCGCCACCCCGTCGAGGCCCCAAGCACTCATGGCCCACCTGCCGGCATTTTCATTATCTCCACCTTCCGCCATATCCGTGACAATCAACAGCGCGACACGCTTTTGCAAGACCTCGTCAACTGTTCCAAATAGCTTCTTCTCTGACGCGTCGGATCCTTCCCTTCGCATGTTCCTCGCCCTGGGCGGTGTCTTATATAACCATAATATGCCCCCCTAGGGTGAGGAACTGCTGACCATCGTTGCCTCTCATCTCCGGGTGAGTGTGCGAATCGCATCTCCACAATGTCCCCACCATTAGCCACCTTGGTGTTTCCAGGACGTAGAACGGTGTCCAGCCACAATTTTTTGGCCTCGGCTCTACTGTTTCCGCACGACATTATATAACTAAATGCGAATCATGCCAACGTGGTAGAAAGCCAGACTTGCTTCCTTCTATAGTCCTCTAGCCAATTGATTTACGCGCCGAACCATTGTACTGTATTCGCCTTGACCTTCTCAGGCCCTTTCCCCATCTCGAGGGCTGGAAATCAATATATTGCCATTGCTACGGAATGTTCAACGCGTTACGCTATTGAACAACCTATCCCTACAGGTGCCTCTGACTTCCCGCTGCAAGGCATCATTTTATGTACTGCGAAGTTCTTCGCCAGCTTCTTACAGACCAGCGCCGCTACTACTTATCTATGGCACGTCGAAAATTTACTTAGCCCTTGTGCCACCACATGCAAGCTTACAGCAGCGTATACCCCCTCCCGTAAAACAAACGACCTTACACAATGCCTGAATAGAACAATCGCAGATATGCTTTCCATGTGCATCTCCCAAAATCATCGTATCTGGCATACTGGTCTTTCTTTTGTGAAATCTGCGGGCAACTTCTTACGTCAGGACAACGTTCGTTATTGCCCTCTTCTATCTACAATTCGGAGGTGAACGAACGTTGCCTCTCGAGACAGTGCACTTACCAGCCCCGTCTCGAGCATCCGTCTAAGTACGCTCGCGACGCCGCCATTGCCAGATCGGCAAAAGCACGCCGGATTTCCCGCTTTCGCCTCCCTGCGTTGCAGACACGGTAGAAGCCCCTTTGTGACAACCGCCATCGGGACGACGACTTCAGAGAGGGCGACCTCCTCGCTCTTCTACGGGCGGCTTCAAGGCCACGTGAGGGTCTCATAAAAGCCACTTTCCGGATACTCATCCGGCCCTTACCGCTTTGTCCAGCAAGTGAGTGCTGCCGAGTAGGAAATAGCTGCACTTGATGCGTCCGGCACCGTCCTCTTTATCGGACGTCGTCCACATTCCTCAGCTCAAGCCACACCAGTTTGCCACATTCTAGTAGGCGTCGTGTCGGCGATTTCGATGCCTGATGAGACGTCACGATGCTACCAGCAGAACGACTGCGATCGTCAATGGTACGAAGAAGGCAACGCAGTGTTTAGGCTGGACTATCCGCCATATTTGTTGTGCAGCGAATGTTTATAAATAGTAAATGCATTTTCCATGGTACCTATCTACCTGCGACAATATCGAACAAGCCCCGGTTGACTGTCAGCGTTTGACTGGAGGTTGTGGGCTGCTTGTATACTTAGTCGCATTCCCGTGAATTTCGATTCATGCGCATACTAGAGAGTGCTTACAACACGCGGAAATCGTAAGCACCGAAGTCTTTCAGCAGTAGCAAGAGCAGTTATGTTTCTCAAATGACTGGAAAAGGGTACTCTGCACTACTAACTACTCATCTAGAAGCAACTGATGTCATCAGACGTAAATAAAAGAGTCTGCCGAATACCCTTTTTCTCTATTGCAAAGGGCGACCCTCAGAAGGTCCAGAAAGGTGCGGAACAAGAAGGAAAAAAGGAGGAGACCCGAAACCATGGCCATTTCGTAAATGGTAAACATTGATACCGACATAACGTACACATCATGCGTTTCAGTACACCTTTCTCCAAAAACTACGAAAGTTTCGTTACATGTTCAGGCATCAAAGATGTGTTCTGCCTGGCTTACTTTATGCACATATTGTTGTTTCTTTTGGATGTGTTCAATCGTTTTTTATAGTTCCACAAGAGTCGCACATGGGCATATACCCCATTCCCATGAGGAACGAGTAGGCCTTTGTAATTTCCACCCCGAGCGACAGGCGACACCATACTGTCGCCTCAGAGTGTGAAACTTTTGATGGCACTTGTAGATTTAGGGATTGATCAAGTCTACGAAATTACAACTTCGAGAGGTTGGGAGAAGACCTGTATTTCTATGTCATGGCTTTATCCACGATAAGAAGCTGTCTCACAGCGTAAGTTCTGGATGATGGGATTGGAAATAGTCGGGCTTGAGGATGGGCATATCGGGCTCCTTCGTCAGCGAGGTCATTACCAGCAATGTTGGTGTGTCCAGGTAGCCACTGAAATTTATTTTCGTGGTTTTAGCGATAGCTTGATGGTGGTCTTGTCTCACGTCATTCGACATCTGCCCGTGAGTCGTGTGATATAGGGCAAAATACAGACGTCGAACGTGAAGTTCTCCGGACAGGATTGAACCGGCTGGATTTTACACCATTTTCGAAACTGAAAATCTTTGGACCATGGCTGTATGCTTAGAAGTCACATAAAGCCACGAAAGCGTTGTTGCAGCACCTCTAGTCGAACAGGTTTCGGCGACCACGTGTAGCCTCGGTGCGAACCTTCAAATGTGCGCGAAGCTGTGCTCTATCTCATATCTCTCCCTCTTTATGTACCTATACCCCTTCCCTCAGTGTAGGGTAGCAAACCGGATGTGTGTCCGGTTAACCTCCCTGCCTTTCCTCTCTTCTGTTTCTCTTTCTGTCTTTGTCGTCTCTTTGCTGCATTCTGTGGAGAACTGAATCTGGCAACAACACGTCTGTTGGGGCAGTACTGGTAGCTACGTACGATCCATTTAGTTATTCGGGTGACGTCATGTGTGGGAGCTATTCGGTGAGACAGCAGCAGCTTACCGCCGCCATCACCAACAAAGTCCGGGAGTGTTCGCCGAGAAAGCTTTGAAAGCGCGGCGTTATGAGACAGAAAAGGATGTAAATGAATACGGAAGATCACGTGGATCTTAGATTTGCTTAAATTGGCCAATCGGGTACTTGAAGCTCAGCGGCAAACTCGATCACATTGTGTTGCGATCACTGCTGTCCGTCAACACCTCAACATTTGCTATGGCTCGATAAAGGTGGCCAGTCGTCGAGACGAGTTAGTACGGTTGCGAGTGACATCGCCTCTGCGTTCTGAAGTCAGGCTACGTCTGTGTTCTAATGTCCCCGACATGCGTGTAATGTGTGAGAAGCGCATGGAGGTGACGGAGATAAAGCGATAACGCCGATTTTTCAGACAGGTGCAGGAAGAGTGCCAGGGACATCCATTCTGCGCTACGTGTTCGTCAAAAATCCCGCGCCGCCAGCGCCGTCCTGCGGAAAATATTACTCATAAGGCTTCCTACTAGCGCAGCTTTTAAAATCAACTCTTTCAGCTCTTAGTTTACGCATATTCGCGGAATGACCACCGGTTCGAAGTGAAAGTTCAGTCGTGCTGTACTAATATCTGCCATGTTTCTATTGCTTCTTTTGTTCTTTTTCGCAATCAAGCTGTAACTCGAACCACCTTCTCGCCTGTGTCACTGCCACCCATGATTTTGGTTTCGAGTAGGCGCTGAAACTTATATTATGTTAACCACTCCTCTCTGTAATGCACTTGGGCTGTGAAAGCACGTAAATAAGTAATTAAATAAACAAAATAATTTCACCACAGGACTAATACCTTCGGTCGGTCCTATGTGTCAATGTATTGTTGGCTTATAGTGCCGACACCGACCAATCCACGGCAATATTAAGCACCAATCACTTCTGTCGGTAACTAAGAGAAGACCCCTTGAGCATGCTCGAGAGCTGCCCAAGAAGGACGATAAAAAATATAGTGGTTCTGATGGTTTCTACAAAGGTGTTGAAATTTCCATAGTACCCAACCAAAGAGTAACTGACAACGTGACATATCATCACCACGAAAGGACTCATCCTCGTGGCGCGGTACTTAGCCGCTCCTTACTGTTTGAGTGTCACCTAAGCTTTAGATACCGAATCACCGAAGATAATTCCAAGTGTTAAAGATAATTCGTGCTCCCCAAGAAAGGCAGAAATGAAACATATGACGGGACCCCTATACATAAATAAGCTGCACCAACTTCCTCTCGCATTATCCCTCATGCTAGGCCAGAATAAAGCAGTGCCTAACCGGGCTAGCGCCACAACATCGAATCTCTGCCAATCCCCAATCGCACGCCACTCACGGCGATATCACGTCTTGCCAAAGTTCCGCCGAACATCGATCGCATACAGACCCAGAGAGTTTGGCAATCTTCATTCGCCCGTCGACCGCTCGCCTCGCTAGTAAGAGCAACTTGCTACATACGTACTGAGGAAATATCTTTATCCCGCGTGCTCGTCGGCTTCGATACGTATATCGTCGGTGCACCCCTTTCACTCCCTTTTTCTTTTTTTTTTTACTCCCCACTTCGCCCAAACATACATCAACTCCTGCGCAGAGGACTTGCAGTTCTTGCGCTTACCTAGCTTGCACAACCGCTCCAGGCAGTCTGAGATTCTGGGCGTCCGGGCCCGTGAATGGGTAAAACTTCTACCAGCGTTGGCGCTTCCTTTGCTTCGTGGTGTGCACGTCGCACGGGAGAGCAGGCCGGGTGAGTTGCTGCCGTACGTTGCCTATGAACTACGAGGCATTCCCGTACACATCAATTTGCCCTGCTGCTCTCAAGAACCCACACGAGAAATGGACGCATCATTGCCCACGCGTTCAAGCTGTCACGTCTATCTGTGACTGACACAACTTTGGCGAACGAGAGCTGATGAGCGCTTCTTTTTTTTTTCTCATGTTGTTTCTTTTCCTACGTATTCCGCCAAGCCTGCAATAGGCACAGCGCAAACGGTGCACTTCGGCGAGTGCCTTCTTCTCGGAGAGTTTCCAACAAAATTTACCAGAGCGCACTCTGGCGCGGCGATCGTTCAGCTGCAAGGGAAATTGTGGGTAGTGCATGGATTTGTCTTAACTTCGTACTTGTGACTTCAGATGTCGTTTGCGGCTTAGACCGTTGCCCTTTATCTTCCTGAACCTCTTAAGAAAACATGCCTTATATGTAAGCACGCCTTATATCGTCCGCTTTGTATGTACTATTATATGCAATGTACATAATAGTTATATCATATTTCATTGCCGAGTTACAGAGCCGTATACTTGATAGTTTAATTTCTGAAGAACTTGCGATTTCCCGCAATTCTTGTTAAGAAGTTGGCAGCCTAAAATTTAAGCAACGCTGCATTGGGTCAGTAGATTCTAACTTTTCTTTTTTTTTTGTATGTAAGGAATCTCATCAAATGCGGTGCATTGGTTGCCTAGGGAAACGATTTCTCATCTCCCATGTAATTATAGGAATCCCCGAGCTAAAGCTACCAACGCGATAGCGTTCCGCTCAGTTTTACACTGGCGAAAATAGGACTAACAAGGAAGGAAAGAGGGTGGACGACGAAACACGATAGCACTTCCTCCGTCCACGTTTCCCTCTATTACTTGTCATCTTTTTTGCCAGTGTAAAACTACGCGCAACGTGATCATGAAAATGCACTAAGTAACCCCTCTCGTCGCTTTACTTAATGCTTCCCCTTAACGCGACGTGGGGCTTACACCGCCAACTTTGATTGGCTCTCGTGGTCCACTAACAGGCAGAGTTGCGGTGAAACTGCTCGAAAAGAAGAGAGTAGCCAGAAGATGTGAAGGACAAAAACTGAAAACACAGCAAGCACCTTGCACTGTCCTAACTGCCACAATCAAGTTAAAAAAAAAAGGATATCCTAACTAAAAGCCTGGTGCGGTAAAAAAAAAGAAAAAGAAACTCGTGCATAAGCTATGCGACAATAGACGCTAGTCTGAGCCGGAGCATTTCGAAAACGTCGGTGTGCAAAAAAAAAAAAGAAATATGCGGGAGAAAAGTCTGAGCGAGTTACAACTCCTCGTTGACTGCTTCTGGTATTTATATGAATCAATGTTGTAAGGAGAGTTCTCGTTTCGGATGAAGGATTAGGGTGCTGACGACTGTTAAGTATGACGAGGAACTGTGGTCGATTTTGTTGAACGGCACGCAGCGAGACCGTTTGTGATTGGAATTTTTTCCGGGGCGCGGCTTAGCGTTCACGATATTTCCATTATGACACGCGGGGCTCTCATCACCAAGTGTATAGTTTTTGTATTTTATGTCTATATAATTGCCACCGCAAATACATTTTGCTACGGGCCAGTAGTTACGATGAAGAAGAGGCCAGTGTAGGCGGTTGCCTTGTGGCTAAGGTTATGCCTAACGTGGCACAACCGAGAATTTCCAAAATTTTTATCAGGTTACCGCAGGACTGCCACGCCAGTCGCATACTTTTTTTTATTTTACTTTACCTGCGCCTTTTCCTTTATTACCGAATTTTTCACCAGTTGTATCCTAGGCTGTAGATACACATTTTAGCCTGATTGTCTGAGAAAGTGCCGTTAACTTATCACAGTTAGAGTTACCGAGTTTCCTTTAACAGGGTAATCTTCCAGCCACAACTAAGCCAGAAGGTCCACTTCTAACGCTGCCATTCCATAGGTTGCTTTCAAGTGTACTTGAACGTGCATGGAATGTTGTGAAGCTTCGCGTAACTGCCACCTGTGGCATGAAAGGCTACCAAAGATACGTACTTTGCCGGAGGGCCCTGTGTTTGTGCCGTCTTGCATACAGCGTTTTGATATTCGATTTGTTCGGTTGTAATTGGTAATCTTCGCCGCTACTTCGGATGCCGGCTTTGTCACCAAAAATAAAATGGTCGAACGATTAAGGGCGCGGACGTGAAAGGCAAGCTTTCCGGCAATAAAACAGATTTCGCAAGCATGAGGAGACAGCCAATCGAATATCAAAGAAACAAAAACAAAAGAAAAAAAGAATTGATGCACAACCACACGTTCTCCAGCTTCCGCGATACTACAAAAGCTATAGTTTTGGCGGCTACAGTGGAATCGCCAACATAAAGATACGACGAGAAATAGAGGAACAAAAGCTGTGGCGCAACGCTTTGGGGTTAAGCCTACCCACCCAGTGGGCGCTGTTTCTTTCACGTGACTATTAGCGTTTCTCCTTTTGCAGCATGTACTCCCTGGGACTGTCAGACTCAGTTTATTGTTCAGCCATGCGAAAGGATCTGCGGTAACAGATGCGCTTGCTATGTACAGGAGGCAAATTGCGTCTCCACTGCCCGAGGTCATTGCGACGATAACTTAGAGGTTATCCTTGCTGACTCGCAAGCATAAAGAAAAACTACTGATTGATGACTTTCGCTCGCGAAATAGTTAGGATAGTAAGGCGTGGTTGTAACGCAACACTAGGAGCTCGTAAATGGCATTGAAATGGCTCTGCGCTGGTTGCGTTAGTCACTCAAGCCACCGTCTCTAACGTCTCGCCATCTCCACTGACGAAATTTTGCTTTCCGGGAAGATGGCGCATTTCTGTACTGCGGGTGGGATGCGATGACGATGTGACACCACTTCCGGCAGATCCCATGGAAGCTGAATGCGTTGTCTTGCTAATTTTCGTATCAGTGCGCAGCAATTCTGACAGAAATGTGAATGCAATAAACGACCTCCTAACTAAAGAACTGAATCAGATTGCTCACACATTTTCTTTTTTCTTCCGCGCGCGTTACACTTCAAATCTTTTGCTTTTCTTGTCCGTGCCTCTCTCATTTGTTTGTTTCCTTTTTTCCTATTTCTTTGTTTGCTATCTTCTTCTCCCCTTCTCCTTTTTTACTCCCTCCTCCCGAAAGAGTAGGCAGTCGTTGTGCCCCTTTCGGTGGCAGTTGTCAGCTTGCTCCCTCCCTGCTTCCTTCATGTGCTTGTCTGTTTCCATAACTACTACTACTACTACTACTACTACTACTACTACTACTACTTCTACTACTACCACCACCACTACTACTACTACTACTACTACTACTAATAATAATAATAATAACAATAATAATAATAATAATAATGGTGTGGTGATGATGATGATGATCATGATGATGATGATGATTTCTCTTCTCTTTTGGTGGAGTGCAGGTCACGGCTTTTAGGACTTACGCAACGCGGAAACTGCCTGGTCTAGGCGCGCAGCACGAAGGCGCATTTGGCTTTTCTGCTTGATGATGGTCCTTGAAGACAGATTCTCTGATTATCTGTAAGATTGCACGATATAGTATGCGTAGCGCGAGCTTGACGGGCTTTGCGAGCGTCTTTGATGCGCTTTGTAGGCGTCATTTTTATATGTCGTCGCATTTATCTTCATGCCGTAGCAGGTTCGGCCAGCCGCTGCTGAAAGCTCTTCAGATACATTTAAAGTCCAGATATCTCTTCCTCTTTCTCTCTCTCTCTCTCTCTCTCTCTATCTGCATCTGTCATCACTAGAGCAGGAAGTTCTCTCTGAAATTACGTTCTTCGCGCGCACGTTTAGTATATCTTCACTTCCTAGGCTTCTGGTTCTGTTGTCCCATATTTTGTGCACCAGCGGAACTCTTTTCTGCAAAGGAGCAACAGTATACGAATCTTTCGCTCTCACAATTACTCCTCCCCCCTCCCCATTGTGCGAGCATGGCATGATCTTATGGCATTTATATGGCCGCGAGAACGCACCGCACCGTATTCATCCGAAAGTTGCCACCCCAAAAATCCCTCTTATACAACGCGACACTAAAGAGAGAAATTATTTCACCTGCATTAGTACATTACCCTTCAACAGTGCAAAAAAAAAAAAAAAACACCACTCCTACCACCAGAAGAGGCTATGCAAGCCAGAAAATGCGCAAAAAGGGAAGGTCGTCTGTCCCTCGAATTTCCGGAATCAGCTCGCCGGGACGTCACGACGTCAGTCATGACGTCATGGCTAACCTTGAACGCCTATGGCTGACGTGATGGGCTTTCAGGGCGTCTGATAAGGCCTGGCTGATTGTTTATCGGAAAAGATGCACTGCACTTGTATCTAAAGGGCCCAAGGACTGAACATGACAAGCTTCCGGAACTTTTAACTTGGGCAAATGCAGCTCAAGTTCGAAAAAAGAAAAATATTTGAAATTTGTGACGTCACACTGACGCCGAGGTGTTTGGTTTCAACAATTTAAACAAAAAAGGAACTGAAACATTGACCTTCATTTGCTCTTATACTGTTCGACCTATTATCGCGAAATTGACAAATACGGAGCAGTAAAAAACGAATTACGGGGTTTTACGTGCCAAAACCACTTTCTGATTACGAGGCACGCCGCAGTGGATGACTCCGGAAATTTCGACCACCTGGGGTTCTTTAACGTCCACCTAAATCTAAGCACACGGGCGTTTTCGCATTTCGTCCCCATCGAAATGCGGCCGCCGTGGCCGGCATTCGATCCCCCGACCTTGTGCTCAGCAGCCTAACGCCATAGCCACTGAGCAACCACGGCGGGTCAATACGGAACTTTCAGAAAAATAGTTCACAAATATATACTGATTTAGTGTTCCTCTTCGGTATCCCTTTAAACGTTTCGTTTTGTTCTTCTTATTATTGTTAATAAATGCCAGCAATGTGCCACCGTTCAAAAGCATGTATACAACTATATTACGAACACAGGAGCCTCTGTCAGGCGGGCTGCACCTTTTGCTCCTGCCCCCTTTTTTTTAACTGTTATTCAATAAAAATAAAGGTTCAATTCAACTTGACGCCTATGGGCTCACCACCACGCCCGGCATGCAATCTACACGGGATCTTGCAGCGTACTTACTCGTCTCTTGCAACCTTTCTTACATTACAAAGTTTACCCTGAATATATACTTCACGCATGACGCCTTTCATCCTAGACACGATCTCGCAGCCTATAGACTATACTGCCAGCGGTGCGTTCCGCGCTATACGAAGACGCTTTTTGACGTCGATGCCAAGCATTGGTTCCATGAGAGATGCTTCACTTAAAGTCTAGGTTGCGCATTGCGATGCATTTTGTGTAGGCTATGCGCCTGTGATGTGCCCTGGGCGTATCATGTCTCATTTATTAACGCTTACATGGGCGCACTAGAATGCTAGGCGCGCCGTCGGGCGAGCCTCTCCAGTTTTCACCAAAGCGCCGACTCGTATCGCTGGACTGTTGCAATGCGCAGCAGTCCCTGCGGTATGCGAACGCATAACTGAACCTCCCGATGAAGCTTATTACGCGATTCGTGCCGATATTGGCAAACATTCTCGCTACGCTTTGCTAACATAGCCGGCGCAGCCGAGCGGCCCCTTCAGAAATTCGGCAGAATTAGGCACGCGGTGACGGTTGAATGCAACACAGCGAAACGCCGTCGAAGCAAATATTAAACGAAAAATAAAGAGGTGAATCCCTTTCGCGCGCTCTGTCCGCGCCGTCGAATTCCATCTGGAAAGACACGCCCGGTCAATAAAACTGAACTACTCGGCTTCGAAAGCGATGCCGCTTCTGTTATTTGATCCCCTTGCGGACTCTCGATCTCGCTTTTTCTTCTCTAGCGACCTATAAGAAAGCAAGACGTTGGAACAATGGTGACGATGTTCGGCGAGCCGTCTTTTTACTTGCGCATCATTGCGCGCTTGTGCGTGTCTGTGAACTCGAGTGTGTCCCCTTCAAAGACGAGCGATCAGGAACTATCCAGCCGCCTTCACTCGGCTCGGCCAACGCAAACGTCGCGCTCGATCGGTCGAAACACGCCGCCGTTAGGAAACCGCGCTTGCGACCGCCAAAAATAGAGGGTGGACGCCGTGTCACCGTCGTTCGCTGTTTGAACGTGACGCAGGGAACTGCGTCAGCACTTAAAGCGCGACTGCTGCTTTCCGCCCCCCCCCCCCCCCCCCCCCCCGCCATCACCGCAGCTACGTATACGGCAAAAAGAATATATTTAAATTGCTTGTTTCACACGGGCTGTTCAGCTTTACTTCGTCTCACCAGTTCCATTCAGTACTAGCAAGGTCTAAGGATCGTGCTAAGCGGGAATCAGTTAAGAAAGCCGGCTGTGCGTTCCAAGGAGTTGGGAGAAGGAAGACTCGTCGCCCATTGCCCGCTACTAATTCTTCCGCGAAGCTTCCATACAGTGGGCTTCGCGCAGGAGGGCGATCGTACACCCTTAGAGAAATTTACACCCTTCGGGGCTTACCTTGTCCCACAACAGTAACCGTCATGTGTCTTGCCCGCATTTCCTTTCTTTAACTCTGCGAGCCCTGTACTTCCCAGTAACGAACGGCATGCGCGTTATCAGTGTGACACAACATTCTTGACAGGAAAGTAACGAGCGCAGCGTTTTCAAGAAAGGAAACGCAAGCAAGACAGATGACGAATATCGTTTTGTGGCGAATTTACACCCCAAAGGGTGCAGCTGTTTTTAGAGTGTAGGTGGACAACAGAGAGCCCTTTCTGCTCCTTGTACCCTTTTAATGGGAAGCCTTCTTTGTTCCATTCTAAGCAACTTGCGGCATAGCTTGGTTGCTGTATCACCGCGTTTCGGATCCCTTCAGTAAGGAGAAAGCCCTCACTGACGGTGGAACCGAGCGTCTGACTTCCAGCGCAGAAAGCCCGATACTCTAACCGTTCAGCCACAATCCCTTTTTTTTTTTTTAGAGCGCAGCTCTCAAACGCCCCTTCCTGCGGCGAGGGTCGGCGTAACCGAGTGAACGAGCACAACTGCGAAAAATGAAAGTGCAACGAGGAGCGCAGAGGGGAATGAAAGAAGGCGACAGCAAAGAGAACGCGAGAAAGAAGCGTGAGAAAAAAAAGAGAGCGTTGTGCCGCGCAAGGAGCGTTCTGTGACAGTCGCTACGAGATGGCGCCAGAGTACCGCGCGTCGTCTGTTCACTTTATCTTCGGTCACTGCTTTTCACCGGTTGGCAAATGGTAAACGTTATACCTCGACGCGCCTGGATGTATCAGATGTTTATTGAATGTTATGGATATTTGTATCCGTTGGGCGTTGTCACCGAAACTTTTTGTAATTCGATTGTATGCTCTACGTAAATGGTGTAGTACTTTCTGGAAGCCAGGCGTGGTCGAACGATTGCTCTGAAACCTTCGACGGGTCTAGTGTAAAAGCCCACCCGCTTCACCCGCAGAATAGATTTTCAAAGATCGCCGACTCTGCTTGCCGTTATCGTTGCGCTTGAGTGGCATTTGTTTTGCCGAGCACAAGTTCGCCAAATAAAGAGATAAATTTATAACTCACAATTTCCGCACTGTGTCTTTCTTCACTGTCACTAGCTTGTCACAACATAAATTGTAATAGAAAGCCAGTTGTTCGAGTTCTTTCTCTACAATGAGCGACGCAGGCGGTGGAAACGCTTCGTCTGCCGCAGAAGCTCAGGGTCGCCGCCGAGATTGCCCTGTCGTTCAGAGTCGAATTCTTTGCCACAACGTAACGCGAATTCGAAACACCTAAACAGCTGTGCTCAAGATTCGCATTAGGGAGTATCGTAATCGTCACTGAATTTTTTTTCTTTATTGCCGGGTTTGACAACGCAAGACAGAGTACAGTGATTAAAGCGAGTCAGCCTATATATTTCGCTGGCATGACAGGATTAAAATTTCTTCGACACGACCAAATCACAAAGCATCGCGATCCAAGCAGGCGCTGGTTCAGGGCAGTCCCTGACGCACCCTTCTTATTCTGTACAACACCTTTGCATGAAATTTTTCATGTCCAGAGCATGTATTGGCATCCGCATGCCAATCCTGTGTATGCGTTTTCCACAAGCTGTGTGTAGGCGACGATCGCACGCGCGCTTCTCTCGTGCCAGAGCCAATCAACTCTTTGAGACGTTTTGGCGCATGTGTCACGTGTTTGCTTTATCGCATTGTTTCCTGGTGGCACCTTGCCCCTTTGAGTGGTTTTTTTAGGCTGCACAGCCTTCAGGACAGGCCCAAATTACCCCAGTCCTTTCTTTATAGCAACTAATGCTATGTAGAAGACTTGCGTCCTGCATGATTTGCCCCTTTGAATGGCTGTGTTAGGCTGTTCATCTTTCGGAACCGGCCCATATCACCCCTATCCTCTCTTTATAGCAGCTAATGCTACGTAGAAGACACGCATTTTACGGGATCGGCGCAGGTCGCATTCGATCCTGGTGATATCTTGCCCTTTGAGTGGTTGTGTTAGATTGCACAGCCTTGGGGATCGGCCCACATTACCCCCAGTCCATTCTTCTGTACACACTTTAGAAATTTTTACACCCTTTGGGGCGTATCTTGTCCCACAACAATAATCGTCATCTGTCTTTCCTGCGTTTCCTTTCTTTAACGCTGCGAGCCCGGTACTTCCCAGTCACGAACGGCATGCGCGTTATCAGTGTGACGCAGCATTCTCGACAGGAAAGTAGCGAGCGCCGAGTTTTCAGGAAAGGAAACGCAAGCAAGGCAGATGACGATTATTGTTGTGGGACAAATACACAACCCAAAGGGTGCAACCGTTTTAAGAGTGTAGCTGCTAATGGTAAGAAGACGTACGTCCTACATGATCGGTCCAGGTCGAACGGGTTTCAAACGTTTCTTCGCCAGAGTACAAATGCCGTCCCCGTCTTAACACACACCGAACGACATAACATTCATAGATAAGTACGATTATGCAACACTTCGTCACAGATGACATCGCGATCTGCATTTCTTCCGCATAGCCCCGTCCAGTACCTGCAATGTAAAACCCGAGAATTCGGGAACACAACTGTTCGCCTTGCGCGAACACGGTGGGCCACCTGGTAACGCTTCGAGGTAACCCAAAAGTTACTTGGTAGCCAGCTACTTGTAAAATGCTTGGCATAAGTTAAATGCTTTCCACAGTGTGCAGGAACCGCAAAATTGGTTTGTTCATCTCGATATTTCGCTGCAAGAAAGAAGTACAGAGGCAACCTAGAAGCACGCACAGTCAAACGTGCATCTGTGTGTGACAAGCGTTCCTGTTTTTTATTGAGCCTATTTTCGCTACGTACTGTCTCTGTCTATTTTTTTTTTACTTGTTTGTTGGTTTCAGTGTTTTTTTTTTATATAAGTGCTGTGTGACTAAGAGAGAAGGAGGAAGAGGCATCACCTACGATGCCGGCCTCTCCTGCACGCAGATTTAATAATAGAAGGAACAAATACCAACTACACTTCAATTCACAAGTCGTTTGCAGCACTGCCGCAGGTACACGGGGAATATCCTTCTGCAGCAGAATATAGATCCGCGTAGAACTGTCTGAATATTGCAGGAATTAAATAGTTATATTTTTGCTTGGTGCAGTGATACGTGACATGTTAGGATAATGCGGATTACTGTGTCGGTGAGCAGACGACGCGGCGCAGATGAACACATCTCGAGAAGCATTGTGCCTTCTTGTTGCTTAAGGAGTCCTGCGGATTCCACAGTGCTGAAAAATAAACGACTTGTGAGATGGTGCACAGATTGGCTCTCAGTAACTTTATCCATTTCTTGTTCTCGTTGAGTGGCGCAACTCACGGCTTCTGCTCCACTGCATGGAAATTGTTGAACGGCTGTGCGAGTTAGTATGTATTCCGAGGACAATGAACGAGGCGTGTTACCTGCAGCGTTGTGCGTGGGTAGCCAGCAGCGATGGCGCTCAATCAGCAAAACTCAAGTCTCTTCAGCAACGTTGCCAGAGGTCCCATGGCCCGACACTGCAGAGAAAGAATTAATTAAGGAAACTTGACATTCAGGAGTAGTTCAGTTCATTGCTTAGCGGCGACCACAGTCGAAATCCAGTTTTAATGAAAAAAATTCATTCGCTAAAAATAGTTCGATATGTCAGGTATATAATTCCATGCACTAGAACTCTCCTATAACGAACCTTAGCTCACAAGCCCATTCGATTTCCTTGGGCAGCGCTCGTTGCCAAACAAAATTTATGACCGTGAGTACTCGCGCTCATTAAGTAAACATAACATTTCGTGTGCTTGGGGGCGCAGCCTCACGCTTGTTTAGTTAGTGGGTGAATGTCTAACTGAATTTACACTACCTAAACCTAGGAGCCATACGTTTTGCAATAGTCTAATACACTTGCTATCCTTATGAATGTCTTGCCTTTCGGACGAAACTGCGATATCTTCTTCCTCTAATTTTGGTCTGGTTCATTGTTTTGTCTTGATTTTTTATTTATTTCTCTTTTTACTTTGCTTTCTCTCTTTGTTATCCTTTCCTTTTTCTCTACATTTTTACGACAGTTGGCTCTCAAGTAGCCAAAATGCCCATTTTGTCGCTGCTTGAAAGCAACAACGACATGGTAACGAGCTTGTAACGCAAGAGCACATGTTCTATACATATGCATGGCGTAGCGGAAACTAGTCAACTCGGGTTCGGTCGTTTAGCAGCTTCCGCGTATCTCCAACGCCTAACCGCGTCGGCGTCACAAAGAAGCGCTCTTTCTTTTATCTTCTTTGTTTTTCTTTTTTCCGAAACAATGCAATAACTGGGTGAGTGGCAGGGCGACGGACGACGGGATGGAGGAGGCAAGAACCACGAGGCTCGAGCACGGGCGGGCACAGACTCCGCTTCATTAGCCTCCTTCCTCGCACTCGAGCAGCCCGCTGAGCTCGCGCCGATTCCGTCCTCTCCTCAAGCCCGTGCTTCGACGGGCGTCAGCTGTTTGCACGTTTGCATAACGGGATTAGATTGCGCACGCGCGTACACACACACAGCCGTCACGCACGGAGCCGCGTTATTGCGTTGGCCGCCAGAAAGGCGAGCGAGCGGAATTACAACAAAAAAGAGTAAAATAAAATGTGAGTGAGGGTGAGACACTGGAGAGGAGGACGAGACCACGTGTTTGGTCATTTCCGGGCGAGGAGGAAGGGCGAGGAAGGCTTTCTGGAGAAAACTCCGGCAGGCCTGGAGTTTTCTGCGACGGCGTTTCTCTCTCTCTCTCTCTCTCTCCCTCTCTCGGCTTCTACGCGCAGTCGTAATTAGCGTGTTAGAGACGCACGGGCACGCGAGAGCCTGGTCCGTCGAGGGTGTGAGAGAGAGGCGCGTAATCAAAGTGCCTGCGCACTCGCGTAGTCGCCCAGGCTGACGTGGTCGCCCCATTGCGGATCAAGGAAATGACGACGGCGTTCAAGACGAGAGCTCGCCAACGGAGTGAGCTGGCGTGCGGATTACTTTAGAGAGGGGAGCGGACCCGCGAACTGGTCCGATCCGTCGCCCACTCGGGAATCTACATGACGAGTGAGGATGGGAGCTCGTGAAAACCTTTGCGCCGCTGTGAGACGCGCAAAGCGTAGAACATCGGTACGTCCTCTTTATTAGGCTTATTAGTGACTTTTATGAAGGCAGCCAATGCCGAGATTTCTTGGGAGCCTCGTGGTCAGTTGTGGAGAAAGTGTTATTTAAACCATTTCTGACTTGGCTGTATATCTAGCGAGTGCTCAGTCTGGCTTGCCTCATTCCGGCGGCTCATTACGAGCCGGCAGATTGCGACAGCGTACTAGGACTCATCAGGAAAGGTCGTCGCGTGCCCAATGTCCCATATATTTGGGGGTATAGTAACGTGTGTTTGGTTTGTAAACTTTTATAATCATATACGATGTGAAACACCTGGTGTATGACTTCTTCCGCCCCTGCTTTATCAGCTATCAAAGGCTGCCAGTTTCACCATTAGAAATGACCGGCTATCATAAAACTTCAGCTAGTTTTGGAATGAGGACTTATACTCCCCTCTTATCTATATACCATTCTCAAGCATTTCTTGTGTCCTGCTTCCATGTTGGTTATAGTACGTAAGCACTTTAATGCCACTTAGGCACTGTGGGCAATATGAATAAAGAAAGAAAGAAAGAAAGAAAGAAGGAAAGAAAGAAAGAAAGAAAGAAAGAAGGAAAGAACAGCAAGATGAAAAGACGTTACGAAATAACAAAACACTGTCGAAGAATCTGCATGGATCACGAAAATAGCATAGAGATAAAAAATATTGTAAACGAAGCAATCCCGAAAAGCAATAGGAACAGAAATAAAAGAAAATCAATACATGTAAATTATTCTTCAAAATAAATTTATTGAGTCACTGACCACGAAGAAAATTTTCCATGCTCATTCGATGGTGCCGTTTATATCTCAAGCGGCTGATAGTTTGGAACTGGAATACCGTTCCAGTATGCCTGGAACGATGTTCCTCAAGACCAGAATAACCGGTAGAGGGGACGATAGAATTACGGCTTTGTGGCATCGAACAACGGTGTCTTGCTCGGTAGCGCAAACCACGTAAAAATGGCGGCGCTCTTGAGCCGTTTCCTGAAGCCACTTTTCTACTGAGTTATTTTAAGAGCAAGGTTTGCCTATGTGCCAACTCCTATTTACCTATTCAGTTACATGTTCAACGCAGAAATGATCTTATTAGACAACCTTGGAATCAATTTTAATAAGGTTTGTTGCCTCTAAATGAGGAAACTGAATTCCGCCTACTATAGAAAGCAGAATATTGATTTAGGGCATTTGTTGCATTAGAAAGGAAAATTGAACAGTCTAAAAAACTAAAATTCAAACACAAATTTTTACAAATAGGCAACCCTCGATCAAGGGCAAATGTAGCCGTTTTGAAGAGTGCATGTGATAGACCATTCAAAACGGACAAAAGCGACATATAAGGGTTTATAGTTGACGTGGGATTTTCACCATATTTACGGAGGGTACTAAATGATATCCCAGTTTCGCCTGAACGGCGAAGCATCGATTGCGATAGCAAATTAATGGGCAGTTAAGGTTAGCAGTTTTATTAGCCGTGTAAACCATGTTTGTTAATTTGGTTAGTAAACATAGCCATACTAACCAAATTAACAAACATGGTGTCACGCACAAGCAAACATGAACGCATCTCACTCGACGACCGCGGAAACTCGCTGTCAAAACGCTGCAGTGAGGAAACGCGGCAGCAGCAGCGAGCGAATTGACCTCCGTGCTGCTGCAAGCATGAACGCGAAATAAGCCTCGAAAACGCAGCGCAGAGTGGACTGTGTACCCCTCGCAGGTGGCTTTCAAGGTACGGCGGCCCGGTGGGGCATGCCCGGCCACCCAGACAACCCGGGGTAGAACGCACCCCCCCCCTTTCTACCCTCGCCCCGAAGCCTTGCGCGTGACGAAAGACGGCGCGCTTCCCCCCCGCTTTCCTCCGCTGCGTGCACGAGATTGAGCCGCGATCACCCGTTCACCCTCACACGCATTCACTCGAACATACAGCATACGGCACGCAGCGAAGATCTTATCGCACTTGGACATTATGCGGAACCTCACGGCGACGGCAACGCCGATGTTTGAAATGCGCCTGGAGTGTACATATAATTGCTATCGCAATAAAACTGCTCCTCAAAAATTAGCGGTACATTGCCAGAGCACTGCACAATGTACCAATTTTGTCCCCTTTACATTCCTTGGCGGGCTCAGTTTTTGGTATCCTTGTACCATATTTTTGTGGCTGAGTTATACAGTTATAAACTAGATCTTCGGTGTGTTCTCGTAAATATTGTGCTTCTCCACAAATTTGTTTTGCAAGCACACTGGTGGCCTTACTAAAAATCCGTTCCCGGCCATCATTAATTTAAAATTATTTTTCTTAATGCAACGAATATAATCGAACTCTGTGTTGTGGATGCCAAGCTAAACGATTTCTCTCTTCCTACGTATTTAGATAGGAACCGTCTAGGTAAAACTACGACGAGGTAGGTTGACGTGCTCAAACTAACTGTGATGATTCGCAAAATAACCGGATTACCACTATCTCATGTCATTATTTACAGTGAAGCCACGTACACGCCACGCAAGGGCTGTTATTTCACAACTCTCCTTTTTTTTAATTATGGGGTTTTACGTGCCAAAACCACTTTCTGATTATGAGGCACGCCGTAGTCGAGGACTACGGAAATTTTGACCAGCTGGGGATCTTTAACGTGCACCTAAACCTAAGTGCACGAGTGTTTTCGCCGTTCGCCTCCGTTGAAATGCGGCCGCCATGGCCGGGATTTGATCTCGCGATCTCGTGCTCAGCAGCCCAACACCATAGTCACTCAGTAACTACGGCGGGTTCCTACAACTGTCCTAACCTACCAGTTGGTAGAAACACGGGTTGGCGAAGGCTACTGGCATTTACGGGCGCTCAAATCAGGCAGACCATACCCCGTAATGGTAAGTTAACCCGTAATATCACTACACCTGTAGCAAGGAAACGCTATTTCAAAATGAACGCTCACGGTCGAGGCAGTTACCTGTCACATCTAGCTGATGCGTTTAAAGAAACGAGTTGTCAGTGTTATTTTGTTAATATTGTGCATTTTGGCGAAAACGAGAAACAGATGTCGGCCAATGTGATATTGTGACCAAAGTTGGCGCGTGGGGGCCGAACCGTCAGTTAAGAAACGAAAATCGCCTTGGTCGGCATCTGCTTCCCGTTTGTGCCACGATTCTTCGCGACCAGACGAAATTTCGTCAGACCCTCGACTTCACATTGTGTGCATTTTTTGGGTACATCTGTTGTGCCTACATGACACCGCGTGCAGGGTATTTATAAGCGCAGTTCAGAATTGGACCCGATACTAGCCATTACGGCTATGACCCCGAGCAAGTTTTGTGTAACTTGGCTAACATTTAATCGTGCGAAAGTAAAACCAATCAATCGGCGAACTGCGTTCATAAAAGCGCTTTGCATGAGAGCAGGGAAAGCAACTACATTTTCTCACCAATTCGGTTTAGCTAGTGCTAAAGTGTTCACTTCAGGTTCCCCACGAAACAGCTAAGAATACCCTGGGAAGGGTCCAAAGTGCCCTTCTCCCGTGTCTGCAGTTGAAGCTCGCCATTTGTTGGGGCTGTGTTTCCAGGGACAACGGCCACGTGGAAGGAAGCGCTCAGAGGTGCCGACATAGAGAAAGAAAAGCCCGCAGACTCCGATTGGCTAAGTATGAACGATATGAGCCATTTACATACGGCCAATTATGTAGGGCCACTTATAAAGCCGGCTATGCAACTTCTTCAGAAAGAACGGCAGCGTGCTCTTATATTACCCATAATTTCGCGCATGGTTTTTTTATTACTATTATAATTTTGTAAACCGTGCCCTCAAAACAAAAGTTAGCTAGGATCAAGACTCCGGGGTCTTTAGCCTTCTCCTGAACGCCGTATCACCGTTTACCATAAGGGCTAGCTGTCAAATTTGTCTGTTGCCCATTAGCAAAGAAAAAGTGCACTAATGAGCACCGGCAAGCTATGGCACTCAAGGTTATATCCTCACTGTTTCCTACTCCACTGTCGGATTAATTTCCTAAGATTGAGCTACAGTTAGGAATCGACTGCCTGGCATCAACCAACAAGAAAAAAAAACGTGAACGGTCAAGGAACACAGCTTAATGTCAGAAAAAGTTTCGCAACAAATAACCACAAGGAAGAGAGGAGGAGAGACAAAGAGGAGCAAAGACAGGGAGGTTAGCCAGTGTAAGTACCGGCTGGCTACTCTGTGCTGGGGAAAGGGGTAAAGGGAATAAAAGGAGAAAGAAGAAGAAGAGGAGAAAAAAAAAGAGTTAACCACGAGGTGTAGAGACCACTCGATAGAAAAGAACGTCACGGGTGTTAAAACAAAAACAATACAAAACGCAGAAAAATGGCTGTACTAACTGCATTCTCGTAGCACTAAGCTCCAGCTGGTGCGCTTAGATTGCATAACACGACCATTGAGGGGAGGAGAAAAAAGAAGGAACATGGCGCAGGCCTTTCCGACGTTACGCAAGTTCCCTTCCATGCGCCGTCCTGGAAGCAGAAGGCGTGTCAACAGCAGCACAAGTCTCAGTAGTGTTTTACGAAACGGCGCAGACATTTGGCGAAAAAGAGAGACGCAAGAAAAGAAACGCTGGGCTTAGGAAAAGCCGTGCTCGCAGAAAAGTACGAAGCAAAAGTGCTCAATATCGTAAAAAGAGGAAAAAAAGGAAACGAAGAATTGGTAAACTAAACAACATGCAAGGGCTACTATCGCTGTCTGGCTGGGCGCTCTATAATGTGCTGACCTCGTCAACGCGTTTAAGCGCTATAGCGCTGTTCACATTGGAGGACTCGGCCCTAATGAGGCTTCCAGTGCGTTTTACGATATTGAACCGGCGCGAACTTCCAGCGGAGGGGGTACAGACGTCAGCTTAGGTGCCTACGGTCGTTAAACACCGAATGGTGTGTCCAAGTGTCGTTCTTTCTCGACGTTTATACGTAATTTTCCTCTCCAACCCACCACTCCCTTTACCTTGCAGAGGTTATTATCTAAGAGAAGGTGTAAAAAAGCAGGTGTAACGAAGACGAAAAGTCAACATTGCAGGCGCTTCAAGGGGAAAGAGGGAAAATTCACGGCGGCCGCGTCTAAGCAGACGCACGTCCGTTTTGCTAGACTTGAACGGGTGAAGAACATGTAGGGAATAAGATAGGGAAAATGGGGAAAGAGAGAGAGCGCGCGCTAGTTGTGGCCCACGCTAGGATGCGCAGCAAGTGTTATAAATGGTCGCCGACCAGACTCGCACACTCGAGGTTACCGTAGTAACGCTCCCGTTGCCGTCTGCGAAAGCGGGGGCGCGCACGGTCTTGACCGAGGGTTTTCGCTTCCGGTCTCGAGTGCAGCTGGTTTAAACGCTGTGTGGAGAGGTTCACGCTCGACGTCGTACCGGGGACAAAGACACCGAAGGCATGTACGTGTTGTCTAATTCCCTTGCTGCCGCAAGGATCACGCTTAGGCGTATCCGCCATTCCACTGCGGTAAGAGCACGCCTTTTCGATTGCTCCACGGAAGGTCGTGTTGGCGGACTCGACCCAAGCCGCGGCGGCCGCATGTAGACACGGACCGAAATGCAATACCGCCCGTATAATTAGATGTAGGTGCACGTGGAATAAACCGGGGTGGTCAAACAATCAATCCGGAGTCTCGTACCCGGACGTGCCTCACGATCTGATCGCGAATTTCGGTACGCAAGATAGCATAATCCATTTTGTACAAACGCCACTTCGAGCCCGAGGCGAGACAACAATGTCGCATCATAGCAAAAAAATATTCTATGTCACTCTTATCTACATACGCCCAACAGTAGCAATATAAAATGGGGTGAAAGTTCACCAAAAAGCATGGAAATGTAGCGCATACCATTTAATATCGCCAAGTCACTTTGTCACAACAACATTTTAAACGTAAAGTACGGTATCTGTTCTGCCTCTTCCTCTGCCGGCATGTCACTGATCTTATTCTTTCTCTCCGAGCCTAACGCAGAGGAGCTGGCTAGAGAAATGTGCCCCAGGCTGACCTCTGATCGTTTATTACAACAAACTTTACCCACATTCTATATCTCTCTCACTTAGACACAAAGCGTCTAAAGATCACACCTTACGGAAGCAAATATTCGCCGTAGATGGATCGATCGGATAGCAACTAATCTTGAAAAGTAAAATGAGAAATGGTTACGCTAAATTCGTGACGAAATAAAACCGTGCTGTGTGGCTAGCAAATATTCGGCGCTTCTGTATGCGAAGTTTAGCACTGCTTCATAGTGTTGCACACACGCATACATACATACATACATACATACATACATACATACATACATACATACATACATACATACATACATACATACATACATACATACATACATGCATGCATGCATGCATACATACATACATACATACATACATACATACATACATACATGCATGCATGCATGCATGCATACATACATACATACATACATACATACATACATACATACATACATACATACATACATACATGTCAGAGTGAAAACTGTCTGATAGATAGATAGATAGATAGATAGATAGATAGATAGATAGATAGATAGATAGATAGATAGATAGATATAGGGAACGTCATTGTTCTCGCTTTGTTCTTATTCTTCACTACTATTATGGGCTACTCGTTTCCACATAGCACAGGCTAAAGAGAAGTAATAACGCAAGATAAGTAAACACGTCAAGCATTCAGAACGTGAAGCGCTATTGCTTTCAGTAGGGTACATGAAGTTCCATTCTTTCGCTTCCCGCATCGGGGAGCGCGTCGCTATAGCTGACACAGTCAGCGCTCGCCAGGGGATACGAGACTGTGACGCCCCCTGGGCCAAATACGCGGCGCAGTCGTGCGCACCGCTGGGACCGCAGCTCTATAAGCGGCACATCGCCTCCGGCACTGCACGCTTCGACTAACGCGTCGCGCCTACAAAAAGCCCTCCCCACCAGTGGTGCGAGATATGTCGCACTCGCTTCGCTAACCCGAAGCTACAGAGGGCGCTCAAAGACGCAAAAGAAAGGAGAAGAACCCCCGAGTAGTCGAATACGCGGCTGCGCAGTATCGTAGGCGGTGTCGCGACGAAGAGAAATCGCGACGCGGTCTCGGAGGGGCGCCAACGGCCTTCACCGAGACTTCGAATCTTTCTCTCTCACCTTCTCCCTCTCTCTCTCAGCTCACGCTCTCGACAAACGTCTGCGTCGGCCATTTTTCTTGTTTAGCGGCCGCTTCCTCCTATGCACGTCTCGAAGGACCGCTTCCTTCCCTGTGGACATCCGCCGGTCCGGAATGAATAGATCGCGTTCAGTTGTCCGTTTCCAGTGTAGTCAATCTTTTCCTCTCTCTTCAGTTTTTCTTTCTCTCTCATAATTTCTTGTTGCCTAACTTTTCATATCTACGAGAGGAAAAGGGGAGTGGTGGAGGGGAGAAAGTTTTGTTTCCCAAGACGATTTATGTTGCATCCAGGGGCGTAGCCAAGGGGGGGGGGGAGGGGCTTATGGGGCCTCAGCCCCCCCCCCCCCCCGAAATTTTCTTGTGCTGTCCATGCACCGCCGACCAAAGCAACCCCTGGCGTAGGAAATCATTCTGGATTTTGTCTAGAACGTCTTTTTCATGCACAAAGTTTCAAGGACGTTTTGATGGCAAACGGGCTCGCCGCGGCATCTCGCAGAGGCCGCGAAATCTACACTCTATCATGGAATCTACGTAGCGCGTGGATGTCCATTCCGAAACTTTATGGGTATAATGTTTTGAAAAACTTTTGATGTGAAAGGTGAATTGGCATTTCCGAACGTGTGCTTTAGATTTTCAATTACGGGACTTTGTAAGTTTAATGTTCCCATAAATATTTGACGCCAAAGGTGCATTAACTTTTCCAAAGTCGTACATCGAGCCATACAACGAGACAAGCCAAATCAACACACTATCAGACAAGTTGACAAAGCCCGCAGCGAGGCCCGATGAGACGAAGCGTTGTGGTGGTTCATTCGTGCCGTCATGCCACATAAAAAAATATCAACATATTTTTCACGTGCGCCAAAGCATCCAGTGAAGACACTAAAGCCAGCCAAGGTAACTATGTTCTTATTTATTTTTTCTACTTTGACTTTTAATCGCGAGGTCACATTGAGTCTCTTCAATTTTTTTTTATCTCGCTCCCCTCCCCGGGGGCTGCCAGAGCCAGCCAGAGCGGACGCTTTTTTCTCGTGTTGCACCGACCACCGCGCGGCGCACTTCGGTGCGCGTTCGGTTTTTTCTGGCCGAGTGCATTTTCGTCTGGCAGATCTTTGGACGCTTTCTAGCTAGCAGACGAGAAAAAGAAACAACGGTCGCTCGCCGCCATCACTGTGGGGACTCGACGGATTGCACGGCGTTCGCTTGAGCGCAACCTGTGTGATATTAAAGGGGAAAAGGAAGAGATAAGTACAGCGCCGTTACTGCCTCAGCGCAACCTCTCCTGAAAGTCTTGTCCCGCCGGCGTAGGATATCGAGCAGTATGCTCATGGTTCTTGGTGGACCAAGCGTCTCGTGTTTTCTTCGATATTCCTTTAATAGCCACATTAGTTGCCCAAAGTAGGCATTCGATTGTGACCAACATACTTTCCTTTGCGTTCTTTTTTTTTCATTACGGTTCCCCCGCCCCACAAAAGGAAAAAAAAAACGTTGCGGCGCAGCGAATTGTTTCATGGTGAAAGTTCTTTTTTGTTACTTCTTATTTTGCGGAAAGTAATGGGCTATGGGACACTTCAGCTGCCGGATACTCTTATTGTATTACTGCGATAGCAATTCTATGGAGACCCTAGGCTCATTCCTGCCGTCGCCGTCGCCCTCATGTTAAAGTCCAAGGGCGATAACATCGTGACTGCGCGCCGCATGCTGTATGTGCGAGCGAAAGCGTGTGGGGGTAGAGGGGAATGAGTGAGCCGACGATGGTGGCTCAGTCTTGTGTGCGCAAAGGAGAAAAGCGGGGAGCAAGCGCGCCGCCTTCCGTCGCGCGCGATACATCGGGGGGGAATGGATGGAATTGGGGCGGGAACTAGGATTCTCTGAATCTGTGATTGCGCAGCATGTTTATTTGCTTTGTTTGACCCATTAATATCATGACTTTTTCTTAGATACGTAGATTTATTGGAGATTATTGGAATGCAGTGAACTTTGTTTCCAGTGGCAATTTATTGCCCTTTATCAAGCTGTATCTTCGCATTTGTATATTCCATTGTATCTTCGCATTTCTAATGTACGAGGGGGAGTCAAATGAAAGTGAGCCTACCCACTCCGCGCAGTTATGGTTCCGTTCATTATCTGCAAAGCCTGCGCGTAGCACGCAGGCATCTCTCATTTACAAAAGTGGCACGTAGGTGTGAGGATAAATGTTCTTTAATGCGCTCATACACTGGGTTGAACATGGTTGCGTGACGTAATGGACGCTCCAGAAGTTGAGCAGCGTGGTGCGGTGAGGTTTTTGACAGCTGAAGGTGTTTCTCAAAAAGAAATTAGTCACCGTATGGCTGCTGTGTATATTGGACATTGCATTTCATCTGTGAAGCGTTAGAACAAACGCTTCAAAGAAGGACGTGAAAGTTGCAAAGACGATCTCAGACCAGGCCAAAGCCATCCTGCAATCACCCCTAACAAAATTGCAAAGGTTGATGAGCTGATAACACAACAACGGAGGATAAGCATCGATGAACTGGCAGAGCGTGTGAACATCAGTTACGGTTCGCTTCACCGTCACCGCCCCCGCAATAATTCATGAACATCTCGGTTATCGGCTCTTGTGTGCGCATGGATGCTCAAGATTTTGAACCACCGCCAGAATACAGAGTAGATCGGCGCTGCCTTTACTCATTTGATCCGGTATCACAATAAGGGTGACGATTTCTTGTCTGCTCTTGTGATCGGGGACCAACCATGGTGCCACTACGAGCTTGAAACACGACGGCAAAGCTTACAATGGAAACATTCGAATTCACCACCCCCAAAGAAAGCAAAGGCCATCACCTCCGCAAGAAAGGTGTTGTTGACTTTTACTTGTCGATCGTCAGGGGCCATTACTGATAGAATTTGCTAAATCTTCAGAGGCTATGAATTGTTTCCGACATTGTGAAACGCCGGGTCGGCTGCGTGTCGCAATAAAGAACAAAGTACGTGAAAAATTGACGAATGGCGTCATCTTGTTCCACGACAGTGCCCATTCCCACGTCGCTGATGTGGTTAATATAAAACTGGCGAAGTTCAAGTGGGAAACGCTACAATATCCGCCATACAGCTCAAATCTGTCGCCTTGCGACTTCCACTTTTTGGGGCAACCGAATAAAGAGCTCAAGGAATCCAACCAGATTCGTCACGGACGATGACGTGAAAGTCAGTTGCAGACGTTTTGAAGCGGCAACCCAAGGAGCTTTATGAGACGGGAATTACGCGACTCGATAGTCAATAGGACAAATGTCTAAATACTCATGGAGGCTACTTTTAAATAAAGCACCCCGTTTGTCGTACATTCGCATTGGCTCACTTTCATTTGACTCGCCCTCGTATATTCTGCAGAACTCCTGCTTTTTATGCGTGCTCTCTGCTGCGACTATAATTTCGGTGCAATTTCTCACGATACACGAACGTTGACAGCTGCTTTTGCGTAATGCATTGGGACAAGTGACAGCGTCATTGAGATTTTTCACTGGCCGCTGCATATGTTCAAGAATGTAAACAGGGATCTTGAATGACAAAACTTCATTAACATATTTGTCCTCAACTTGTTCATTTCATGGCCTTTACATTTTTCATATCAGCGGCATGCACTGCTTTGCTTTTTTCGAACTGATGTACTTCTAAAGCTCGTGTGATATTTTCTTTACTCATTAAATAGACCAGAAACATGGAAACATCGACATCAGTTATGTTGGGCACAATTTTTTGCACATACGAGTGTAATATTTCATGATAAAATGCATATTTTACTTGTATTGACTGCGCGTAGAATTCAAGAATTCGTTTACAGTATCTTTGGCAATGGCAATGCAGTTATTTTTCATGTATTTTATCCCTAGGCCAATTGTTTAAGAGGAAGCTTTAGCTTGGGCCCAACTCCGACGCGGCCTATTCAGATACATGTAAAACGCAGAAACGGTTTTCTGAGATAACTCCTGAATCGCTTTTAATGAAATTTGTTGCATTTGAGAGAGAAAGTTACATTCTAGTGTCTGTTGGAAGCGGAATTTCGATTTAGGACCGGAACTTTGTTTAAAATATTTTGAAAAATTCGAAACTTCGAAAAAAATAGAAGACGAAGTTTACAAATTAATAGCTCTGCATCAAGGACAGATATCGCGGTTCTGTAAACGGCATCCATTGCCCCATTCAAAGCAGACAAATTCGATACGACTATTTGTATCTTACATGAATTGGTTATGTTATGTACAAGGGTTCTGGAAGAGCCGTATTTCCATAATACTTAATTTTTTGAGACTCATGTGTAAGATATCAATTTTGTCCGCTGTAGATGTACTATTATGCGCAAATCACAGAATTGTGATATCAATGTTCATTGCTGATTTACAGAGTTGGAAACTTCATTGTTTCGTTTTCTGGAAATTTTCAATTTTTGCCACTTTCGACTAAAATATTGACGACCTAAATCGAAAATTCAAAACAAACAGTCACTAGAGTTTTAGTTTTTCTTCTAAATGCAACAAACCTCATCAAATTTGGTGCCGTGGTTGCCCAGACAAATGAATTCTCCGTCTACATCCAGTTAGATAGGAGCATCCGACCTAATGTTTCCTTTTAGGAGGAGGCCACGCTGCAATACGAGCCCCTCACCCCCCCCCCCCCCCCCCCCCCACGATCGGAATTTCTGGATACGCCACTGGTTGCATCATCTTATTTTGCTACGCCGTTGTGTCAGAATCGTCCGGCACTCGCTTCGAGCCAAATCTTAGAAGGCGAACGTGAACTCACGTTCCGGGCCCTTCGTTTTTCCGCAGCCCACAAATGCAATTCGACCAGTTTTAAACTTTAGCTACTGATAGATCTAGCGCGTATGCCTAACGTAATCGTTCTGCACCGATTTTGCACAGCGTAAGAAGTCGAAAACGACATATCTTTCAACACGGTCCTGCTTAGCGGTACTTACCAAGATTCCTCCGCGTATATTCTGATCCAAGAATAAAAAAGCGGTCAAAGCGACAAATAAACAGCATCGAAGTATATTCGTGAGAGTATTTACAACATTCCACAGACGTTCATTTCAAACCTCCTTGCCACACCAAGGAATTATTTCCCCTCACATTTGCTCACACCTAATTGTAAAGCATTGCAAGCAATGTGTGTGACCGCCGTGATACGACAAAGTGGTAAGAAACGCGTGCTTTTCCGCAAAAACGATTCCTTTCCTTCATTGAATTTACTACCAGCTAAGTGATTCCGCACCATGTCCCAAGTCTCACTAATCGGAAAAGCCGTAGTTTCCACGCGCGATGCATGAATCCGTTACGAGACATTCGCGCACCGCTGTATCTGTCGACGCTGCAGTGCCCACAAGAACGTGATCTGGTCGGGTGCCTAAGTGGCCGGCCGATTTTCGACCATCAGAAAACAGAGTCCTAGGCGAATGATCCCAAAGTAATTCAGCGCCAAAGGATACATCTTCATGGCTCAATTTTCCGAGACTCGCGAGTCTAACGTAACTTCAGCACGCCGCCTGCTAGCTCTGGATTGTGTACGCGCTTCACACCGTTGGTGCTCCTCTCTCTCTCTCTCTCTCTCTTTCCGTACCCCCAACTGCTCTCCCATACGACTGTCGCCAATCCGAACTACATCTACTTAACCTCTATCCCCTTTATATATCATTTCTCTTTGGTCGTTTTAGCAACAGTAAATTTCTGCAGTGAACTTCATTTCATCGCCGCCACCTATGTGTCACTCTCTTCGCATCTCTAAGTCCAATTTCGTTTTGATAGCGCGACAGCTTCACGAATGCGCCTATAGCCAGGCAGTGTTGACATTCCGGGACCATCTCTAAGTCATTTGTGTTTTATTCGCACCTCTCGTCTTTATTTGAGCGCCCGTCTGTCCGCTCCGCTTCTTTTTCTCTCGCACTAAACACGTCATTTTGGGAAGTGACATTCGGTTTCGGCATATGAAGGTCCGCAGTACGTAACGAAATAAAAAAAATCGCAATTAATAGAAAACCTTGACGGTCGCAGTGAATCCAATCTTACGTGTTTGCGTTGTTTTGTATTCCGCAGCGTCTTTCATTGTGACGTTTGAAACTCTTCAAGCCTTACTTCCTGCGTTATCTCTTACGTTCTCGTTCATCTTCCTTAGATTACAAATGCAAGCCACCTTGCATGAGCAATTATTTCTGCTAGAAATTGCTAATTCCTACATAGGATTTACCTTGTCCTCCTTGTTTTTGGTCATTTCGCGCTTTGCTTTATTTACGCATTGATTGATTGATTGATTGATTGATTGATTGATTGATTGATTGATTCATTCATTCATTCATTCATTCATTCATTCATTCATTCATTCATTCATTGATATTGTTATTACATTCGGTGGCAAAATATAGCACATGCACCGGCCTCCCTAACCGAAATAAACCGAATATCCGGAGTCTTATATAAGCCGAGTTGGCAAAGCCTTGGTCATGCCCTGATAATCATTCTCGTGCCATGAGCACCCTTTGCGTTTTTTTTTTTTTTTTTTTTGTGGAGGTAATCTCACGGACTTCCTCTGCGTGGCATCTGCGTCCTCCGATTCGCAAGCTGCTTCTGCAGCCTATCTGTGAAAGCAGGCGCAAGAGATGTTCACGCCGCAAGGAGTTTATGCAAATTACGGCTAGCCACGCGTAGACAGAGGTAAACCGTGCCTTATTAAGAAGAAATGTCTCTAATCGCAATAACACCGCAAGGACATTACGTACTGTGGGAATAGGCTGACTCAAAAATGCACCTGTCCCGTGCATTGGGAGGCACCTTAAAGATCCCCTGTTGCTGAAAATTACTCCGGAGACCCGCACTGGGCATGCCTCGTAATCAAATCGTGGTTTTGGCACGTCGAACTCCAGAACTCAATTCAAAACTCCTGGGAGCCCGGCCTCACAGCTCATCTACACACAAAAGCCACGCAAACTCTTCCGCAACACCGAAACGCAGCGGACTCGTGTGTCTCACGGCAGATACGTTGCGCTTCGTGTGTGGCGCCTGTGATCAACATAAACTCACGTCTTCTCTCTCTCTCTCACTCACACATCCTTTCTTTACTTGTGTGGCAGCACAGTGGAAAAAGCCTACCTAACCTCCCCGCTTTTTCTTCCTTCAATCCTTCCCTCTCTACTTCAAGTGGAAAAGAATTCCTAATGCTGGTCATTTCCCGTTTGTTCTGCGAAACTGAAAGCGCAATAATGGGACTTACGTTACAACGAATAGTAAAAAGAAACGACCAGCCCTTTCGTTTTGTTCGAAGCCTGTATAAAAGAAAGCTCGAGCTAAAAAAAAAAAAAAGCGGGGGAATAAAGCTCGCAAGAAGGTTCGCGGCTGCCAGGCTAATATGGTGCGAGGCTAAAGCCCTCCGGGAAAAACTTTCCTCAGCTCGCTTTGCTTTCCCGGTCAGGATATCGAAACATAGCCCAGCAAGAGCCGGTTGAGAAAACGTGAGGGAAACAAAAAATAATGATCAGCGTAAACTGAAGCGACACAGCGGATACGAGAAAAGGACAGTTTTGAGGGGTCCCCAGACGTGCCAAAAGCTCCTGGGGCAACAGAGATGGACAATTGGTTTCAGCGCGCCATCGTCGTCCTCACCTCGCTGGCCTGCGTCCTCGGCGTCCTTGTTCTTAAGCCGAAAGCACGACGGGAGAAAGAAGAAGAGACTTAATACCACAAATACAGCTTTAGTTTAGATGCGCGTTGGTTCGGAACGAAAAGAAAAAACTGGAAAGAAGACGGTGCTGAGAGCTTTTGCGATGCCCTCTCCAATTCGTAGCGCACCAAAGGAGACCGACACAACGCTTGAAGTGCCGCCCTGTTGTGCTTCAATTTTTTTTTTCTTGCACCGTGGTTTTTCGTCTGCTTGCCTTTCCAGTTCTCGTCTGCCCTTTCTTTTTTTCGTATACACGCGTGTGAGCAGAACCGCTGTTCTACTCTGTTTTTCGTCTGCCTGCATTTTTCATTTTCCGTGTTGTATTTTTCTGTATGTATATTCGGATCTATGTGCACTCGTGCTGCGTTCTTCGTCTGCCTACGTTTTAATTTTTTGTTGTCGTCTGCTATTTCCTCTGCTATATACATATACGAATAAAAAAAAAAACTCTTCCTGCTTTTTTTTTTTTTGTCATCTGACTTCTCTTTTTCTCTACGTCATAAAGAGAAAACAACGCTTTGCTAGAGGGCAGAAGAACAAACAGACTTTGTTCATGGAGAAAGAGAGCGAAAGTGCTGCAAGCCATTGCACGCGTACATAACTATAACGGCAGTGATTGTTCCGTGAAGATAGTCAAACGAACGGACAGCAGACGCGAATGAAACGAATATCGACCCATGGTGTTTGAGGGCCCTTATGACCAACCGGCCAAATGTGTGCTGCACAAAAAGAAAGCGAGAAAAAAAAGAAGAATGAACGACGGAATACCATCGCTCTGTTGAAATGGAAAGTCCTTCAGTCAACTTTCTGCAAGTTGATAAAACGAGGCAGGGTGTCAAAGGTGCGCGAATCCCTCGTGTGCGGGAGCCAACAAAAAGTTCTTGCGGACACTCTTTTGTGTGAACTGAGCAAGAAAAGAAAAGGAAAAAAAACAGAACCAGCTTTAGGCAATTTTCGCATGCAGCCTGGGAGAGTTTTCGTAGCATTGACTGCGGAACTCTTATGTCTGCTCGTACGAAGACGGGGAACGAACTTTTTTTGAGCATTTCGTGAAATTGAAGTCACAGTTTCCCGTAGAGAGAGAGTATGCGATTCGCTACAGGCCTTTCACAGCGCTAAAGAAAGGTATTGAGATGTCGGTTACATTTGCTTGATTGAAGAAGTGGGTCGCTTCATTGCGCGTTGTCTTCGAAAAGCACAATGTAAAGCACAATGCAAGGTAAACCTTCGAAGTGGCGTTTCAATTACTGTCAACTGAAAGCCTGACTAAGATTTTAGTGTTGTGCGCTTCCTTGTGCGTCAAGAAAAAAGAAGAGTTCTAAAATTAAAGCAGCGATGTCGCAATTAGATATCTCAGACCAAATGTGAATTACTGCTCGCTCGCCTTTTGCCACAAACATTTCTTTACTCCTGTAGCCCTACAAACTTAAGAAAAAAATGCCGCGGGAACTTAAAGATCGTACACAGCGTAAATTTGCGAACTACAGGGGCGCTATAACGTAAAACTATTCCAAACTTTTCTATTCCAATTCTGCTATCAGCCCTCCACGATTGGTCAAAAACTTTTTTCGACCACCCCCACTTCACCTGTCTGTCACGCGACGTCACGAAAACCGCGATACCTCCCCATCTGATATGATGTGTACACACTGATTATGCATCATTTGACAGAAAAAAGAAAAACAGTTATTTCTGATTCGACCCCTTTTCGCCATTAGCCCTCGGCTATTGGTAAGAAGCTTTCGGGCTGCACCCACTTCACCTGCCTGTCACGCGACGTCACAAAACCTCAAGAACTCACCGCGTCAAAGTGACGTGTACGCGATAAAGATGCATTAATATGCCGAACAAAACTGAATTTTCTTCGGAATAGCCGCAGGCTGCCCCGTTCCGAAAGGAACAGAAGATGGCTGCCGCCGATCACTCAGACACGGGCTATTCGCACCTGCCGGAGAGCATGGGCGTATTTGCGTATAATAAAGCTTCTTGTGTGGCCGTATAACGTTTTCGTGCACTTTCGGCACGTTTAAACCCTCATTCTGCCAACTCTTCTTTCCTGAGGGTCCGTTTTAGCGGCATCTTGAGCTTCCGTTGCATGCCGTCGCGATTTTCGACCAGCCACCGCAAGCCAAGTAAGGGAAAGCCGACCAATCGTAGACGCCGGCACCACCCTCTTAAACCGGTTATCGACTTTCAGTGCAGTGGCTCGGCCACATCGAATCCCTCTCCACTTGCGCGTTCTCCTCGCCTCTTGTCAGCCAATTAGATACGACAAGCAGCTCAGTGTAGGAAATGTTATTCGTTTTTCAAGCAAACAAAAGTGACCTCCTATGAACGAGGAGAGCGTTTGATTGGTCTGTTCAGACAACCCTACGGGTGACCGCCCGGTGCTTGCGTTGGTGGTTACGCAAATTTGACGTCAGGAAATTGGAATAGAAACATATTGGAATAGTTTTACGTTATATGGCCCCAGATCCATAAAATGCACGCACTTCGGAATCATGCTTCGAAGAGATGAGAGTTAGCTCATTGCTCCTGAAGAAACTGAAAAAGAAAAATGATCTCCCCGGTGTCCTTAGCAATAACACAAAAATTAGAACGCGACAGCAATAATAAATATGGAAAATTGAGATGTAAATAAAGAAAGCTAACAGCCTTCGCGCGTAAAGAACCCGAGTCAAATTACTTAGTGCAGCACTTTCAGATCTGTTGCACACGCTTGGTCGCAGACGTACTTTTGGGCAGACGCCATAGGTGCAAGCAGACGAACTAGCGCAAACAGCAAAAGAACCGATGCTGTGCCCATCTTGGTCAAGCCTCTATATGTTTCCTGCTGCACGGTACTGTTGCGACCACCCGGCATGCATTGCTCGAATTTCTGTCACTGCCTCCTAAATTGGACACATATGACGCACCAAAGGCATCGGAGAAAGCGACGTAAGCCCATGCTTCACATTTGATTCCGTAATCCTATAACCAACGCCTGTCGCATCTATAACGTCACCGTTCCGCTTGCTATACTCCCCCTAAACTAAGGTACCGACATGGTTGGCCACATTCACATCACGATGCTTCACCGATGAAAACTTCAATTTCAAGAAAACGTGTTCTGTCTTGGTATAGTATTCGATTTCAGGGCATAAGTTGAGTTCAGTTCAATGGCACATAAGCTTTACCTTCAGTGATTCGAGCAATGAAATCTGGTGATTTCTGCGCAGTACCCTCAGAATTGCGACTCCTCTCGGGATTTCCGAGATTGTCGGCAGTAATAGCTAAAGATGGGAATAAGAATGTATGGAAGCATCATGATCAATCAGCATTAACACCTCCTTTTTGTTGGAGCGTGTTACGTCGCCATGTTGTCTTCGATATTTCATTCATGATTGAAACCTACTTTCTCCTGTCTGCTTTCACGTCCCAAGTTTGGCGCTTACGTTTCCGAAAGATCAAACTCCCCACCCCCCCCCCAAAAAAAATTAAAAAGAAACATATATAGGGAGATCTCACGCAGCATGCGACTGTGTGGGATGAGCAGCGTTTGTACACAGCATTTGTAAACGTCCTGCACACAATGGCAACCTATAGCACCTTTGGGGTTCGGCCAGTGCGTTACCCGGATGGCGCAAGACATTTTTTTACATTTCCGTGTGACAGCGTGGGCTTCATTCCTGGCTGCACCGAACTCGGCAGAACTCTGGAACAGCCGTCGCGTGAAGTGGCCTGGCCTTTAGGCTCCCGCTTCGCGAGAAACCGCGAGAACATTGTCGAAAATTAGGAGCTGGGCCCGACAAGGACACGCGTGACCAATCGCACCAACAACAAAAGAAAAATTAAAGAAGCAACGCTGCACTATCGACGGGGTGTGAATATATATATTGAACAATGGCTTCGGCTCGCAGATGCCGGGCTGGAATGCTGTTCACGCCCCTCCGGAGCTGCGTGTTCTGGTAGCCTCTTCTCCCCCATCGAAGGACCGGTTGTTTTATTTTATCTTTTGGTTTTAGATAGCTCAAAGGTGGAAAAAGACCGCGACCGCTGTCGATCTCTTGCTGTTTGTCACGCAGCGTGGCCCGTCTCTTCTTTTGACTTCGTGTTGTCACTCTTCTCATCGCTGTCGCTGTTCTCAGCTTCGTTCTCACCACATTTTGAATGCCTTTTTCGGCGCACTCTTTATGGCTTTTCCCTGGCGCTCTTGTCACCGTTGCATTTAGCGTGATTTTCAACGCTATTTACCGCCCCTGTTTTCGGCTGTTTTCAGCGTTTCTTCCCCGCTGTTTTCACATTTTTCTTTAATCCATTGTTGAGTGCTGTTACAAGATGACATACGTCACCGTGCAATAAGCACCACCAGTCTTGGCGGCCATTGTCACTGCAGTGCAGGTGTTCTTGTCACCCCCGTTCTCACCACTGTTTGTGGCGCAGTCTTTCAATGCTGTTGCAGCGTGCACAGCCATACATTGGTGCATTCGCGTGAGATTGTCATCGTTGTTTTCACCACTGCTTTCAATGCTGTTTTTAACTTTACTTTTATCGCCATTGCATCTCTTTTTTGTTACAACTGCTTTCTATCCTATTTACGTCGCTCTTCCTAATGCTGTTTTCACCGCTCTTACAACAATTGTTTTAAACACTTTTTGCGGCCATGCTTTCTACAGCAGTGGCGCCAGACAGCCCCAGGACAGTTCGGTCTGACAGTAAAACCTTTAGCGGCGTGACAAGGAACACGGAACATTTTTCAAGCACCATCTTAAAGAATACGACGCCAAAATAAACAATAGAAGAATCATTCAACTCAGCAAAATACGGCAATAAATACGACTTTCATGTAACAAGAGCAACCGAGAAAAAAAAAAAAACACGGACACCGTCAAATACGAGAACGTCGGATGCTTATAACCATACCCTCACTTCAGCTACGACCCGTAACACATCGCGCGTTGAAAAATCCAAGGTTCAAGAAATGCTGGATGAGAGTACCACAACATGGCAGGGCTAAGGCTAGATAATGTAACATAAGAATCCGAACGAACAAGATCGTATTTATTTATTTATTTAGTTATTTATTTATTTATTTACTTCGTTGTCACGGGCTCCTATTAGCAGTATGGGGTGAAGTGGAGACGATACGGTGAGGTCGTAAAAACACGGAGAATATGAAAAAGTCTGCAAACACAAAGTTATAGTGCCACGGGTGATGAAAAAAAAAGAAAGAATAGTTTTTCAATGCAACGCGATTTCGGATGATAGTAATAGCGTCAGGAAGATCATCCCTGTCACTCGTTTGCAACCAGGCAGCGCGGACACATTGTTGGATTTCTGGGTTACAGCGAAAAGGAGAGCAAAACTACGTTGATTGTGCGGCCGACACAGCTACACGATGACGTTGCGACCGCGGTAAAGCATATCCATGCCTAGGGTAAAAAAACTTATTGAAGCAAACAACAATGGGCTGCCTTTTGCCGTGATTCCTGAGACGAAAGCGAGCAGAAGGGCTTCGTGATAGTCGTTAATTATTCAAGACCGTAAGGAATTTATAAGGAATCGCACCGCGGTGTTTCCGTGAAGCCGTAATTCTGTTGGTATTCCAAATCGCACCTGCCCGATGATGACAATACGTTGCGAGAAGGCCTAGCAGAGCGATGGGACAGGCAGATCAGAATTGTCCGGTTATCCGTCTCCTGTGGTTATCCATTTGCTTTTTTTTATTTTTTTTATTTCCGGTGCAGTTCACAATGGGGGGACCTGCCACGTTTTTTTTAAAAATAAAATGAGAACTTCTGCCTTGTCCAATCGCGCTTGTCACGCGAGTGTGTGCCAAGCTGCTTTATTATTAGACGCAGCGTTATAATAACGTTTGCAATGAGCGTTCTCTACCGCAGTTACGTAAGATGAAACACACACGTGCTGTGCGCTCTGCACGGAACTAAAACGGAACTGTGTCTTTGGACCTGCCGTTCGTCCTGGATGGCCTTACAGCGCAAGGCCATAGACGTGGACGCAGACAAGGAACCGGAAACAACACGCACAGCGGTAACTTGCGGCTGCTATTCTTGCGATGTTTAGCATTAGGCCGTAAGCATATTTCGGGACCAGAGTAGGGTAGCCAACCAGACGAATTTCGGGTTAACATCCTTGCCTTCTCTCTCTATTTCCTCCTCCTCCTCCTCCAACTGCCAGCCGGCCCAAGTTTTCACCTTACTACCATTGTTAGTAGCTGAATGACTGTTGCACCAAAGGATAAAAATTGTGAAGTGCGTAGAGCGTATTGGTAGCTTCGCCAACAGAGTCAGATGTCAGCTGAACTCTCCGTTGTGGCATCGTTGCCATTAATATGAGATATAGTCAATCCCATGTTCTTTAATTTATTGATTTACTTACTACTTTATTCATTTATTACTTTTCTATCATTATAAGATTTTTTTGCTGTATTCTAGTGTAGTAAACTGAGAAATAGAGTAACTCACGTATAAACGGAACAGAAGAGAGCTTTCCCGCTGAGCGATGTTTTTGTCTTTGACTTTGGTACCCTCGTCTGTACATTGTCTCTTACCCATTCATTTGTATATACAAAATAATAAACTGAAACTGAAGTAAACAGTTTAAGAAAAACCGTCTAGTCGAGACTGGTCTCTGATCATTACCTTCGACAATTTTTTTCTTACCCACAACGCACTTTCATCTTCGACCAAGACGTTTATCTGCGACAGCCTCTCGAATCCAGATTTGTACTTACTATTTCCTATTGTTCACCGCAGCACGTTATGACTACTCAGGGTGAAACTTCGTGGTTAAGGACGGGAGAAACTGTTACGAAGCGGCTCTAAGACCTAATAAAGAATCCGGTGTCGCAAGAAAGAAAAAAAAATCCCCCTAGCCATTATGAGGCTCACAAGTATTGCAGCAAAGATGTGAGCAATTTATCACTGCAGTATAACCGTGCCGACAGAAGTGGCAGCACGCAATGCCGGCTGTGTAAGAAGCAATGCTAACCCAGCGGGTGAGCACGAATGGTTTGAGAAATGAAGCGGCGCTGCCTCTGCGCTATGTGAGCCCCGAAATACGCGACGGCTCTGATTTAACTCTCGTTTGCTTCGAGCTTGTCGAATACATAAGCCCGGTGGCGGTACTTGAAAGCAAATGCAGACACATCTAAGATGCACAAACGCCAAGAAAGCTGCCACTTTGTTCTTCACTATTTTTACTTCGACTGAACTTGGTGCGCGACGGCGTGAATTTGAAGCACGCTTTGCGTCCTCAAATTGATAGCGTGCGGAGCCCCGAGGAGAACAGATTGAAGTCTGGTTATGCTTCGGACTAGTTGAAAAGAGAAATTTGCGACCCGCAGGACACGAGCAATGCAGAGGGGCGTGAAAGTTTAACAAAAACAGAGGGGAGGGGGGGGGGTTGTTCAGCGAGAGCAGCCGTCGGAGAATGCAGAAACGCTGCAGAAAAAGTGAAAAAAGAAGAAACGTCGCGTATTTCAAAGCACACTTACAAGCACTGCATTTTATATTAGTGAGCACGTCGCTGTGACGGTGAGGCGTGTTGCTTACTTATCTCACCATGTCGCGATACGAGAGTTGTAGCGCAAATTCTGTTTCTCTTGAGAAATCGGCCACGACCTACAGCAGCGACACTCATAATCCAACTCGTCGTAATTGTCAGCTTACATCAGCAGACATCAACTATCTTATGCAACTATCAACTATCTATCAGCTGACATCAACTTATGATTAACTTTGTATACTCTGTCAGCTAGAAGCGAATTAACCCTAGGTGATGTCGACTCGAGCGCTTAATGCTGCGTCATTGCGGTATGTCGGCACACGGCCCGCAAACCGGTGTCTCTAGTGAATGCAAAGAGAGTGAAGCGTAAAGCTTCACTTGCGGTCTAAACAAACATTTCTGGGCTAACAAGATGTTCACGGAAGGCGTGAGGAAGACCTGTGTTCCGTAGATTCTAGCAAATCAGTTCCGCTGAAGCCCGCAAGGGGGAGAAATGTTCATGAAAGGAAACAGGCAGTATAATAGGAAGAGCTTGGTGGCGCAACCCAGCGCCCCGTTTCAAAGGGGACGCTCATAAGATCCATCCATCCATCCGTCCGTCCATCCATCCATCCATCCATCCATCCATTCATCCATCCATCCATCCATCCATCCATCCGTCCGTCCGTCCGTCCGTCCGTCCGTCCGTCCGTCCGTCCGTCCGTCCGTCTGTCCGTCCATTCATCCGAAACATTGCCATTCCATCGACTGTATTTGATTGAAGCTACAAAAGAAACACATAGGGGTGTCGTGTAATAAAAAAAAAAAGCATAGCTTCGCAGACGAGGAGAAATTTGGCGATGGTCCAGGGATCGGCAACGAGTCTGAAAGCTTTCCCCGAGCGTTCACCTTACCATTTGAGCTAACCACGGAGGCTAGCAGGTTGCAGAGCGAGGCATAATTATTGGACAACTGGAAGCCCAGATGCGCAGAAGAGCGCCCCATGCGTCACGTTAGCGTGGGCGCGCGACCCCCAAAAAATGGTGTTCCACACGAGCCGCCTCACTGCACGAAGAACGCAGCGTAGAAAGGACACCCCGCGGCCGTCTCGAACAGCCAGAGCTGGCGTATAGATAGTTGCACTGACATCATCGTGGCCGCCATCTTTAGGTACTAGCACGTCGAGAAAGTGTGCAATCAAGATACGTGAAAGCATGACAGCACGATCGGCCCGTCTTCTGTCGAACGACAAAGCGGTAGCAGTGGTAAACCGGTGAAAAGCAGTCACCGTCAATAAGCAAAATGATGTGCGCGTGATAATGCAATGCACTGACGTCATCGTGGCTGCCATGTTTGGGTATTAGCGCAGTGAGAGCTGCGTCCGTGACGTCACGTGAAAACTATCCATAGGCAGATTCTGACCATACCCCGTGTAGCATAGTTGATGCTGGCTCCTGGCTGAACGGTTTGGGCGTACGCAGGGCTCAGGTTGAAAAGATCTGAGGAGGGGGGGGGGGGGTAGACCCGAAGCAACCGAAAGGAAGCGCGGGACGCCTTCTTTAGTACAACTAGGTTACTTCTTCGGGACATTTTGGAGGTTGCGAAAGCGCGGCGCCTGCAAGATCACCACTTTCGTTTCAAGCAAAACCAATACGAGCAAAAAAAAAAGAAAGTCCCCTGAAACTTGGCACACTTGTTGTTCCTACACGCTGGAGGTTTCTGCCGTGTCTCATTTCAGCCGATCTCGACGCACTTCAAGTCATCGAAGCAAAAAAAGGACATCGGTCGTCCACGTCGTGTGAATAGGTGTGCAAAGCGACCATTCAGGCAAGGTGACAGCTTCACGAACAGAACTAGCCGCGCGATGTCACAAAAGCAAAATAAATAAATAAATAAATAAATAAACTAGAAAAAATAAAACGCAGTAGAACAGTCCAGTAATGCCCATTAACAAGCCCCTCGCGCTTCTCTAAACGAGTTTACGGGTTCGGATTTATTGCGCAGACCCGCTCCGCTTTCGTCTCTTGGCTCGCGAGACCTAAGCACAGTTGCGTAGAGGCACGACACTTGAAACGCAAATGCGATTTATTTCAAAAATCAGAGCAAGCACGCTGAAGGGCAGCGGCTCACTTCAAAAAAATAAATAAATATAACGAGGTTTAAGCACGTGGCGCAAATCGAAGCACCGTCGAGGCTCGGTCTTTCATCTCCATCACGGCCTTTCCTGCACGCAAAATACATCCGGCTCCTTAAGATTGCCCGGAGTCGAGCTTGCGAAACAACGCCCGTTGCAGGCTCCGTCCGTGCGCGTGGTAAGCGAGGCGCAAACCTGTTTAAGTGCGCTTTCACTAAAAGTATTACTTGACGAAGCACGCGCGTTGCGTTGGTTAAGCAACGCTCACGTGCACTATGCACGCTAGGCTGTGCTTCCAAAGCCCAATGCTGCTCGAGTTGGCGCGGCGCGTCGCCGAATTCTCGCGTGTGCAGCAGTGCGTTTTATGCGATGCTCTCTCCAGAGTCTACCGCGCATATAGGTGGTAAACAGTGAAATGCGAGCGAAGCAAATAAAAAAAAAGAACGCGCGATACCACTCAACGGCTACAGGCTTCTGAAAAGCGGGTTCCGCGAAAATGGAACGCGTATGCTATGGCAGGCGAATGCATCGTCTCAAGCTGAAGCTCGCGAATCCATCCGCGAAACCCGGATTCACTTGAAAATTTCAGCACAGGTATAGTCCGTTATGCGTTCGCCTTCAGATCACAGAGCTCTACACCAGTGTTCGCAATGTAACTCCGAGCAGCAGGCTATATACCTTAGCTGCTCAAGTTCCTCACTGAGAGAGAGACGAAGAGAGAGAGAAAAAGGGAGGGAGAGAGAAGTGGGGTGTGAAAGACAGGTAGGTTAACTGGAAGAGATTCCGGTTCGCTACCCTGCACTGGGGCGAGAGTAAGGGGGAATGAAAGATGGAAAGGATTGGCGGAGACGAAAGGCAACGGCACGCGAAGAAATATAGAGAGGAGGTGGGGAACGTGCGTGAGAACTGTGGTCTATCTAACAGGCCCCTCCGAACGCAGAAAAACTTTAAGAGCGCCTTGACCGACTTGTGGTGTGACGACTGTATAGGGTGGCGTTACTGGACTCCGAACGCGGACCGGTCGTCAAGACAGGACAGCGCGGTCGCGAATGATTGTCGGGGTGCGCTGTATCGGGGACAAGGACAAAAGTTTAGGGGTCTACACAATAGACTCTGAAAACACTGCCTGACACCACTGGGTTGGTGCTGGTGGGCTATTTGGTTTGTGGCCCTCTCCCTTTTTATCCCACCACACCTCTCGCCAAGCAGGGTATTCAACGACGACGACACATGCTTAATTTCAAGCTGAGAAACCAACCTTTACGGACCACAGTGACCTACTGTGGTGTACTTCACGATGAAGCGGCAACCTCACTGCTCCCTCTCCTTCATTTCCCTCTTTCTTTATCCCTCAACCCCATTCTTTCTGTGTAGGGTAGCGGACCGGATGCCCGTCTGGTTGACTTCTCCATGACCTTTCCTTTTTCCGCCTTCTTTCTCTCTTTCTATCTCACTCCCTGTCCACGCAGCTAAGCCACGCTGAAAGATTAACGTTCGAACACGTCCGGTAGGTGGCGCTTCAGTGGGCACCGCGGCAATTTGAGCGCGTTACTTGATAGTACAGTGAGGTCACAAGGAGCTGCATGTATACTTTAGGTGACTATAAGCGTGCGAACGAGGGGAGCGTCTGCTCGGAGTGAACGTTTCGGTAAGGAGACTTGCCTTTGAACTTGGCTAACAACATATGTTCCTTGTGACAGGTCAACGTCCAACGCTCTTTGTCCCAAGAGCAAAGAGCTCCCTACCCAGTCCTTGCCATGCTCTTTTGCACACGCTTAGCATATCTGAAGCCCAGCCCCTGCTGCGTCTTTAATCAAGCCACAAAACAAAGGCGAACTCAGTTTAATGCTTTATTCGAACAGAACTAAGTAGATCTTCTTTTGCTTCTTCGATCAAGAGGGAAACTTGGCCGCAAGAAGAATCAAAGTTCACTAATATGCAGGTTATTAGGCTCCCTGAATTGCAAATAAAGGCCGCTAAATATATCTACTTTGGCATTAAATACACTACAGAATTTCATTATCCTGTTAAAGCTCAACGTTGGCGATACCTGAGGCAGAAAACAAACTAAAACTGCGCAAGAAATGACAACACTGCCACGTACGTCGGTAGGTTATTTTCAACGTGGCCCGGGGCGAGGTTCGTGAACTCTCGGGGTGTGTCCGCAACGTAATGGGATGTCACGTGCTCTTATTGTCGTCCGGCAGAGAGAGATACGCGCAAACGAAACACAGGACGGATAACCAGAGCGCATACCCCTGGTTGGGTACTCTGTATGGGGAAAGGGAAAAAAAGCGTTACGAAAGATAAAGGAGAACTGAGCAAACAAGGAAAAAAATTTAACTACTCTACAGAACGTTACAGTCACATGACTCACTTCAGACTCATGGTAACGTGGGTTACCGCATTGCCGGCTTACCGGATTACCGCACGGCCCACACGAGGTGCCTGATGTCAAAGATGAATAGAGATGTCGTTTTCATATATATAGAAGGCTGTTTTATACGACACCAGCCCTTTGACGCTTCGCTTCAGACTCGACGGTAACGCGGGTTATCGCGTTACCGGGTTACCGAGTTACCACACGCCCCAGGCGATGTGCCTGACGTCAAAGAGGGATAGAGATGTCATTTTTATCTATATAGAAGCCGGTTGTCTACAGCGCCAACGCCTTGACGCTACGCTTCAAACTCGAGGGTAACGCGGATTGTAATTACACTGGCGAGAAGAGCGCTTGTCAGCACATTCGTGCGTTCCTTCCTGAGCCTTTGTCGGGTGGTTGCCTCCTTAACTTAGCCGCGCGAGGAGAGAAAAAACGGCGCGACCTCCTTCTCCGCAAAACGCTCCCCCGTGATATCGAGCGCGGCGACGCGCACTATAATTAGACGAAGAAGCTCAGGCGCAGCGAAGACTAAAGACACGACTCGCATAACTCACAACGGTGAAAGGAACGTCATCCGCTTCCGGCCACTCTTCTTTTTTTTTCTATTCCGTTCTGCGCTGTTTTTGCCGTTTATTTCCGCGACAGAGCGGGAGGCACGGCTACTGTGCATCCTGCTACTAGAAACGTATCCATTACAAAAAGCCACAACACTATGCCACTCAAGAAGATAGATGTTGTAAATGCAAAAGGAAATATTCCGAATCTTGGACACTCCCTTCGAAAAATAGATTAAAATAATTAAATTCCGAGGTGCTACGTGACAAAATCACGATAAGATTATGAAACGCGCCGTAATGGGAATTACGCAATAATTTTGACTAACTGGACTTCTTTAAAGGTTCACGCACCTAAATCTCGGTACACGAGCATTTTTGCATTTCGCCTTCACTGAAATACGGCAGCAGCGGCAGAGATCGCACACGTGACCTTGACCTGGAAAGCGCTATGCCATATAGGCACTGTTACGTTCGACCTGCGGGGGCTGGCGAACTTAGGGGAATCGGCCGTCGAACTCTGCCCGGCCCGCTGCGATGACTCGCTTTGTGTAAACAAGAATGCGCCTCGTCCACAATCCGTTGGCGCCGGCATCTCTGCTGCGGCGACTCGCTTTCTAAGGATGACAATACGACGCGTCCCCAAGCGAGCGGCGCCGGTATGTCTGGACGCAGTCGGTGGACCGAGTATTGTTAGAGTGGATTCGCCGTCACAGTCACGGTCTATTTGGAGCGAGGGAATTCCTGGAAGAAGGTGTTTCGTGGCGCCATCTCGCAGGTCTTAGAAGTCGTCAGTCAATGGACAGACGCGGCGGCCACTGTCTGCGGAGCAAACGCTGGGATCAAGAGGGGTCTGCTCGGGGCAGGACCCTTGTCTGAGAGAACCCTCTCAGCTCGGCGTGGTCAGTGAAACCTTTGCGGAAGTGTGTAAACCCTCCCCATCAAAGGCGTGTCAGCGACGATGACTTTGGACACCCCATCGGTAGAAGGTTGAACAGCTGTTTTCCCTCACCCAGGGATCTCGGGAGGACAGTGTACTTAAGCAGCCGTCGTCTGCTGTTTGGTGTATATTCTCTTTCAGTCGTGCTAGGCTAATGAACTGTAACGTTCTCATGTATATACTGTAAATAAATCCCATATTCCTCGCTCTCGATGAGAACAAGTTTCTTCCTTCAACAACGTCCTCAGCGTGGATGAGTTGGACGAAGGCATGAGCCAGCTACCGTCTATTTCATGCCCGACTCCAACCATTACAGCACCAAGCTTCTGCGGTCACATGGAAGAAAAGCCCATAATTTTTTTTATTTTTATAGGGCACTGCCGTCAACGAAGCCGTCATCGCTTTGACAGCCCGCACGGTAAAGAGCTGAGTGTCACCTTGGTCGTCTTATTTACGGTAGCACTGTGAAAGCTTTGTGTAAGACAATAACGTGGCATGCGCAACATCACGTGAATACGCTTTATTGGTACGAGTGGAACACCTTTAACGTCGCCTATGTGACTGCCCAACACACGAAGGTGAGAGGATTGTCCGCCGGACACCTTATGGGGCACTTAAATGAGTGGTCTTTGACAGAAGAGAAAATATTGGGTGGTTACCTAGTCCGTCTGCGATGCTCCAAAAATTAAGCCACAAAAACAGCGCTGTGTTTCTTGAAATGCACCATCCCTTACGACAGCCTGTCGTGAACTGAACGGTGTACACTTATTTATTTATTTTTTATTTATTTATTTATTTATTATAACCTCGAGGTACATAGTTGTACATTGCAGAGGGGAGGGGCGAGAATACATTCAAAGAGTAAAAAATACAGGATTAGTTCTAGGAATTCACAGTGCTGGTAACAAAATAGATATGAAAAACTAGTAAGGTATTCATAACAAAAAAAGAGACTTGCGTAATGTGAAAATACTCAAGGAAAGCACTTTGCCAAGCAATGTTCACGAACAAGTAGGTAATACCGACAGCTATCAAAAACAACCCATAATCGCGGACAACTTTCTGTGGCAATGAAGGGAAACCTACGGGCGCGTGGCAGCTGCACATGTGTTACGGCGCCAAGTAGTCCGCCAGCGTTTTACGGTGTTTTTGTTAGCTCGGAACAGACGCCGAATCGACGCAGTCTCCACGTGCGACGGTTTCGCGTTTGCCCACTGACGTGGAAGGGAAAAGCTGCAAAATAAGTAAAATCTTACAATAGCATGGTGTGTGTTATCTTATTCAACTGTTGCTAATAAGGAGCTTATGTTTTCTGTTTCCCAGCCTAAACTAACGTGAATTATAACGCGGGACTCTTTTCAGAAGCGTTCTCACTTGTGCGTGCTTTGGCTCCGTGGCTTTTCCTTCATTGCCAAAGAAAGGTGTCCGCGAGTTAGCTTTTTTGTTTCTTTATTACACCATCCTGGACACCTTGCAATGCCTAGGCATCCCCCACCTGGGTTATTTCGACGTGAGGCTATCCTTCTTTTTCGGCTACAGCTTTCTCCGATAATATTTATCACCGGGAGTGTTAGCCAGCGGCGCTGACGACCACGGTGGAGGATGTGTAATATTATTTCAACCATACAGGCACCACGCAGTACGTGAACTTGGAAACACGTAACTAGACAATAAACCACCGTGTACGCTTACCTCACGACACCAAGGCTGCCATCTTCAAGGCCCTCGCTATGCAATCAAGGCGAAGGAACAGCGAATCCGAGTGTCCTCTCAATTTCCCCGTTGTTCTGGTTCCCTGTGAGGGCTACTTTGGGTACTCGATAAGCGGCTGCTGCTTATCCCCCATCGAGCCCTGGCTTCGGCCAGGGCTCGGTTCAATACGCTCGCGTTGTGCTGACTATGTTGTTCTTGGACGTTGGTAAGACTGCGGCATGAATGCCAGCCCCCACCCTTTAATGTAGCCGCCTTGCCAAACAGACTGCGTCCGCTCGTGTCACACTTACACCACAATAGTGGGAGCCGCTTTTACCAAGACCCGCATGCTCAGTTAGCGTCTGGCAGCAGTCGTAACTAAACCCGTATGGGGTGCGTAGTCGTTAGAATACACGCACCGCTTAGCTAAGCGTCGATGGGTGTTCCCGCCATGGGATTTGCCATCGGATACGCAACGGGCGATGCGCGGAACGGATACCAAAAGGTGCAAAGATAAGGGAGAGGGTGAGGGAGGCATAGAATGAAAAAAATAAATGTTTTAGACATGTGATATTCTAATCGAGATTAATATAGAGAAACGATGTTGGGCAGGTGATATAGCGGCGTATAGCAGTGATAATGGATGGTCTGCCAGAGAAACATAAAGCGCTCCATGGTCTGCAGAGGATCGGGAATAGTCAGATGAAATTAGGAAACATGCAGGCACATAACGGAGTCGGATAATACAGTGTATCGGTAACTGAAGATTGCTGAAAGAGGTTTTCGTATAGCAGTAGACGCCGATAAGTTGATTATCTCAAGATTGCAAATTCCGACTAATTGGTAATTGATGATCAGCGAACAACACTACGCTAACGAATGGAGACGACGAGCATAGGCATTTATTATCTCCTTTTGTTATCTCCATTGTTGTACGCGCTGTTGATTGCTGATGTTAAGATGATGATGATGATGATAAAGATGTACAACCTTAGTAAGGCCTACAAGGTGTATGTTCTTAACCGATTTTTGTTCAGTGTTATTATCACGGAAAAAATGTGCGCAGTGGGAAGTATTAAGCTTTTTTTTATCAGACCTCCTTACTTATAAATCTTTGACGTCAGTAGTACAATTTCAAGCACTATTTCAACCGACAAGCGCCACCGCTTTCTTTTTTTTTTTCCTTTCAGAGGATAAACATACAGCCTTATATCGACTGGTACAAAGTCACACGTGCGCGTTCAGTGATAGCATTGCATGTCCCAATCCCTGTCTACACTCCTACGACAAATGAGATACATTTCTCTTTCCTTTTTTTCTTTCAGCAGTGGTCTCAAAGCTTTTCCTTGTACGGGGCACACGCACGATGACATTGGCGTTTCCGCAATTTACTGTTGTACGTCGGATGAATTACGTGCGCTCAAAACAGCTTGCTTTCGAAGCGTACACGCGGCAAAGTTGACTTTAAGGCACGTAAAGCCTTTCTTGCCCTTGGTAGCAAGACACAAAAGGACATAAGATTGGTCGCGCTGGTGCTCAAATTCAAAGTTATTGCGCGAAATACACAGGGACAGTGTCGACAGATAGGCCTAGGGATCAAGACAGATTGGAAGAGTGAATTGAGATTTCGGCAAGTTGAAAGAGACTTGATTCTAGCATCCGAGACACGCAAGAGATATGTAGCGGAACTTTCGGAGCAACGACTACAAAAACGGAGATAGCGAAAAGTATCAAAACGGGCTCATAGCAAAGCACGTCAGAAAAGGAGAACAAAACAGTAAACAAAAAAGCAACAGATAGAGAAAGAGATATATTTTTTTCACAAGGTCTCGCCCACTCTGTCGCCGTATACATGAGCAACAGCAAAAACGAACCCCTTTACATCGACCTCCTATACAAAGGCTACAGAGCAAATGGGCCCAGTGCCCCATCGTATGACCTCTTTGTGGATAACCCGCAGCTTCTACGTGGCCAACAACAACGACAACAAAAAATGACAGACAAAGAGAGCGCAATTTTTGTGAAACCGCCGTACCTGCGAACAGGATGGAACGAAAGAAAGATGCTGCGGGCAAATATACGACCGCGGTGGTCGTTTCAGCGACCAGAACTTGCCGAGAACCTTCCCGCGAAGGTCGTACCATCCATCTTAAGAGAGCGCCTTAGGCCTAGTTCGCTGGTTTCGCTGGGTTTGCCATTATTTTGTCATCCACACGAGAAAAAAAATTTAAAAAGGCGTATAAACGGTATCCGGCCCTGAAACTGAGAACAAGAGAATCCTTTTAGTCTCGCGTCTGCAGACAGGCACGGACCCATATCTGTCACTCGAAGGCCACATATAGCGCGGTCGCAGGCAACTTTCAGGACAGAAACAAAACAACAACAACAACAACAACAAAAAAACGAGCCGGTAAATCCTCCTGCAGCCTCACGGAAGATCTTGGCTACTAAACGACGGCACTGCGATATAGGATGTCTTCGTAGGTGCATATCTTTCACTTTAGCTCGTGTCTTAGGAATGTGGGGTGATATTCATGTTTTTTTTTTCTTCGTCAGTTCCTGCGGCAGGTGATAGACTCGCAATTGAAAATGAAAAGTGAGCTAGCCGTGTCTGCCCTGGGGATTTCATTAGAAAACTGAGAATAGAAGCAGCCAACGTCAACGTCGGTGGAAAAATGAACTTGTGTATCGAATTTCGGTGCTGACTAAAGAGGTTTCTTTTTTTGGGTCGATAGAGGCTGTCGCCGCGAGAATGAAACGGTGCAGCCGAGAAAAAGAAAACATAGATGAAAGTGCAGCTGACCGTGCAATTGTACCGAATTGCGGTTTTAAAAAGAAAGGAACATTTTATTTCCTTCCAGGAAGAGATATGTTGCGCAAACAGGATGGAGATATACCAATAGAAGAAGCAGAAATTTCAAAACAAATTTAGAGAAATTTTCCTGAAACGTCGAAAAACCCTCGTATTTCGCAGCTTGAAAAAAACGAAGCTAGCAAATAAATATTCCATTCAATCACTAACCGCAAGCTGCGTAGCTACCTACTACGAATAATTTGCTTTTTTTAAAGAACAAAAGGTGGAATTCACACCCTTCTTTTTTTTAATGAAATGAATATTAGGAGAGGTTGGCGCCTTTATGGTGGCACCGGCTACTCCTTGTCACTTGGCAAAGGCGAGAGAGAGAGAGAAAACTTTATTTGGTCCATTAAGGGTTTAGGGTTAGGGCTTCGTCTTCATCTCTGCAGACGCTTGACCTTCTTAGCAGGGTTGGGCTCCTAGTCCAGGGCTCCACTGAGCCGCGCTGCTTCGCTTGCGTGCTGCACCATTGCCCTTTGGGCGGCGAGCTCGCAGCTGGTGAGCCGGCTCTCCCACTGCACCGCACTCGGGGTTTTGTGTTGGTGGAATGTGTATTTACGTTTACACTCCCAGGTTATATGGTAAAACGTGGGGGTTGCCCCGCACCACGGGCATTTGTTCCTAAATTGTGTAGTATACATCTTACTTAGTATGTGTAAGTTAGAGAAGGTTCCCGTTCGCAGCCTCCGCCAACTAGCCGCTTCTTGCTGTGTTAAGGCTTTGTGTGGCGGGGACTATCTAATTCTCTTAAACAAATTTGCCTAAAAAGACAGAATGGCGACACAAGATATGCCACTCAGTCGAACAATGGATGAATAAAAAATATACAGTCCAACAGTACATGAGTCGCAAAGTTCTGTGCATTAGTTCAGTCCACACACGCTTCTTTGCCGTCGAAGATGCATTCCTCGGCATGGATAACACCCTCGCGAAGCCCAGGTCCGCACACCAATTCTCGCCATCTTCGTTTTCTATATAATCGCTTACCGTGAATTCACTGCTTGTGCGTTCTAATCGTCGTTTTATATGGCTGAATTAGGTAAAAGCATTGGACGCACATACAAATTAAATTAATTATTACCGATGTGGCTCAAAAGGACGCTCTACTTTACTCTGTTCTACTCTAGACTTTCTTATTGCGCGCTTCTCTAGGGAACAACTACGTTGGCCAATTATATTAAGCTCGTCATTTTGCATATAAGGGTGCTGAGAATTTTGAAAGCTATTGTAGCCCCTTACCTCAGCTACAGACGAAAGCACTTTTTCGAAAGCATCACATGTTCAAAGCCAATCAAGTATACTATCTGAAATTGTTCCAGTATGTTCCCGTATTAGTGCAATAGGCTTTTTAGCTTGCAAGGTTTTCAGGGTTCTCCGTATCCTTTCCGCACCCATGTTGGGAGGACTGCAAGGAGACGCACTATTTATGGACGGCAACACACTACATATCAGGCACCTACTTTGCTAGATAAAATCATCTGCTTCTTAGACATAGATAACACAACCTCATAAATAAGGTGTAAAATGGCTTTGACAGAAAATAACAGTGAATTTTGTTGAATGTTTCTTAAATGTGGTTATGTTGTTTTTCCGTAATGTATAAGAGCATTACGCGACACCGTGCTTACATAGTTCTTCTTTATTATCTTGCGTGCTTCATGTATATCGTTGTTTTTGTTCAAATTACATGTGTTGAGCAACCATAACATAACGCGAATGGTTTGACAGTGGAACTGTCGTATTGTAAAAGTATGTGTAACTGCAGTTAAGGTCCCTATATTGTGTACATTTCATAATTTTCATGTTTACGAAGCAAGCACAAACATTCAAAAATATTTGTTCTTCTTAAACAACTTTTGTTTTCTTTCTCCTGTGTTCAAATGTGTACGCTTATGAGTGTTTTTTTTTCCTTCATAATGAGCACGCTGGCCTGTGTACTGCACTGAATTTGGAGCAATGGCCTTTGTCAGGCCATTAAGCATTTTGCTTTTCCTCCTGTGTCTGTTCCTGTACAGAAAGAAACAAATAAAGCGAAGAAAGAAACAGGAGGTGCTTCTGGTTAAAGTCTCTTTAACAACCCTGCCTTCTCCCATAATTTCCTCCTCCTCCTCCTCCGCCTCCTCTTCTTTTTCATCATTTCAGTCTTGCTGTTTGCCTCTCTCGATGCAGTCGCTATAGCTATGGCAAAGACTACGCAGAACTATATTTGGGGGAACACTCGGCCCCTGTCATCAAAACAATTCGGAGAAAACAACAACAAAAAAGAACCTGAGAAAAGCGGTCTTCCAAAGCTGTTCTCTGAGACCCCCGTAATTTATACCGGCTTGCCGCAATGCGTCAGTTGTCCTTGCGAAATAATTTGAACCGCTATAATGTGCTCGGGCATCACGCGTAAGCGCATTAATGGCTGAATCATTTCCGTTCAACAAAAATAATAGCAATAAATTTGTTGATTAGAAAAAAAAACTCATATATTGTGCGATCGGTGTAGGCATTCGAATCCTCCTACAGGGTTTAAAAAAAGGAAAAGAAAGAAAGAAATAAAATGCAATGCTGGCGACTTAGTGAGCCTCCGAGACAAACATATGAAGCTACAAGGCTGAAACACCTATGGTACGTACGCCATTCTGCGCAGCTATTTCCCGCATGCATTTGAGAAAACACGCTGAAGTACTAGCAAAGACTTCTTGCTTAATGGTAATCGGATGGCTTCCGAATTTCTTTCGAAACTTCGTCAGTCTGGATTGGGATTGTCCATGGATTGCCGGATGCTCCACTTCAGCAAACAAGCCATCAGACTGCGCCGTTACAGCTCTGCAAGCCAAGCTTTCAATTTCTGCACACAAATAGCACTGTTATCGAAATGTTAGTGACAAGAAAGTGCTTTTATTTCTTCACATTGAACACACGGGGCAGAAGGATAAAGACAAAACATCTTTAATAGGAGCTGCAGATGTTATCAGTATGAAATGTCTGACGTGTTGATCCAGGTAATTAGGGTGGAAGATAAAATTAATAAAAACAACAAAACATCATCAGTATTATGAGAAAAAAACACTCATTTGTAGAAAAAAGAAAATTAGCTGAATGAATGAGCGAATTAACGAACTGTTTAATGAACGCATCACTCAACGAATGCTGTCTCCGCTCAAGCAGTTACGGAAGGGTAGAAAGGAAGTACTTAATTTCTTCTAACATGCAGGCTGTTGGCCTGGAGCATTTTCGGGAACAATGCCGTTGATTGACCATAGTAGAGGAAGAGGCGAGGGAGGCTGCAGCATAGTACCTGCTCCTTGCGCAAGTATTCCGAACCTTCCCCTCGTCATGTTTTTTTTTCAGCCATTTCAACATTAGGAGAGAAACAGGAGACGAGTGATAGCAGCGTGTATGTCAGGACAGCCATCTTTGTTCAATTTCGCCAGGAACGACCTGGGGTAGGGGAGACGGAAGAAAAAAAAATTCACCAACGATTACGATACTCACTAAAACGAAATTTTAGTGCAGTGCTTTCATAAGTGCTTTAATTTCGCGATATATTGGCTGGCGCTGAAAATCTGTCTCGTGCGGCACGTTGCAAAGACGCGACTTCTTCGCTAATCGGGAGATTGCAAGAAGCAGTGCGTGGACAACTCATGGGCGCGGTTCACAACAGCCGCCGCAGACAGAGCTCCGCTCATGCAGCGCTTTGTTTCCGTATATGGCATCGCTGGCGTCATCGGTGAACAGAGAATGCACGCTACTCTGGCGCCATCCTGCAGTCATCATCGCCGCAAAGCCATCTTCCATGGCACTACGTATTTCTAAATCACCTTAAACTTCGTAAAGTAGCGCACTCTCCTCCTCCGTCTTCACTCCTCCTCGTTTCTCCTCTCTTTCACGCTCCCTCCTCGACCGTGGCGCCGCCTGCACAATGGCGCGAACACGCGTCCTCACCACTGCGTAGACGCTTCTCGAGGAAAAATGGCGTTGAACCGCGGTGCGAGGGCCCACGTGATGATATTAGGCCAATGGCGACGCGGTGTCGGCCTCGGCTAGATCGCGCGACGAGGAGGCGGCATTCTTCAAAGCGTGGCGCTACTTTACAAAGTTTAAGGGGCTTTGCGTTTTTCTTCTCACGCTTTCGCCATACCCTCCGCGTCCTCTTTCAGCCTCGTGGGAATTACGCTTCACCCTCCTCCACTTTGCTCCTCGCGCTCTCTTCACTATCACCGTCTTTCAAACGCACTCCACGTCCGTTCTTTCATCCTTCGCTGTGCTCGTTCGCTCTGTTACGAGGACGTGGAGGGACGACGCCGACACTCACCGACGGAACTAGCGCCTAAGTGCTGCGCTCTAAATTGGGCAGAAAGCGTCGGAATATCATTGTCAATGCGAAGTGATGCCTTCACGACAAATACGCTGCGGAACGCTGTTGGAGACACTTGCCTAACTTCGTTGGTTGACGCTACGTGGCGTGTAGGTACTGTGTTGTTTTAGGGCTTCCAGAATCGATCCGCGTTATAAACCTCATTAGAAGTTTTGACGGGACACTGAGACTGCATTGTCGTGAGTATCGGACCACCAGTTCACCGCTTTTTCAACATGCACTGTGTTTGTAATCGGCCCTGCTTTGATTATGCTCTCTTCGGTACTGGTCCAGCTTATTTGTACGGAACTTCCCTCGACGCAAGCTGCTGAGAAGAGCCAAGGAAAGCACCGGTGAAGCCTGAGTGTTGCGTTTACGCGACAACATTTGCATTGCATTCGGCACGCGCACTCGCCAGACTGTCACATCTGTAAAGTCCCTCACGTACTTGTTGCGTGTCCCGAATATGAATGCAAAGGGCAGGCATCGACCTCTACGCCATAGCCCCAATGACCAACGCCAAGTTCAGTGAAATAAAATTCAGTGGCAATTTAAAGGCAAGCGCGAGCGAAATGCGTTGGCGTTACGTCGCAACTCTTTGAATTCCCGGACCCGTGATTTAAAGAAGTGCGTTCACCACATTGCAAAGTGACTGCCGTACCGAGTTCAACCTATCGCTCCTTACGTACCCTGTCAATAAACAGCTTGGCATATGACAAATGACAAAATAAGGACTAAACAAATGACAAATGACAAAATATGGACTAAACGAGCCATCAAGGCTCTCTTGGAATTGTTTCTTCATTGCCACCGGCATATATATTCAGGGCTGTGAACAGGCCTGCCGGACGCAAACGGGTTATAGTTGCACCGTCCTGCCTATCCTCATCGTCGCTCATCATGGCTCTCCTCCTCTACTATTTGCTTTGCTCCGGAACAGAGAATAGCTGGCTAGAGGACTATTACCTCAGGCGCACCTCTCTGCACTTCCTCTAATAAATTCTCCTCTCTCTCTCCTTCTTTTCCGTGTTTTTCAAAAGCGGGAATAATGTGTAAGCATCACAATCGTTCGAGTATATAGGTCAGTTCAGGGTACGAAATTCAAAAGCAAAGGTTGCCAAGCCGGCCGTACCTCTCGTTAACCTCACTGCTTCTCTTTCTTTCTTGATTTCTGTCCTTCTTCCGTTGTTAATTATTTTTCGTTGTTTCCACTTCCGCACGTGTCATGTTTTGAGCGAACCTCATTAGCACCAGAAAAGGAGAAAAGAAAAGATACGCGACCAAATCACCCAAAAGGAGACGAGCTCCAGCGATGCCCTTGCCTTAAGCGCGACGGCAATATGTCTCGTTGGAGAAAGGCCATCCCTTTTGTGCTGCCCATCAATGCCCCGTTGACAGCGACCCCGAAGAAAAGTGCGGCGGCAGTTGCGCTATAGTTGAGCAGCTCTAGATTGCTGCTTTCTGTTGTGCCCGGATTCTGTCGGTCCTCTTTTTTTCCCCTTTCTTTTCTTTCAGCCTGACTTCCCTGGGAGTAAGGGATAAGGGGAACCGGACGTTCACAAGGTCGCGTATCTTTTGTGTCTTGATCATCATGTGCACTCCTGGACAAGAAGAAAGGCTGACGTCTATCTACGGTGGAGGGGAGAAGTGTGTGCGTGGGTGCGGGGGGGGGGGAGAGAAGGGGCGCAAGAGACAATTGACTCTTAGCAGAAGGCGAGATGTCCGCTTGTGATCAAATGTATACTTGCGGACAACTTTCTATGGCAATGACACGAAAGCTACGAGCACGTGGCTGCTGCACATGTGTTACGGTGCCAAGTAGTCCGCCAGCGTTTGACGGTGTTTTTGTTTGCTCGTAACAGACGCTGAATCGACGCAGCTTCCACGTGCGATCGCTTCGCGTTTGCCCAGACGCGGATGGGAAAGGCCGCAAAATAGGTAAACTGTTACATTCAGTGGTGTGTTCTATCTTGTTCAACTGTTGCTAATAAGCTGTTTATGATTTCTCTTCCCCAGCTTAAACTAACGTGGATTAAAACACGGGACTCATTCCAGAAGCGCTCTCACTTGTGCGCGCTTCGTCTCCGTAGCTTTCCCTTCATTGCCGCAGAATGTTGTCCGCGAGCGTAGTGAAAGAATAAAGAAACAACGTAAGGTAAAAGCGTGTGAATTATAGGGAACGCAGCAAAGGAACCATGTCCCTGTGCTGTTTACTTATGCGGCGGTTTATTTGATTATTACGCGAAGATCCTTGTGCATGGAATTAAGACTTTCTTATTTATTTATTTATTTATTTATTTATTTATTTATTTATTTTGTAAAGAGGTTTACTGACTGTGGGCTGAGAGCGGCTAACGCGCCAGCAAAACAGTAGCAAATGTCCAAGCACGAGCGACGAACCCCGTGTCTAGCGCTGGTGATGATCATTGACCAGCGTTCGTCATCTTCAATGCAATTTATTCGTTAGTTTGTTTACTTGTTTGTTCGTTTCTTTGTCTGTTTCTTAGTTTGTTTGTTGAAAAATATTGAAATTTAAACTATAGAAAAGACTGAAAATATTCAATACATTTTATTGAGTCCAATTTTTACACAAATTTACTGTTTTTGTCAAAGAGTGACAAAAAACGAATGGGGCACCGGATATATAAGTTGGAAAATGCTCTCTTCAGAACGACTTGATCTTCGCGACTGGCAATGGTGTCATCGGCGTAAAGGCGGATTTTAGTTGATGGCACATTGTCAGGTAGGTCATTTACATACAGGAGGAAGAGAAGCAGGCCTAAACGTGAACCCTGCGGAACACCAGAGGTAAGAGCAGCCGTAGGCGATTTGGCTGAACTGAAGCGTACGTATTAGACGTATTGCGACCTATCTGAGAGAAAACTAGAGATCCGGGTAAGTAAGCTATGGTTATTTAGAATCCTTTTAATTTATGCAAAAGTTTGGAAATGCATAATTCTACCGAAGGCTCTAAAAAAGTCAACAAATATAGCATCGATTTGAAGGCCTTGGTCTAAGGCATGGCAGACGTCGTGAGCAAGTTCAGGTGTATTCGTAATGGTGCCCAGGCCGCTGTAACATTCATGCTGGTAAGCTGTTAACATACCGTTGGCTTCAAGAAACTCAGTAGTACGTTTGTAGATGACACGTTCTAAAAGTTTATTGCGACTAGTTGTTAGTGAAATCGGTCTGTAGTTGGCTAGGTCTTGTTTGCTCCCAGACTTGTTCAGAGGAATGACTTTTGCAACGTTCCATGCTGAAGTAAAGGTACCTGTTTGCAATGGTTTAATAAATATCGCTGTAAGGAAAATGTTGGACCAGAACGCATGCCGTATATGAGAACGGAATCACGGATGTTATCACGGCCGCTACCCTTTTCTTTTGCGATCTAAATTTACAAACCATGTTTAAGACACTTGGCGAAGATATACTTGGTACGAAAGGGAGCGCATGGAGTCGAGGACAACCGCAGTGTGCAGAATCACGCCAGTCTGAATGCGAAAGTTTGCCGTTTTACCGTTTTACCACGCGGTCACTATTATTGGTGACCGCGTGGTCGCTTCCCCTTGTAGCTCAGTCGTGACAGTTTGCTCGTTGCTACGAGAATATCAATGCAGATTGACTTGGACGTGCTTTGAGTGACGCATTGAGCGTCGGCTGATTTGCGGCGTGGGACACAGATTGTGCATTGTCGTGCTTGTTCGATGGCGCGCGCTTCATAGGCAACATTTGTGTAGCAGCAAGCTGCAACCAGTCGAGCGCTTAGCGCAGGCGCATGATTAGGCACAGCCCATTTGTCTAAAGAATGCGTACTGTACTGTGTGGCGTCTTGAATCCGCGAGTTGTATTACGACAGGAGGTCAATCGCTTTGGCTCTCCGTCGTTCTTTAATACCGGTGAAACAGGGGGACTTTGACTGCGTGAAACTGGGGTACTTTCGATTGCGATGAAGCCCGACACGGATGACATTTTTTTCGGTAGCGATCGAGAATGAAAGCTGTTGTGCGGTCCACCATACCGGATTGAGTTGGTTGAGGTCGCTCAGCATTACGGTGCATTTGACAGCCTACGATTCCGATCCGCTGGATCTGGATGGTGCAACACCGTGGTCGGAAAGTGTCCGAGTGGAAGAACCCGAGCTGTACTGGAATTGACAGCGCTTCAAAGTGCTGCCTGAGTGACAGGGCTACAACTTCGTCATAGATTTCGACACTTCAAAGGCGTCACGGTAGATGTGTCACACGACGCGATGGTAAAACTTTTTTATGCGATGGTTAAAGTTTATTCACGCTTTTATTTTTGCTTTTAGTCTTTGACGAATGCTTTGCCTCTTCCTTCGCATTCATAGTTAACATGCAGTGATATAGCATCGCATCATGCCGTTCACTGCACCGTTCGCTGCAGCGCTCAGCGGCGGCACCCAGCGCAGGCTAAGAGCCGAAGTTTTCCCTTTAATAATCGACACGTGTCACATGCGAGAGCCCTCTCGACTGACTACGCAACGGGGATAAAAACTTGACATTCAATAAAGTTAACTAATTTGGCATGCGAAAGCACACAAGCGCTACTTACTTGCCGCTGACAACCATAGCAGCGTTGAGCGCTTGTATTTCTTTTTTTTGCGGTACCTGCCCGAAAATATGTGCAATGTCACGGGCGGTTGTCGGCCCTTCGTGTTTTCGAGGCTATCGTGGCACTGAACGGCTGGCTTTTGGAGAGAAGTGCACGGCAGACACAATGTCACAGCCCGTACTGCCGTACAGAACACGCCTATAGGCAACCGCGCTGCCTGTCGATATTTACCCTTGCTGCCACCAGCGGCGCCACTCTCAGTAGCGTCCGCAGCGCCTCCTAGGCCGAATTGCGAAGTCTACAAGTCCGTTTCGTCAAGCTAATCTCTGTCCGTGGTCACGTGCTTGGCGAAGAACGCGCACTCTCATACGTTCTAACACGTCCGTACCCGGTCAGGTGACAAGCGTTTAGGGGTTGGGGTTTAGATAGTATTCTGCTAGTGCACAAGTGTCCGCCTAGTTGATATGTTCATTTCGCCTGCTGCAGCAGCGCTGACTGGTTGTGGGTGCTGGTCTCCTTCTGAAGCGTGCCCCATTCCAACACGTCCGAACTTCAGCAGCAGACGTGGACAGACGTGGAGGTGGAGCAGACGTGGAGGTGGACACTTACAAAATCTCCTCCCCCCGCCCCGGCCCCGGACAACTGTGCCTGAAAATGGTGCAGTAGTTTAGCTGACGCGAAATCGCAGCTTCTCCTGCGCAAAGCACGATTTCATCACCCAGATGGGGCAGTGTGTTACAGCGCGGCTGGTGGCACGAGAAGCACCACCAGACGGCGCTCGCCTCCGCGCTAGTGGCGGCGCCAACCGTGCGGTGGAAAGAAACAAGAAGAACCAGAAATCTCGCCATCGTGCGTACGCGGCTGCACGGTAATGAGGAAGTAAACGCTTCTTGAGAATAGAATGAATTTGAATTGCGCTACGCACGCATGCGCATGGTGCCTATGAAACCATGGGGCGTTCACAGCGTCCGTCGCACTCGCTAGTACTTAGCAACTCCGCTTAATGAAAAGTTCCGCATAATTCATCTGCGCCAGTGCTTGTGTGTGCGCGCCTACATGCGTGCGTGCGTATACGTGCGTGTGGGTGGGTGTGCGCGTGCGTGTGTATGCTTATGTTTCGACTCTTTATACACGCATGCAGTTTTGCTGTATATAGATTCAAACTTCACCAGTTTCAGTCAAGTCAACATTCAGTCTTCACCAAAACTACACGTGCTCTGCGCGCAGTCTGAACATACCTGCAATGAAATGCCATATGAGGCAGACAAGAGCCATATTTCACAAAAATTCTTCTTTTTCAATGCCATTAATTCCTTACAACCTGTCCTGACGTACTGAGTGGCTGATCTCCGCAAAAGGCGAGACGGGGATGCGGAATGTAGCTTCGTGAAAGACAAAGATAAATCGCAAAATGGATTCAAAATGAAAAGAATATTTACAACCATGTGTCTGAGCGGACGACTAAGCGGCCACGACACTTCATGATCTATGATATACAGGCGACGATGCCTACGCCCGAGCTGTCAAAGCCCTTAATTCTCCTGCACTTCCGTTTGCGTGCGACCTTTTCTGTGAGCGTAGCTGTGGGAACCGGCAGACAAATGGCGACCTTTTTTGACGCCACGTCTTCCCAGATTCTTCGTGCTCGACGTCGTCTGCGATCGATGCAGCTGTCCGCCGATAATAATCTCTCGTGTCGAGACAGTATCGAGGCCTCAGGTTGCCCTCGGCGACGTCGCCTTCGGTTTTCGCTGTGCCGTTGTGGCGATGAAGAGAAAGACGACTTGTCCCAGCTGCTTGTCACGCCGAACTTCGGAACAGAAGGCACTGGTGCGAAACGTTGATGGAGTGGCTTTTTACGTTCCCCTACGCCCAACATCCGGCATTCGTTCATTTTTGTGTTCTTCTGTTCCTTAAAAGTAATGATCACAAGTTTCCGTCTGTTCACAGAATTTCATTATTTAAGCATTCGACAGTCTCTCCACTCCGCTGTCAGTAAGCCTTCTTTTCTGTTTCCTTTTTTCACCATCCGTTGCCGATTCTTGCTTGCAGCTACAGTAAATTGACTTATCGCCTCTCTGACATTTCCTCTTCGGACTTGCATGAATCACTTTTGTTCTTGCTTACTAATTACAATTTTTATTGTACGTTCTTTGTTAAGCTGCCTCATAATCACCTCCATCAAACATACGACGATCTGCATGCAGCAGGACTGACCTATCGAGTTTTCTTAAACGCTCTCTCTCCTGCAAGTTCGGCAGGTTTGTGTGAGTGAGCAAAAACACAAAGCCCCGCTCTTTCCTTGTCAGCCTGTATTTGCCGGTTGAACGTGTCACTTGCCACGTGCACACGTGACACGTGACACAGTTTCGCAGCCAATTTACGATATCGCTGAGTAGGAGCCTTCTTGCCGTTTTCAAACACTGTCCACATGCGGAAGAGAGAACGTATATCGGGGTGTTATCACAGCCTATTTCAGAACTGTAGTCCATCCTGTGTCCTCTACCATCCTCGACCTCCCCCACCCCTCCCGCCCCGTTAAAAAAACTCTCGCTGGAGACGCAGAAATTGCGTGTGGCAACTACAAAGCAGTACTCTCCGGCAGTTAGGCCTTCATCATGCCGTTAACCCTGCTCTACACTCCTACAAATGCCCTGCCTGCGGCAAGTACGCGTGCCTCTAACTCCGCCAGGGCATGCTCAAATAGGCCCACCATCCCCCTGCCCCGCACAGCCCGAATCCCACGCCCGAACGCGCTGTCCGACTCAGACCTGCCGGACAAGCAACACGTGGCATTGCGAGCCCAGCTGGCAGTGAAGTCCGCAGGGATCCTGGATTAAGGAGCCTCACAATTGGCGCAGATCGGAAGCAAAACGAATAAGCTGCTGCCACATTGCGGCTTTTTTATCGTCATTATTTGTAGAAGAAACTGCATTTCTCCTGATCTTCGTATCGTGGTAAACCTCAGCATCATGTGAGTAGATGTTGTGTACATCCTGTCTAGGGAACTAAGGAGTTCCTGGTAAAATCGTATAGGCCATGCATAATCACGAAATTTGTAGAATACTTTGGTAGAACATTTAGTAGCCGTGGCAGCCAGCGCACAGCGTTTTAGAAGTTTCTAACAACCTTTGTGCGCATTTCTGCAGACAAGTTACCTCCGTGGAGGCTTTAGTGGCAGATCAATGTCTCAGTCTGAAATTTTCGCTTTTTTGTTTATTTGTTTTTTAGGGGCTGGCTCTTAAGTGCCATTGCCCTTTATGTATGTCTAGTGGCTGTTTTGATATATCATCTAAGGCACTTGGTTATTTGCCATGCGAAGCCTCGTAAACAAGATACTATAACAAAGTGCGTTTCATAAGTACGCGGCGAAGGTTCGAGGTCGTGTAAATCTACAACGCCAGATTATTCTCGACAATTCTGGTAACTGTCTTCTTCAATGTCACCGCGAATATTACGACTTCAACAAGGAGATTAAAATTTAAAAGCTGAGTGCCTCACGCTGAATTTCTTCTCAAAGCCCGTCAATAAAATTAACACGACATTCGTCAGTCATTTCTTTTTTCCTAAGAGCCACATTGGGCGATTCGGGCTTCCGAATGCGCGAAGCGTCATTTGACGGAAACAAAAAGCAAAGCACGCAGATCTGAAGCAAGGTCACTTAATTTGGGTAATTTAAATAAATAATTGCTCCCAACGGATCGCATTCACACAACTTCCGACCGGGCAACTCCTGCATCGGCGAGTCGGGAACGTCAGGGAAAAAAAGGCAGCGAAACAAATGGCAGAATGGTTAGCGCTTTTCCCAGCCTCGTTCCAGTTTAGGCGAATAAATAGAAATGACGAAGCAACGGCCAGATCGCTTTCGTTGCATCAGGGGAGGCATTACGGCAAGGAAAGATATCACCGCGTCGACTGCAGTTCCGATGGAAATCTCCGGGATCAGCGTTTTAGGCCTGCTCTGCCTCGATCCCTCTTGCGCCTCCTAAAGAAGAAAGATTGACGCGAGTTGCCATCAGAGTCTACGGGTAAAGCGTCATTAGCCCTGTTTACGGAGAAGGCAGCGCCCTTTTCCTCGCGTTAACGAGACGTCAAGACTGCACTTGCAAAAGAGCTTTCTATCATTCCGTATTTCGTAGTTTTTTCATTTTTTTAAACGTTCCTAATTCTTTTTCATTCTCCTTGTCTTACGTCTTTCTTTCCTTCGTAATTTGGCGCATTCAATCTTTCATTCTTTGTTCCGTCTTTCTTTTTCTTGCGTTCATTTCTTTCAATGTTTAACTTTTGTATTCTTTCAACCATTCTATCAGCTTTGGTTCCTTCCTTTAATTCTTTTTTTCATTCACTCACTCAGAATTCGCTTCTGTGTGTCTTATCTTCTTAGTTTAATTCATTATTGTTAATATTTCTTTCCCATTTGCTTGCCTGCTTTCACTATTTCCTTCTTTCGTTCTTTGTTCTTTTCTTCTTTTTGTTTTAAACTTCCTTCTCCACTTGCTTGTTTTTTTGTTCTGAGCCCTCGCTAAGCTCACGTAGGACACAATCGAAAATTCGACGCCAGCAGAATGTCGGCTACCGAAATGCGAGAGAGGATCTTCTCGAGTATGCTCCGGAAAGTGCTCGCGAACGCCGAAGCACGGTTTGTGGCCTGCCAGTCTATTGGGGCAATATGGTCTGACCATGTAGCGGATATTGCGTGAGTATGAGCAACCGGTGCAAAAGGCTTTCACGGCCAAACCACCGGCTCATTTCGTGCTCGGGTGTTCTCGCAGAGGCGGCATATTGCGCTACATGCAGTTCAGTAGCAAGTCTTGGGTGCGTTACCTGCGCGTTTCATTTAGGACGCTCGCCAGAAGTAGTCATCGTCTGCTTCCGCGCCGGAAGCAGACGAAAAATAGAGTATCGGCGGGAAACCGAACGGTGACGTAAGGTGCGATTCGTGTTTGCCCCTAAAAGAGGCCTAAGGAGAAACAGAGGGCGCCACCGTTTCGTTGCACCAGCATCGACCACTTAGTCTGGCAGTGCTGAAGAAAAAAGTTACAGTGACGTTTCAATTCGTGAGCGGGGGTGACGCGAAAGCATAATGGTGGTACAGCGCACACGAAGCTATCGGCTCTCGGTGAGCCTGGACGCCTGCGCTCTGTCCTCATCGCAGATCCCTTTCAAGGTGCGCGATTCACGCCATACGCAGCAGCCGCCACAGTAGAACGTCCCTCCCCCCTCCTTCCGCCACCTCTCTTCCCACCGGTTCCTTGCGTGCGATGAAAGGAGGCGCGCTTCCTACGCGCTTTCCAACCTCGCGCGCGCGAGATTGAGCCGCCATTGTAGGATCACCGTCGCACGCTTTTGCTCGCACATACTGGGGACAATGTTACGACGAGGCGAAACCGGTACGTCCGTACCGCACACAGAACCCTCAGCAACTGCCAGAGGAGCTCAACCCAGCGCGCCTCCACCTACCCTCCTCCTCCGCGACGATTCGCTCAACGCCACCTAGACTTTCCTCTAGGTGGCGTTGGCATGCCGCGCGCTCATAGCGCTCCTTCGTGCTTTTTCCGGCGAACAATTCTCTTCTCCACCTCCAGGCGCCTTCCTCCTCTGGCGCTCGTTTCCCTCGCGGCATCAAACATACGTTAGCCGATTTGACTGGCGGGTCATGTACGCTTGCGCGTAAAATCTGCACTGGTACTTCTACGGGATGGAACAAGCGGGTAATGCACGTAACCGTGGTATTTCAAAAACGGCATACACGCGCGAAATCACACCTGTGTACGAAATTTTAGTACGAGAGAATTGGCGCTCCTTATCCCACAGTTCGCTTAATAAAGAAAACGTGACAGCCACAGATAAAAAAAAACTTACCTGCTCTCAGTAGATATCGGTTTTCAAAAGGAACAAGTATCATCCTGACATCAATGTCGACTACTACGGATAGAAAACAATTCTGTGTTCCCAAGTCATCATCATCATCATCAGCCTGGTTACGCCCACTGCAGGGCAAAGGCCTCTCCCATACTTCTCCAACTACCCCGGTCATGTACTAATTGTGGCCATGTTGTCCCTGCAAACTTCTTAATCTCATCCGCCCACCTAACTTTCTGCCGCCCTCTGCTACGCTTCCCTTCCCTTCGAATCCAGTCCGTAACTCTTAATGACCATCGGTTATCTTCCCTCCTCATTAAATGTTGTGCCCATATGCCCCCTCCCCCTTTCTGTTTCTTGATTTCAACAAAGATATCATTAACTCGCATTTGCTTCCTCACCCAATCTGCTCTTTTCTTATCCCTTAACGTTACACCTATCATTCTTCTTTCCCTTGCTCGTTGCGTCGTCCGCAATTCAAGTAGAACCCTTTTCGTAAGCCTCCAGGTTTCTGCTAAGACACAGCTGTTATAAACTTTTCTCTTGAGGGATAATGACAACCTGCTGTTCATGATCTGAGAATGCCTGCCAAACGCACCCCAGCCCATTCTTATTCTTCTGATTATTTCAGTCTCATATGATCCGGATCCGCAGTCACTACCTGTCCTAAGTAGATGTAGTCCCTTACCACTTACAGTGCCTCATTACCTACCGTAAACTGCTGTTCCCAATAAACTAAATCTCTCTAAGTAAGCCTTCGCTCGTAACGAAGGCTTCAGAACCACCTGATGTTTGCAACTATGTATCATTATGTCGCTCCTGCGTTCGCACCTGACATCTGGGTGCGAAGTACAAATGCGCCGTGTTAAGCTTTCTTTTTTTATCGGATCTGCGATTTCACGTTTACAGCCAATTAGATGAAGTGTGAACGCATGCGAAAACAAAGCTCTATGTTCAAAAGCAGCCTTGTCCGACAGCCGCTAATCATTAATCAATTTAGCTGGCCGAATTAGTGGTTTAAAAAGGATTTTATGATTCACTGAAACGGCCAATTATTCAGAAAGGCTACGTTGCGAGGGAAGCACCTCGATTCAATTACGTCACGCAGTCTCTGTTTATGTGCGGAACGTTGGGACAAAGTGAAGGTGTTTATTTAACATCCGCGCACTGTTCGCTTCATGTTTCTCTTCTTTACTGGCTGGTCGCTTAGATTTGGCGAATTACTGGAGCTAGAATAATAGGCTTAATGAATCGAGCAGGTAAGCGGGTTAAGTGATCAGCGCTAAGTGCTCTGCGCTAAACACCAATAAAAATAAACGAACAGAAAATGGAGACGCAGAAAATTCTCGAACCTGAATACAAAGTGAAGAAGCCATTTGTTAGAGTTCTGAATAATTTTGATTTTCGGTTGATGATTTGTCAAAGCAGTAGTTATGTTGTCACGTATAACTTTGGCATTTTCGAAATTGTTTGTTTGTCAGGCTAGCCGTTCTTGTAGCGTGGCGAACGCATTTCCTAGCGATTATCACAGAATTGTTACTGCATTTCAAAGTAGTTAAGTTTAATTGTGCTTATTCCGCAATTACCAAGTTACTTAGTTGATTGGTTGGTTATTTAGTTAACTCATTCAAATTCAATGACACGAAAGCAAATAAAACTGTGCTGCACCCTCCAGGTTCTCGGTTGTTATAGTGCGCAGTAAAATATGTTCAAACTAAATGAAATCAAGGTTAATTTCTTTTGAGAAGAGGTGCCAGGACAAAGAATCCGCAATTGTTTGGCTAAGTTAGTGAATTCATAGTTGTTCTTTTTGATACAGTTGGCATACATCCCTGCAATCGTCCAGACAATGGGCTGCGCTAATAGTAACTAAATCATGAAGTATTCAATGCAAAAAAAATACGAAAGCCAAAAGCAACATCGGGGTAAGCAGACCATTGTGCACAAAGCAGGACAAGCCGCAGCTTGCCGTCGATGCCGGGCGGACAGTTCACATCCTTCTCGCGAAAACGACGCGAAGAGCTTTCGCCGCGAAGACGCGGTAGTGCGGGGTGGCGAAAATAGGGCTCCCGTGGAGCCGCTCCTCCAGCTTACGCTGTGACTGCGAAGAGACTTCGCCGCGAAGACCCTGTAGTGCCTGGTGGCGAAAATGGAGCTCCTATGGAGCAGCTCCTCCAGCTTACGCTGTGACTGCGAAGAGACTTCGCCGCGAAGACCCTGCAGTGCCTGGTGGCGAAAATGGAGGTCCTATGGAGCAGCTCCTCCAGCTTACGCTGTGACTGCGAAGAGACTTCGCCGCGAAGACCCTGTAGTGCCTGGTGGCGAAAATGGAGCTCCTATGGAGCACCTCCTCCAGCTTACGCTGTGACTGCTGCATGCACCGTACAGACTTATGACTTGTTGTTGTACGTCGTTGTTGTCGTTGTATGTCGTTGCATGTTGTTGTCGTTGTATGTTGTTGTTGTTGTAACGAAAACCACATCAGCAATGTGCGTTGTTGGAAGAGTTGGAACTTACTCAGTGGGTGGGAGTGAGCACAAAATTTGACGAGGACAAGGAAGAACCAATCCTTGTGTTCGTCACTCCACCCCTCCCCCCTCCGGGTCTGAAAAAAAGATAAGTTCACTATCACATATGGCGCAAATCCATTGGCTAGGAGAAAGAGTGTATTGCACTGGACGCGAATACAATGGCATAACAGTATAGAAATGACAACAACTAGATATATTACAAAGAAACCCTCACATCATCAGTACAACGATGACGTTCATGTAGTGTTTAGCGGCATTCCCGCGTATAGGAATAGGCGAAAGTACAACAAAAGGAAGCGTAGCAATTCGAGGGGAATAGCCCATGATGCTAATGAGTTTATTTATTAACACCACATAGAGCATGCGACGTGGCTTCGCCAACAAAATATTCAACTACAATCTTTCAAAAGTGTTTGGTTGTAAGATGTCTGAACCTGCGATCAAAAGAAACACGCTTTTTTTTTGCATAAGTGTTCCACAATGTTGCCGATAAACAAAGATATACCCTCAGTTACTTCCCTGCATAGTTTACTTCCTTCACTCAAACTCACCGGGGGCAATCCTCATACTTTCGCATTTCCAAAGGTTTTATCACCTCTTGTATTCAGCTTTCCTGCTTCGTGGTGCTTACAATTCTGTAGGAATAGTATTTTAGAACGTAGACTTCGTTTTCATTGAGTCTACTGAGAAGGACAGGTGACCACCAGATCAAAGCAGATATGAAGTAACGAAAGATATTCAAGCTTATCAAAATACACGTCTGATGCATTTGTTCGTTAATTTGCCTTTTCTTCTTTTTTTGGTGCGAAGCTGTATACAGCTACCTTCCGGCCGTCTACGTTGTCTACGTCTACGTTGGCCGTCTATAGGCTGTTTCACATGGCGCGATTTTCACTCAGCGACACAGCGAATTCCGTCGCTCAGCGACCGTCGCGACGTCGTGGGCTCTCCGCGACCGGATTCCAACAAGTTGGTCGCGCCGTTGCTCAGTCGCAGCGACCGGCGCGGTGTGGGAAGAGCAATGTGAGACTAAACAAAGCACCGTCAAAATAGGCGCTTTCCTGTTTTACCGCGCGTTGGTAGCTCTGTGGAGCAACGTCGCCCGCCAGTTTTAGTTATGCTTTAATAGGGCGTGCCCACCAGTGTCCGCGGCTTGGAAGCTTCATAAACATTTTTTTTTCTTCCGCTTATACAATTCGTTTAAAATGAGAAGCTCAGACATCCACCCGTTCGTAGCAATTGCTACAAAGGAAACCCATTCGGTTTCCTCGAAAGAGAAGCCTCATAGTTGAATAAAAATTCATCCTGGTCTGGGTCTCGAACCCGGGACTTGTAGCAATTGCTACAAACGAGTGGGTGTCTGATTTTCCCTGTAATCATTACTTCTCTGCACCTTGCGGGTTTCCGCAGAACTACTACGTCAAAAGGAGAAGCTGCACGATATCCAGGTCGGGAGCAGACGCCGCCACAACATAAGGCACGTACCCACTTGATCGCCGCCGTCGTCAACATCTTCATCGCTACAAATGGTGCCAGATGCTTATACATGCACACTCAATAGTAGCTTGTCCTTGTGCAAAAGCTCATCCAGGAAACAGTTGTGGCTTCCATGGTAACAACGAAACTAGTGTGTACTAAACGGAGCCACCCCAACGACGCCGCACAAGCCGCACGCTCATACTTGCGGTGTTGTGCAGCGCCTCACTCGCCGTATCTGCAAGCTGTCGTAAAGACTCAACGCTTTTAAACGTTAACAAATGGTGAACCCATTCTATAATCGAATAATAATAGGAAAATTCGAATATTTGACTAGTTTCCGCGTTTTTACTTAACGACGCGGGCATGGATACTTCGTGAGCGGGGGGCAACCTTGCCCATCGCTGCGACGGAAATCGCGCTGCCGCAAACGCATGCGGTAGCTGTCAGCGAAAATCGCTCTGCGACGTGCGCGGCAGAACGATTTTTTTCGCCCCAGTCGCGCCACGTGAAACAACCTTATGTCCGTCCGTCTACGGGTCGCGTCGACACGAAAAAACGTTCGTCTCCAGGTCCTCGCGAATGCTCTATAGCTTTCAATCTAATGCAGGTATATTGCGAAAAAAAAAATCGTACTGAAATTGGCCGACAAGAACAAGACGACTCTATCATTACGCTCAGTTTCATTTACTTGTCATAATTAGTTAGTTCATGGTGAAATTGTAAGCGTTACAGAATTACCGTCTGCTGTCAATGCATGGCCGTCTACGGGGGCAGTATGGTTAGAGAAAGCGGCTGTGACTCTTGTTTTATCGAAACAATCCCGAAACAAATTAAACTACAAATAGCCGCTAAGACGAATCTAACATTAGGCCGAGTTTTATCTGCTTTTCGTGATCACGCAGTTCACAGTGAAGTTGTAGATATTGCGGAATTCCCGTCTGCCATGCGGCGGTACTTGCCAACGTCACTACTTCATAAAATAATGAGAATAGATCACTCCACACTCAAAATATGTATTCGTGTCCCATGTGTTTCAATAATAGTAATAATATATATATATATATATATATATATATATATATATATATATATGTATATATATATATGCGTCGACTGAGGCAGAACACCACAGCTTCTCTGCTCGTCCTTCCTCACACAGTGGAAGGGCTGACGAATCGTCTTTTTTTTTTTTTGCTTATCTCAACTGTCGTCACGTGACCTTCGGCCGAACATTACGTCCTTCCGAGACCTCCTACGCGCTTAAAGTGCTGAAGCCGCCGTGCCAGTAACGAACGTGACAAAGCTGCGCGAGAGCTTCGTCAGCCCGCTCCCACGTAGGCTGCTTTGAGACAGCCCAAAGACGAAGCCCTGCACGAGAAGTCTACAGGATATATGCATTTACGTCTCACACTCTATCCTCAGCAACGGGGACAAGACGGCGGCTGTTGCTTGAGGCACGGGTTGCGAGAAAAGCCCTCTCTCTCTTCCCGCACCCGTCTCTCGAGAAATTAGATAAGTACAGTGATGTAAACCACAAAGAAGATGAACAAAAAAAACTATCCTGTTACGTAACACGTGCACAGCGCTACACGACATTGCTTCGGCCAGCGCCGCTTCTCACTCAGCTTTTTCTTTTCCACACTGGCCTCCTTTATTTAATAAAAAGCAAAGAAACTTGTAAAACGACAAAGAAAGACTGTCCAGAAGTGCACGAATACCTCGACAACATTCTTTCTGCTCGGCTGAGCTAACCCCCGCCGTTGTCGACGTTGTCTTCTCGCGACAACCGAATCACCCAAGTAGAGGAAACACAAAACAAAAATCCCGGGTAAAAATGTGTGGGTTGGGGGTCTGTCTACGAGTATTGGACTCCCCAACTTCCCCCCCCCCCCTGGCCCCCTTAACCGGCGCACTCTCCGGACAAAATGGCTTCTCCCTGGGAGACCATAATGAGCAGGTTAAGCGGTGTGGACACAGAACGTGAGCTTGATGCGGGGAAGCAAGCCTCTCGGCGATACACACCGAGCACAGCGCAGAACAGGGAGAGCCGAGGAAGACGGGAAGAAAACATAAGCAAGAGGAGCAAAGGTATAGAGAAAAATATATGGGGTAATGTAGAAGGCGGAACGAAAAGGAGTGGCCTGTTTGCACTGTTCTCCTCTGTATACGGAAAAATGTGGAGTGGCAGGAGTAGGATAGGATAAAAAGAAGGGGGGAGGGGTGGGGGCGGGACAAAGATGGTTGAGTTGATCTTTGAGCCACGTTACTGGGTACGTGTTTGCTCGGAACGGGCGAAGCGAGTGATGGCTGACGCCGCACATCACAAAGTCAATGAGAAAAACAAAGTACATCAGAAAGCCAAGAACACAAAGATGGAGACGCAATATGCACGTAAAAAATAAAGAAGGTTCGGTACCCGAAAAAAAAGAATCACAAATAATAAACAACAGGAGGTTGGAGATTGAAGAAGGAACTGCGCGATTCAAAAGAAGGGATAAAAAAAAGGCCTTTAGAAGAAAATGGCAAGGGAAGTATCAGTTACAAGAGAGGGACATAGCCCGAGAGAATATGACAGCACGAAAATAAGAAACCACCAGCAAAAAGCAAGCAGGCTGCCGAAGGAGTAGATGAGAGGGCGAGTCGAGGCCCAATGCTGTCTTCACGCCACTTCCCCCCTCCTTCTCAGTCATTGTGGCAGCGTTTTTTTTATGCTCGCTGTTGGCCTGTGTGAATCCAGTGCGGGTTACCACAACACCGAACGCTAATCGTGTCAATATGGCGGAGGCTTTTACCCCTGCGGTGTTGTTGACGCGAACGTCCATCGACCTATCCTCCTCCTCTGAATATCTCATGATGTGGGACGTGCGAGCAGAAGTAACACAAACGCGAGCAGAAGTAACACAAGCGCGAGCAGAAGTAACACAAACGCGAGCAGAAGTAAAACAAACGCGAGCAGAAGTAAAACAAACGCGAGCAGAAGTAAGACAAGCGCGACACAGAAGTAAGACAAGCGCGAGCAGAAGTAAATCAAACGCGAGCGCAAGTAACACAAGCGCACGCACACGCAAACAAACAAACAAGGGAGCATCGTCCCTGTCCGGATAGCAGACATTGGGCCGTCGGCATACTCCGGCGGGCACAGCGACAATATCCCCAAAAGCTCGTGCGCAACACATTTTCACTGTCAACGTAGCACAATTTTTTTCTTCATTTTCTTTTCTTGCCCCAGCAGGCGCGCACACACGTAAGCAGTTGGTGTAAAATTTTCAACGTCGCGCTACCTGCGTGAGCGCGGTAGCGGACACGAGAGAGCGTGTTTTCGAAATTTTATACCTGAAGGCTATAGGTGTACTCGGGGAAATAGCTTTTCCTACGATTGAAGAATGTCGGAGCAAAATATGTCGACTATCACGCCGACTGAACTCAAGATTTCTTTTTTTTAATGTGTGAAGCAATTCGTTTTCTTTTGTATATTTCGGATTTGTATAGCTCAGCCGCCTAAAATTTGGTGCTCGTAACCAGAAAGGCTCAATGTTTATCGAGTGTACCGCAGCCGTCGGTATACTCCACAGATCGTGCTTAAAAGATATATCGTTCGGCAGGCCGTCTTCTTTTATTCACAAACACGCATCGCGTATGCTTATCAAAAAAAGTAAACAAAGATGTGCTCATGTCGTTCTTGTACCACGAATGCATTCTCAAAAGCCAATGAACGTAAACATCCAAAGGATTTTGGCTAAAGCGCTAACCTTCGTGGTGTATACAGCGATTTCTTTGCGAGCAATGTAGTAAGCATATACTGAGTGCTTCCTAAAACGTGTGCCGGGCACTTCAAAGCTATCTTTCTTCTTTTTTTACTGACTCACTGTGAAAAAAGAATGCAGTTGCGAACTCGCTTGGTGGCTGCAAGTTTTTGCGAAATGGAACGTCTTACTGGCGCGGGGGTTCTGCGAGTGATTGTTTGTTTGTTGTTCTTCTCTAAAAATCACTGTTTAGGGGAAGCTTTAGTACGAGGCCAATTCCTAGTGCACTATTAAATGCATGTTAAATGTAACAATACTTACAACACCGCCAAAACAATTTGAAGTGGTGTGCGCATTTGTACCGCTTGCATGCTGCACAACTCCCACTCCTGCAATATCTCTAGTCATAAACAGCTTCGTGGTAAAAATATATATATATTGCATTTAAGAAAGAAAGCTGAGTTCTACAAGCACTCACAAATAATCTTTTCTAAAGAGAGCCCAAAATCGGTAAGCTTTAAGAACATGCCTCAGCAGGTGCTGTTTGTAGGATCGTTGCTTCATAGCTTATTCTCCAGTCAAAGAGCTGTAAACCTGATACTCGAGCATTTTGTTATTTTGCTACATTCAAAAATCTTTCAAAAGAAGGCTGAGGGTCTATGTTAAAACGTCTACTTGATACACTCTATAGACTGTAACATTTTTCTTGTAACAGCAACAATTTTCATCAAGATCGGTGCAGAGGTCGTCGAGCAGGAAATATTTCTTTGTTCCTGTGTTTTTACAGGTACAAGGCCCTGAGGTAAAAATTTCTCTACAATATAGCGGCCGTGGCTGCTCGGTGACAATGGCATAATATTCCTGAGCAGCAGGTTTCGGGTTTTCCTTTACCGGCCACGAAATCCGCGTTACGATGGGGCCAAAACGCAGAAACGCATTTGTAGCTACAGATTTATCCGCAGGTTAAGCTAATCTAAATCAATCCTATATTCTGAGTTCTATATTCTATATTCCTTAGCGTAGCCTGCACGCGACGGCGTCTCCGATAACTTGCGAGTTCCCTTACATTTCCTTACGAAATTCGTGAACTACATTCAATTACACTTCAATAGAAAGTCCATTGAATGCAAGAAAAACTCAGCAGGAACGCTATGGGGCTTCAGTAACGACATCTGAACGAGTTAAAGTGGATTGTATCATGTTTAGCTTTCATAATGGCATCCGTGGCATATTGTCACTGTTGTGCTTCTCTGACTGGAAGACGATGTCGCCTGACATTTAAAAAGGACACTTTGTCCCCGTAGGATTTGATCCCGTGTCCAAATTGTCCGACCCGTGACGATGTAGTAGTTCTTTAGCAAAACTAACGGCCGCTTTAGATTGAAGCTTTTAAAGCGAAGCCTCACCTACTGTAGCAAATCCGAGCAACGTACGTAAAGAATTCACTCACGTAAAGTACATGACTCTTATGCCTACTCAGATGTTCACTTCGGGCACACAAGCATCGTTGACTGGGCATTATTGTGCTACGTACGAACTGTCTACGTGACTTGACCTCTACTATCGTATCAAGCGGGAGTCGAAACAAACGTTCATTTGCTTGCTGATGCACAAGCGAGTGTTCTTAAATGACAACAAACTTGGAACACCATTATTTGTGAACTTCAGTAGAGGATTACTCATTCTGAACGTCTTAAAATAACGAAATAATTTTTATTTGGAAATCTCTGTACGCAGTGAGTCGTTCTCTGAACGGCTTTTCTTTTTATGTGCTTACGTCCTTTTGTATAACTCAGTGCATTTTTAACGTCTTCACGCTGCAACCGGGACACCATCTTTTTTCTTCCCTCGTACCTTCCAAAAGACACTGTATGCCGTATGTATACGCAAGATAATTCGCGTGAACTCTCCTCCTCCTCCCTCCCCGTCTTGCATCGTGTGTGATGGCGAACTGTCCCAAGTGCTACACTGTGGGCCCTTGAAAAAAATCCTGCATGACATTCAATTACATTTCAACAAAAACTCAATCGTGTCGATTTCTTTTTGCGTGTGGTTTATTTTCCTTGTTTATCTGCTGTAAAAAATGTATTTGTGGCATGCGGTTGTCCTTCCCATATTTTTATATTTAAAAAAAACGATGGATTGCACAGTTGCATGAAATAGTTTTTCCTTTTCTTTTTCTGTTCGATTATATATCAGTCCGCCGCGTGAGCTTATCTCAGATACTTCTCCTCCTTGGCGGTGTGCGCTGGAGAAAAGGAAATATCAGAATAAATAGCGCCGATAGATACGCTCGTGTAAACAGAGCATTTGTTTTCCCTCCGAGATATTTCGTGTCGCTAAGACGCGGAATAGCGGGACAGCCCCTGCCGGAACAGTGCACTCCTACAAATTGGCATTTTCGATCCATATTTTCGTTCGCCACTTAGAGAACGCCTTCGCCTGTGTCTTCCGGTGCCATGAGTTCAGCGCATACGTTGTTTACGATACTGCCGTAAGGATTTTTCACGAGATGAGTATATATAAACAGGTTTTATTGGAGCGCGGGAGAGCGTTAGCAGGAGCGGACGCACGAAAAGAGACGGCGGACGTCGCGAAGAACGTGTATAAACAGGAGCTTGGCCGATGTTGGGTAACCTTCTACGCTGCTGCCGTGGCTGTTTTTATTCATGATGGCGGTTTTTGTTGTTGATGATGTTGAAGTTGTTGATCATGTTGTAGTTGTTGATGACGATTTTTGTTGTTGATGATGTTGAATTTGTTTATCGTGTTGTAGTTGTTGTTGTTGATGACGATGATGATGATCATGTTAATCTTATGGGCTGATGTTGTTTATGTTGATGCTGTTGTAGTTGTTGACGTTGACCTTCCTGTTATTCTTGCTGTCCCGTTGTTGTTTCGTTGTTGTTGTTGTAGTTGTTGTTCCTGCATCGTTGTCGTCGTGTAATAGAATGTACCAAATTGAAAGTTCGGCCTATATAATATTTCCAGATACTCTACTCTGAAAAGAAGAAAAAAGAGAAAGCAAGGAAGGTAGCCGAATCAAGCTGCAACAACACACGAACGAAATCAGAAAGCTTTGCTTCAAAAGTGCAATGTTCCTCGGCGCATATTATCTATGCGCGATGGGCAATATCACGAAACTCGATGTCTACAATATACGTTCTTGAAATTAGCGCAGACAACGGCGGTAACGCGACAAGCAGGGCGCAGGACACAGTTTCCCGCGTTGCCTGATTGATTGGGACCATCTGGTGTTCTTTGACGCCCACCTGAATTGAAAATTGACGATTTCTTTCCTGCATTGCGAACCTATCGAAATACGGCTGCCCACCCAGGATCGAACCTGCGACCTCGAGTTAAGCAGCATATTGCCACAGCCACTGGGTTACCGCGGCAGGTTATCTCACTGTAGTAGCCCGGTCACACAAGGCTCCTCTCTCCACTCCTCTCCTCTCACTCAACTGCGCTCACTCGCAGTCACGCTTGTGCTACACGGAATATACATTAGTGGGGCAGGGTCGATGATGGTGCAACTGGAAAAGCTTTCAGGCGGCATGATTTAGGCTTCTCCATTTCACTCATCGGCAATAAATCCGCATTCAAAATGTACTGACAATAATAGTAATAAAAAAGTTGCAGTTTAGTCCAAAAGGCGAAGCAACGATTGCGATAGCAAACTATTGGACCGCTATACCAAGTAAGGATGGTAGTTTTATCGGCCGTATAAACTTGGAAACATAGGCATACTAAATAAATTAACCGGTATGGTGTCACGCGTGCACTGGTACAAGCAAATATGAACGCACCTCACTCGATGACCGCGGAAACTCGCTGTTCAAACGCTGCAGTGAGGAAGCGATGCAGCAGCAGTGAGAAAAATCACCTTCGCGCTGCCTCTCGCATCGACGTGAACTAAGCCACGACAACACAGCTCACGGCAGACTCTGTCCCCGTCGCAGATGACTTTGAAAATACAGCAATCCGGAGAAGAACGCCCCCCCCCCCTCATGCCATCACCCCAGAATAGTGAGCGCGACGGAAGACGGCGCGCTTCCTCCGCGCTTCCCTCCATTGTGTGTGCGAGATTGAGCAGCTATCGCCGGCTCACCCTCACACGCTTTAACTCGCACATACAGCATACGGCGTGCGGAAAGAACTTTATCGCCCTTGGACTTTATACGGAACCTCAAGGCGACGAAGACGGCAGAAATGCGCCTTGACTTATCATATAATTGCTATTGCAATAATAAACTTTATTAACTAACACTTCACAAAGCGCTAACAGTAGCGTATACTTCCAGAAGAGAAGACGCAAACAAAGATAGAGAATGCGCGACGGTGAACGCGAGCGCATTAGCATATTTAACTGTAGCGAGCCCAAGAGTGAGTGCGTTGACCATTCGTTGTTGAGTTAATTAACCAACACAAACGCACAAACTCTCTCACACGCATCTCCGTGCGTCATCTGTTTCATCGTACACGTATATCTCATTACCAAATCACTCCATTAAGAGGCTGCCCCAGGTCACGCCCACCGTTCCTTCATCTTGCGAGAAAGCCCTCGTCATTAGCAGTCCCCGCGCAGCGTCGTCCACGCAGCCTCTGCTCCTTTCGTCCTCCCTTCCTCCATCTCCTCTCTCACTCTACCTTCTTTCTTTCTTGTTCTAAACGCGAGGCCGTGCAGTCAGTGCCTCGGCTTTCGCGAGGCTGGAGGCACCAGGCCTTTCCACGCGGACACCATTAATGGCCATTGCCAGCGCGGAGGGTTAATTCATTGGCACGCGGTGCCAGCAGCCGCCGGCGCCGCCTTCGTACGAGTAGCTGTAGTTACCAGACGATATGCCGTTGGGCGTTGCCACCCCATCCTCACCTCCCTCCCCCACGCACACACACACTGACTCGTGCAAAACGGTGTCTCGACTTCGGCATGCATAAGACGACGTGGCGACTGGAGTTGCCAGCGCAGGCATCCTTAAATGCTAATTATTCTTTGGCTCATACCAGGCGCTTTCCGATAGGTCAGTAGGAATATTACAACGTTGCGTCGTTTGAGACTTCTTCAGAAGAGAAGCTGTTGGTGGGATTGAACACAGGCTCCCAATGACATATTGTGCTTGCTGCGAACGTTAGCAATCAATATTATATAAACAAGCCAATAAAGAAAGTTCGTAATGAGCTTTAGCTAATAGCTCATCAGTTGGAGATAAACACGTACATCGTAACACTAAACGCCACAAAGTCATGTTGCAAAAAAATAAAAAGGAACGCTCGCTTGATCTACATTACTATGCCGTTTATAATCCCATAAATTCTCTTATGGAACGTACCGTAATGTCACATTAGTTTTTTCAACATTTTTAGCCTTTTTGTTAAATACAAGTCACTGCTCTGCATGGAAGCGAACTGAAAGGTTTCACTTCGCCTATCATCATTCTTCATTCGTACAACAATTCGACGTTACGCAGAAGCCAGTGGCGTAACGTACTTGTTCCCAACATTTCGAAGTCCGCAATCATTACATCAATCATTTTGTTTTCCTTGATAAATGATGAGACCGTGGGACATAAGCCACCTAAGAGCCGTCTATTACGATCATAAAAAATAAACTGCGTTGACTAATTGACTCATAAAGAAATATAAAAGAAAGTAAGAAGAAATTCAGCGGAGTCTCATAGCATCATAACTCCAGCAAAGCCCTGCTGTACAAATACAGCACGTTTTATCTTCAGCGATGAGCAAAGTCATCTCACAGCAATCACTCTGACCACAGAGACTGTTGCATGCACAGCACGCTTCCTTCCCTCCCCGCTTCCCCAGCTGTCGGACCTCCAAAAAACATAGAGCGAGGTGCAGATTAAACGAAGTTTGGGTGACCTTCTAAGCCGTGTTTGATGTCTTCATTTCTGTATAGGATAATGGTGCGCGTTACGCAAAAGGGAACCGGGCTGAATTGCGCAACCGCGGATCGATAAGACCGCAGTCACTGGCGGCCGCCTCTTGCGCCGAAGTCGACAACGCCGCCGGTCACGCTGGAGGCGTGCGATACACTTGCTCAGCTTCTTTACGTACGTTGCCCGCTACAATAAGTCATCAACAGGGTGTAAAATAGGCGTAACAAAGCGATCCTGGACACACAATGTAAAAGTAATATTGTTTCGTGGTCCATAATTTTATTTTAATAGTTCGAAACTGTGTAGAATTGCACCGTGTGACATACAGGAGGAGGTCCCGTAGTCACTGGGTGCATTAGGACCTTCTGGCTGAAGTATACAAGCACGTTATAAATAATACGATAGGAACAAGGCTTAAACGCTGATCGGAAAATGAAATGCAAATAATATTAAAAAAAACAAGCGCACAAAAGAAACGTTTTGCGCTACGAGTAACGTTTTCGAACTTTGCTGCGGTGCATGTTATCGAGTTCTGCGATTAAACTGATGTGAGCTTTCTTTCTTTCTTTCTTTTTTTACAGTTTCTACGTAAGCATGTTGGCTGTAGACCGAAATCATGTGGATGACATTGCTGAGAAATCAGGTGCTCTTATTTTCACGCAATGCGTTCGCTAATGTCTATGACAGAGTCAAGCTGACGATGCCTTCTTCCCTGGCCACGGTGTCTTCTTTCCCATTCAGCTCTTTCGCTGCCTACCGCTTCGCTCGTTTCGATACCTTCTCCCGCTTGCTTACTTCGTCTGCGGTGTACAGGCGTGGATGACCACGTTTCACCTACTGTGAGGTTGCGGCCGGTGACGATGTAGATGCTTCATACTCCGTAGCGGAACATGCTACCCGAGCCAACAAGCAACAGCAGCAGCCTGTGGTGCAAACGCAGAGGGCCACCAACGCATCGCGCGACGAGAGACCGAGGAAGCAGCAGCGGCAACCACGGCAGCTCAGCCCAGTAGGGGTGAGAGAGAGAGAGGTACGTCGCGGCGATGCCCTCTCCCGTCGCGCAATACCTGGCGCGCTATCTCAGCAGCAGGTGTTCGCTTTCGGCCGCTCTGCTCCGTCGAGGTGCGCGCGTGATGTGGTGTGCTCGTGACGTGGTGACCCTGTGACGTAGCGTCGCAGCCAATGGGAATTTGGGAGCCGTTTCGCTGCTAGAGACGCCGGCTTTTTCACTCAAGAAGCCATTTAGTACAGAAAAAAATATACTACTGCTAACTGAGAAAGTTAAATACGAAGAGCAAATCAATAACGAGTACCTTAAGTACATAATATCATTAAGCACAAAACAACATAGGCAAGTACATATTTTGCATAGAGGAATAACTGCAACTACACATGCGGGAAAGAACAAAACAAATTCAAGACAAACATGCACTATCCAACGCTCTCTAACGCTATCTAACAGCTCCCTAACGATTTCTTTTTTTCATCACGTGCGCCAGATCTGACGCGACTGCATTTTTCTCCCTGCATTAGGCGCCTGCGTCACAGCGGCTCTTCGTTTTCTAGAAAAGAGTCTTCAATTTTCCTTCCCCGAAGCTTCCTTCACGAACTATTAGGAAAAGGTGATCGAGCAAATGGATCGTTGTGCTGAGTCATTTCCGCTTATATAGAAGTTTAGGCAAACGAGAAGTCCGAACGGAAAGATGGATGGACTTATGCGGATTGACGAGGCCGGTTTTATGCTCGCTTATAGGTCAAACGAAACATGGCGAACATAGGATGTTCCTTGAGACCTAGAAGTAATGAGCCGCAATATATTGGTGTGTGTGTGTTCCTCTACTGATCCTAAGTGGTTCACACTGTGTTTAGTACTATACTGGTGAGTATTGTACTGTACAGTACTCTACTTGTACTGTACGTATGCGCTATGTGTTCGCCGCTTAGTTCGCGTTGAAGCGAGAGGCAGCACGAAGGTCAATTCACTTGCTACCGCTGCCGCGCTTCTTCACGCCACCTATTTGACAGCGAGTTCCCGCGGTCAAAGCGAATGTTTACACGTTTATGCGGTCCATTAAACTACTATGCGTACTTCCTATAGCTGTCTACTAATTTGCTACGGCAATCGATGCTTCTGCTTTAGGGTGAAACTTCGGGTTCTGTCATTTGCTCATCTGAATGCTCTTAATGCATACCTGCCAACTCTCTTGCACTTCTCTAAACTTTCGGAATTCGTCATCATCTTGCGATTTTACGAGTCTTGCGTAAAGCTTTACGAAAAATGGTTATTCGCAAGAGTCTAGATTTTCCGCCTCCAAACCTCCTGTTGAAAGTTTTCCTATAATTAAATGGCAAAAGAGGGGTGCTTGCTCTACGCAACCTGACACAGAGAAATTCCTGAAGCAGGCGAAATCTACGACAGCAAATCCACGAAATTACTGATTGTAATAAAAAAAAACACAATGCATTGCTTGTAAGCCTCAGTTGTCTCAACTTTCCTGCTTCGGCCTCATATTGCACGCTGAAGCTAAACCATCGTCTTCCTCGCCCCCTCCTCCACGCCCCCCCCCCCCCTGGTCTTGTGCCAGAGGGACCTTTACGAATTTCAATATTCGTAGGTTGGCAGGTATGCTTGAAGGTCCAAAGGGGCAACAGAATGGAGCGGGGGGGGGGCGGAAGATCAAACGTACACAGTTACATTACACAGTAGCGATGGATGGCAGCTTTAAACACAGAAATATTATTCACGATGGCGGTAGGCGGGAGGTTCCAATCAGTCTATGTATTCCGGATGAACGAGTAAGAATAAGATAATTTTACAAAAAAAATGCATGGCTACTTTGTTGCTGTGGTCGGCACGTGACCAAACACACGATGGCTAACAAGGTAGTTCTTCTTTCAGTCCTTGATTGTGAATTTTTTTTTTTTTAGAATTAACAACGCACGGGAAACTTTCCGATGTATATAGAAGGCTCGGAATGTGTATGAGAAGGCTTTCACAAACGACGCCCTTTAAAGCCGAGAATAATTACACAAAACTGAAATTACATAACTTGAATCTTACATCGGGTATGCGAATTCGAGCTTGGAGCTTGCAAGTTTCTACAACCGTTACAAGTGTTACAAGTGTTACAGTATTGTAGCTTTAGAGATGAAGGCGCTGTCGAGGAGTTGCTGCGTAAGTAACGTAAGGATTCAGTCAGCAATATGGACCGCATCAATAATTTTTTGGGGCCTGAGGTGCAGCAATGAAACGGCCGAACATTTACCGAAAGTTCCCACTGCTGCTCACATATCGATGTTAACAATCATAAACATCGCAAGAGATTCCACCTCGCATATGCCGACAATAAAGGCGCGTACGCATGGCGATAAGTTTCGTACCAGCCGTATAGGCCCGCTTCACGTAGATTCACATCGGTTCCAGTTGGATCTTCGCAATTTGTTTTATATATTTCCCCATACTGGACAGACTGAATGTGAGGTGACAAGGTGGCCGGTCGAGGTGGCAACGCGGACAACACGACGCCACGCGGCATGTCAACAGCGTAACGGACGCGGCCAGTTTAGAGCCCCGAGCCCCTGACATCTGCCGCAGTAAAACAACAAAAAAAAACGACGGCGTTGCGGTAAATTAGGACCACGTAACCGAGTACATGTACGCAAAGTACGACGCCAAATGCAGTGGCGAAGTTAACTATTATTAACCCGTTTCACATGCCTGTGTATTTAATTCAGTGCAAACCGGCGCGAGCACGTGATCCTGCACGCAAGTGCTGGCTGTCTGTCTGTCTGTCTGTCTGTCTGTCTGTCTGTCTGTGTCTGTCTGTGTCTGTCTGTCTGTCTGTGTCTGTCTGTGTCTGTCTGTGTCTGTCTGTGTCTGTCTGCCTGTCTGTCTGCCTGTCTGCCTGTCTGTCTGTCTGTCTGTCTGTCTGTCTGTCTGTCTGTCTGTCTGTCTGTCTGTCTGTCTGTCTGTCTGTCTGTCTGTCTGTCTGTCTGTCTATGCACGTGCTCTATTCAGCAAGACAGCAGCAGCAGTCACGGTCAGCAATATCTGGAGAGGGTTCGCAAAAAAACCTTCGCTTTAATATGTGAGGTACGTAAAGGAGTGCCTCTACGTAAAGGAGTGCCTCTATGAAAAGCTTCGCATCCGAAATGAGCAAACTCAGCCACCGAAAATTGCCTTCCCGGTAGAAACCGGGCACTTCGTACTTCATTTCAAGGCTTTGGCTTTCACCGCACCGGAGCTTCAATGCCGCAGAATCAGTTGGGAAGTAGACGTGAACGCTTTGTTGCCCGCCTTTTTCTAGTGAGGTGGTTCCGGGCAAACGAAACGCAGACGAGCGAAACCAACCGCGGCGTAATATAATCAAAGGAAGAACCACTGGGACCTAGTTAGTTCAATTTCGTGCTTTATTCAGTTTTCTCCCTACCTTGGATTAGGTAAGATTATCATCTTCGCCGTTTGTTACTGTTTCGTTTAACCATCCTTTTGGAGCATTGCAGCAGTCCAATTAAAGCCTAAACTAGGCGAACTCGGAAAGAAATGTGCAGCAAACATTCTACATACTTAATCAGGAGTTTTCCGCGTTACTTACGTTTTCTTTTAGTCTTCAGCGGAAATTCACCGGTTTCACAATAAGTAGAAAATACTTGTGCCTGTTCCAGGTTATGCTCTGTACTCTACGTCACGCCTCATATACATAGACTTGCTACTTAAGGTGAATCTTTTAGTGAAGTTTCCATTATAGTGACAGAGTGCAACAATATATATATATATATATATATATATATATATATATATATACATTTGTTAATTTTGAAAGTAAGACGTGTTTAGTGAACGTTTTCGGCTGGTCCACCAGCCGAAAACGTACACACGAAATGTACACGTAGCAAGGCAATACAATATTGCACGCCAAGTTCAAGATCTCAGCATAAAAGCGGCGTTTGCACACGGCGCATGCAAATTGTTGCAGGGACCACTACAGGTGATTGTAAAAGTAAACGAATAGGCTATGCGGGCCCCATACCTCCTTTATTCGATAGCGCGTTGAATTTATTTTCACTACGTACGCCTTGCGGCGAATCACACGATTTAAAACGAGAAATCGGACGAACGCAGTCACAATGTTTCTGACGTATACTGCGGAGGTTGAAAACGGTGTTCGGTGATGGCGGCTCCAACTATCGCTGTAGTGTTTTGATAGACAGCATGACAACGTGACACTGACGCTGTCGGTGCGACAACGATGCTTTGACGACAACGGCGCGACAACGATGGCGATCATGATGACGTCGCGAAGACGACAGCAGCATGACCGAGACGGCACATGACTACAACCGAATGATGACAGCCTGACGACCACATTAACACGGCGACAGCGGAATGATGACACCGTGACAATGACGGCATGGCAACGGCATCGCACCTGAGCTATCTTTCTCCGTTCCTTCAACTTGCAATGGAACGACGCTCATCCGACCATTCATTTTGAATATCTAACGGGATAGAACAGGATTCGAGAACAAACGTGGATATAACTGCAAAAGCAAAAGACTGCCCGGCAAAGCCGAAGTCTATGGCATAAGCTCATGAATGCGCTCTCCAGCATACAATATCCACTTACGTACTCCTACTGGAAAAAAAAAAGTTCAACGCTTCTCTGCGCGCTCAATAGGGGAATGATTTGCGTACTTTTTAACAAAAATCGTTATAAAATTTTGTTGTGTTTTTATTTTGTACTGTTGCCCTTAATAGAATATTTATTGAAATGCAGTCGAGTATTGTGAACGACTCTTGCTATAGTCGGCTACAAGCCAAGAATAACAAAGAAGCTCCACCCGTAAAAATGCACCGCACCTTTTCTTCCCGTCTGAAAGAAAGCTGAACCAACTGGAGTCCGCTTACGGTTTAACGAATTTGGCGAGCTAACGTAAATGTAGCCTAACCGTTAATTAAAAGCCAGTTTAAAGGTAACATATTTCCTTTGGCTGAGCAGTGACCTCGGGATCTCCTCTATATAAGATGCACCAAGGCGTTCTGATTTCTTCCTGAAGCCTGTCACACAAAGACTAATCTTTACGGTGACAACAGTTGCTTCAAACACGAGCAACCGCTTTACGTCGGGTAAATAGGCGAATCTAATAGGCTGGCGCATATATGCGAATTTCGTTTTAATTAGTCTCCATAATAAGCTTGTAATTCTCAGCTTGTCACCAACTGTAGGAGCGTGGCGATGCGGGCAATCTCCGTAGGAAAAACTGCTTAATGTATCTACGTGGCCTAAAATTTTCACATTCTTATTGAACGCGTTGCATAAAAAAAAAGCCTCTTGCTTCTTCTATGATAAGCACGTTGCTTTCTGCGTCAGTAATCGCTCGCCATGTTATTCCAAGGATTAGCGCGCTGCATTCTGTATATGTCACTCAAAGCGCCCTAATGATGCGTGCAACAAGTGTTCACGCCTTAATCCGTGCTGCTTATATAGCACCAAGTCACGTAATGTGAGCTCGGCGACAACAAATAAACACTCTTGCCTTTCAATAATTGCCTTTACTCATCCGCTTAGTCCGGAACTAAGACGCCTTCTGTCGTCTGTTCCGGTGATACTCGCCGTGCTTCCTTAGCAATCGATCCACTTCTGCTCGCCGCCTTCGTCATCGCGAGTATCGCCCATGGCAGACGTGCGCGCTGCTTCCCCCCCCCCCCCCCCCGAGATCCGAAACCTTGATCCGCTTATCGTACGAGCTGCTCGCCAGGTGAAGAAGCTATGACTTCGGCCTCGAATAAAGGGGCAAAGCAGCGGGAGCGACACACTCCCCGTAATCCGATAAGCCGACGATCGAAGACAAACCTCGCGGCTCGCCAAGAAATGGAGGTTACGCTGCAATCGAGTTACGTGCGTTGCGCACCTGGTCTCTGTTAAATTTAGGCGGTCGGAAGGCTTGGCCTAGATGGGAGTAACGCATTACGCGCTCGGCTATGTAGCGTGAAGCCTATGAGCGTGCAGAGTCTTAAGAAAACGAGAACTTTGGACGAGGAGTGCCCCGTCGGTTTGCTTATTACTGACGACGTAAAGTAGCTTCTTTTCCCCCCCCTCTCTCTCTTTCTCGGCTATTCTCGTAACGTGCACTTTAGAAGAGACATGAAAAGATACACCTTTTCATGCGTGTTCTATAACTACATTTGGTGTTTCACAAGCAACTAGGCTAGTTTCCTCGCAAAAAATAAAGAATTGTCCGGTGTATTCAATGGCGTCTCGACGGAAGTTCCATTTGAAGGAAACAAAAAGCTAATACAAACTCAACAAGGTTTTTATAATAGATGTTCAAGAGGTTCGGTTTATATTTGCGCTTTTTCCCTACGTAGGCCGTGATGTGGAACGAAATGTAATTTCAGTGCCAATTGGTTACTGTGAGAGACCTATCGGGCGCACAAATGCATTAGCATTTCTTTTTTATTCCTGCACCAGCAGTTTGCCGCCAGGCTGCCGTACGACTGCTAGAGATGACTGTATGCATGTAAAAGAATCGCGACAGCGCTTGAGGCAGCCTCTCTCTCTCTCTCTCTCTCATTCCCCATTCCCCTCCCCAAGTGTAGGGTAGCAAACTGCATTCAGTGTGGTTAACCTCCCTGCATTTACTTCTTCCCTTCTCTCTCTCTCGTATTGTAATGTTCTCACTACAGGTAGCACAATACCATCTTACATTTCCACACCACGAGGTGGCGTCTCAAACTGACGTCTGTGAGACAACTAACGGAATAGCTTGATATCATCTTTTCTGTTTGATGCAGTAGCATTCATAGCCTATTTCTCGCAGTTTGTTGTCGGCATCTTCCTCCTCCTGAGCTGCGCCGACTTGCTGCCAGCGCACTCCAAAGGCCCATGTCCGACTGATAAAAGTTCGAACGCGCGCTCTTCTGACTGACAAAGAAAAAAAAATGTATTACGCCTGAGGTACACGCCTATGCAATCGCTCCGCAGTTCACTTAAAAACAGATGAGCGAAACCCCAATTTTACAGTGCCATCGCATAAAACAGGCTGCGCTTGAGAGGCCACCCTTTCTGAAGTTTTGATTATGCATGTGAAAGTGTGGTATAGACTCATGTTTTCTCTCTCTCTCTCTTTCACTCCCCATTCCCCTCCCCACGTGTAGGGTAGTAAACTGGACTCAGTCTGGTTAACCTCCCTGCCTTTCCGTCTTCCCTTCTCTCTCTCCCTTGTGATGCCCGAAGGTTTACATGTTGTTGTCTGTGGTGGTACCGTGGCGCGAGGGCGCGTTAATGCGATGAGCATTCGTAGCTTCCCCCCCCCCACACACAAACTTTAATAAAGGCATCTGCAGCAATACGAGGCTTTAGTGCATTGCTCGAGTGCTAATCGCGTCAGCGTCGACAGTCATAGTGACGTGCGTTCTGCCGGGATTCTTTTTTTTTCCTTTCGTCACCGAGAATAGTTCAGTTGTAAAACTTGCCCATTGTCACCCAATGTGGTGAATTCGTCCACCACGCTGCTCAGGTGTTGCACTCATCCTTCACGATTCATACAGCCACGACTCAAAAATGTTTACCAGTATAGCCTTGCACTTTCGATTTTCCGCCTGTGAACGACACGTGTGCACCCGTATAGCTGTTGGAATTTATTTACTTTTTTATTTTACCTTAATAGTGAAGCTTTCTTTTCCTACCGTCCCGGGTATGGCGTGCTGTACTGGTAGCTGTTGCTGGGTCGGCGAAATTACGGTTACGTAAGCTGCAGCCGCGACGAGGAAGCGTGACTCAGGGATTTTTGAAGGCTATCACGTTCGACTATTAAAAGGCGAAGCTTAATAAGCTTCCTCCCTTTCTTTTGTGTGTTTATGCATATATGTGTACGAAGGTTATACGTGCGCAGAACATAAGCTCCAGTTAACGAACTTATATATAACAGCAGTATTCTAGCCGAGAAAGAAAACTTGCCTATTCGTGCACCTCTACTCTGTGCAATAAGAAAATAAATTGGTAGAACTATTAAATTAATAAAATTGCAACATACCGTCGACCGGCAGCGCGCACTCTTTAATGAAATAGTGCATTACAGGCAACGGCTTCTTCAATTTTACAAGCAACGCTTTTCGCAGCGAACGTTGCCGGGTTTCGTTAGCGTGGCTGCCGCTTGGCTGTTCTGTTGCCGAAGATGCCAACCAATCATGGCGGAGTACGCGAGCCGCACGCGCTGCCCGTTTGCCTGCACTACCACCAGATGGCGCTCACCTCCGCGCGTCCGCGGCGGCGCCGGCCGTGCAGGGGAATAAAAAAGGAAGAACCAGAAAGCTCGTCTTCCCGCATCCGCGGCGGCACGGCAATGAGAAAGTAAACGTTTCTTGCCGATAGAAGGAAGTTCAATTGCGCTATACTAACGTATGCGCATGCTGCCTCTGAAACCACGATGCGTTCAAGGCATGCGTCGTTCGTCGTGCGCGGGTGCGTGCTTGCGTGCGCGTACTCTTGTTTCGACTCACACAAAGCCAACAAAACTCACAAAAAGCTGCCCTGTATCTATACTCAAAGTCGTTCGATCTAATTAATTAATTTCTTGATTTTCTTTGATACAGGCAGTGGGTATGTGCCCCTTCTTGGTACGAAAAACTTAAATGTACCAAGATGTGCGTTGTGCTTCTCTGTGCACACATCTGACCGTCAGGATGCCCGCCGAGGTTCCTTAAAGGCTGTGGCGTACCGCTGCTAAGCACGATATCGCGGCTTCCAATCGCGGCCGCGGCGCTCACATTTCGGTGGCGACTTAATGCAACGGACGCCCTTATGCCCAGCGTCGGGTGTTCTTCGAAACTCCAAGTGGTAAAAAATTAACAGTGGCTTAGCTCGGCTAAGCCAGGATATACGTAGCGTGAGCACGTTGCTCAGCCTCTTGGCGACTCGGCTTTGCTAGACGTTCCTCCCTTTGCTCCGGCGTATCCGCAGCACGACTAGCCTCCTTCTGCTCGTTCTTCCTACGCTCAACCGCTAATTTCCAGGCAACTACTTCGGGATCCGATCAGTTAAGCTTCTTCGCTCTTCTGCGCTGCTGAGCAGCAATTTCGCTCGCCTTCTCCATGCGCCCCGCTATATGTATACCCCCCCTGATACCTCTGCGCGTGCGCACAACATGAGAGGCGCTATCAAGCGGCACCGACGCAGCATCGGATTTGGCTACTGCGCAACGGAGGCGCACAGCTGGGCATGCGCCGGCGCCAGTGCGTCTGCCACGGCTATGACGTCGCTCCTCTGGAATGCACAGACGGGCGAGTCGCGCTCGGCGGCTCCGGCGCACCAGCTGTGCGCCGTGGGACGTCACTGCTCCTCGCGCATGCGCAGCACGGCTCTCCAGGAGCCACGCGAAACTGCTCAAGCTCGGTCAGTGTAGCTCAGGCTACAAAATTTGTCCGGAGCTCCTCACTGCGGCGTGCCTCGTAATCATACTTTTGTTTTGGCCTGCGAAACCTCAGAATTTAATTAATTTTTGACCATCACGATGCGTTCTTCCTCAGACAAGCATGAAACGTTGCGTGCGTCCTCATGACATCGTTCGGTAGACGTCTCACACTATGCATCGGCCCGATTCGCTGTTTGAAGTTCGCCATAGCTTGCGAACGCTGTAGTGCATAAATATATAGATAGCACGCCATTGCGGTTGCAACCTTTACGGAAAGGGAAAACACGAGGACTGCACGAGATTACACAGTGCGTCGGAAAGAAATATCCCTATTGCACGCTTTGCAGTTAGGTGTGCGGGATTTAATACTCACCGCTTGATTAAAGCTTCAATTCCCATAGATCGCAAAATATGCTTCGGACCTACATAACTTGTTTTCTTTTATTCTATTTTGTCGTCGTAGTTGTACTGCTCAAAATCTACCTACTCTACAATGCTGCCCTCTGGACGCAGGTCTTCTACAAAAACAAAATAGATAAATAAAGGTTATAAAGTCGAAAGCCTGGTTCTTACTGTCGACGAATTGCGCAGTGCCACAAGAAATTCTACAGCAGGAACACGAGTTAAACATGCTAGGGACAAATGAGGTGGCAGGCAACCTGTTTAAGCATTATTTTCACGCCAAAACGCCCACCAATCGTTACATGTCGAAAACGAAAGTAATTTGAATTCAATCCCTTACAGAGACGCTTCCGGGAAGGAGAAAAAAAAAAACGAGACTGCTCCGCAATCCAGCAGTATACAGCCACCAAGCCATAGCCAGTCAGGCCCGGACACTCTCATCCCATTCATCCAGTCGGGCACATCAGGAACAGAGGTCGTGCGGGATTGGAGAGAGGGCAGAAAGGAGAGGAGAACGGGAGAGAGGGACGAAGGAGGAGAGACACTCCGCGGGCGAAAACCGAACGCGCGCCCTGTCGGCCGGGCCCTAATGAACGTCGCTTACACGCGAGAGCCGCAGCGCCCGGCACAAAACATGGCCCGCCGGTCGGGGCCCACTAGCTCTCTCTATCGGTCCTGCAGGGACCCATCGCGAGCCAACGTCGCCGGCCGGAGCGCACGAGTTCCTGCAACGTTAATGCCGCGGTCCCAACACGTGGGGAAACGCGCAGCCCGCCGAGCCACTTCGCTCGCTCGCGTTTTTTCGTTCATTTTTCGGCGAGTGGACGCGGCTGCCCCGACTATCGGAGCCGCCGATTGTTCGGGCTACGTAATGAGGGAACGGTGCGCGTCGCGGCAGGAACCGACCCTCCTTGCGTTTCGCGCGGCTGGGCAACGCTGCTTTGCGTTGGAGTTTGCAGTCTGAGCTTTCTGATAGCGCGAGCTTTGAAGCGAAGCTTGCTTTGCTTGCCCCGCTGCCCGGTGGTTTGGCCAGTCCTTGTCTTTCTCGACGAGTAAACTAGACTGACGTCTCCGATCGCGTAGCAGTAACACCGCAAACCCCCCACCACACACACACACACACACACACACACACACACACACACACACACACACACACACACACACACACACACACACACACACACACACACACACACACACACACACACACAAACACACCATATTAAAGCAACACCTTTATTTCGCGCCATTATGAGCACATACGTACCAAAAAGTTGTTATTTGAGTCGAAAGGTGATTAGTATAGTAATTACTTTGTGGGAAATTGGTTGGCTGTGCTATCCACAAGTGAAGTCGTCACAAACGCCACTAGGGGTTCTGCGTTACATTTTAGCGCTTAAATCAGCACATGACCACATGAAAGGCGACAGTTGATCCTAATTGGTGATCGGACGTTGCAGCAATAATAACTCAGTAGGGATTGATAGTACCTTTCTTTCAGGACTCTTGCACATTAAATATTGGGTCGGAAAGGGTTGTTTGTCAGCGAAGATACTGAAGGAACATCTTGAAGAGACAGCGCAATATGACGAAATTAGAAGGCAGGAACACACAGGACAGCGCTGTGTGCTTGCCTTCTGTCTTCGTCATATTGCGCTGCCCCTTCAAGATGTTCAACCAGTACCAACTCGAGCAAATGTCGATCCTTCTACTATGATACTGAAGGGCTAATCCCGCCTTTCTGAATTCCAGCAACCCAACGCAGTTGCCAGTACGTTAATATGAACTCATAGTAGCATATATGGCAGGGCTGCACATGCTCCATTTTAATCATACTCTCTCTCCCTCCATCAAATGTTGTGGTTTACCAAACACATTATCAACGTACTTACCGCATAAAACCAATGCACATCCAAATCCACGCCTACGCCATTTCATTGCCGTGATGACCGGGCTCGCACTAGCTCGCACTAGCTCGCATTAGCTGCAGACATCCCCTCACGCCTCCCTACTTCCCTTCCTTTCCATGTTTCTTTCCCTTCTCCTCTTCCTCCCTCAAGTGCTCTTAGTATGGCTAACCCACCCACGTCATGGAAGTCTCAGTGTTACGTCCGTATCCCGCTTTCCCAATGGCTTTCCTCGCAACATTTGACATTAGGGAGACCAGGGACCAACGTTCAGGAAAACCGCGTGCTTTCATAACGGGCTGCCCGGAAGGACGGCCAACAGGCGCCGCTCTTATGGCCCACTCGGACCTTAAGCCTCGTTCAACTCGTGTTCCGCCTCTGAGCTTCGGGGTGCCGCGCAATGCGCGAAGGCTTCCCAGCGCGGGGCATGTGTGCTGAGTCCGCGCGCAAGTTTCCGCACGTGTCTACGATGCTGTTGATGATGATGGTCTTTGGGCATCCCCTTTCAAACGGGACGGCGACAAATAGCCACTTAGCGTGCTCGAGCCAATCAGGTATACGCCATGCGTGCCTTTGGTTCTAGCAATTTGCCTGCATGTCTTCGATCTTTTGTCTCAATGCATCTTGTACACACCATGCCGTCCGCCGTCGACTCGACCTACTGACGATATCGAGTGGCGATGGCCCAAGAACCTGAGTTGACGTACCGAGCGACTTATACGTCCACTGTGTTTTGTTGTCGCAGTACTGGTAGTAGTAATCATTATTATTATTATTATTGTTAGTAGTAGTAGTAGTAGTAGTAGTAGTAGTAGTAGTAGTAGTAGTAGTAGTAGTTGTTGTTGTTGTTGTTGTTGTTGTTGTTTGGAACAAACGTTTTCTTTAAACTCTATGCGCCAGATAGCAAAATTGGGTCTTTCTGCCCAGAGGGATTAAGTGGAAAAGATCACTTCTCATTCACGACAAGTTCCAATGTTCCGCTAGTTCATTCATGAAACTCTGCTGATTAAGTGTTTGGTAAGCATTGCAAGTTGCATGCTGGAACTGAAAAGTTTAAAATGAGCCCTAATGAAGTCACATTCGTTTAGCAGAATTACTCAGACTATAGCCGGCGTCCGTTCTGACATGCTCCTGTCCAAAATGTGCCAGAAAATACATGGGCCTTCTAACCAAGAATTTTTTTTAAATCTCACCTTGGTGGATCCTTGGACAAAAGCAACCCGAACGTGAATGACTTTGGCTGCCCATTATCCCGCGCGCTCTAAATAAACTGTGAAAAATGCTGCCTTCTGTGAGACAATGCGAATTTCCATCTGAGGTTTTCCATAATAGCACGAAACAGCTAATAGATTACAGATTTAAGAAGAAGCATAAAATCGGGGATGACTTTCATTTGGAACTTCATATTGTATAAAACATTAAGATGATTTCCTTGGAACTCCGCGGAAATAGGTTGATTGGAAGTTTTTGCATAAAGGCCGAATGTAGGAGACACAACTTCGATTTAAGGTACCTGCGATTTTTGTGTAAAAGCTGACAAAATTCGGAACTTTGAGAAAATTTTCAGGCACTAACATGACAAAGTCGTAGCCAGGAACACATAATTCCACTGTGTGCACTGTATTTGCTGTGTCGTCTGAAGTGCACAAATTCGTCAAATTACAGTTTACGGCTTATGTAAATCTTAGGTGAACATATTCCGTAGTCGCACAGAATACGTAAATTTCGGCCCCTTAGATATTCCGAACGACGCCCTTCGCATTTTCCCGCCATCCTTTTTCATTGTGAAATTGCGAAGCTCAGAACATATGGCTTGAGTTTCTTGAGCTTCCCGGCATTTGGTTATTTTATTACAATATTGAAGGCTAAACTCAAGTCGTGCTTTTAACACTACGACTTCACTTCAACTTCTTTTTGAATGTAACAACAGTTTTTTTTTGTCGAAGTCCGTTCAGTGGATTCCGGGAAAAAAAAATAATTTCTCCAGTCTCGTTCATTCGTTGCCGAGGTAGACTTCGCTTAGGCGTGCTCGCTACGGTAGAAATACCACTCGCTAAAAAGGAGCAGCCTCCGACTTGCCTAATCCGCGATGGGGCTGCGACGCCTTCGACAAACACCCACGAGAAGTACGCCAAATTTCCGAGAAATTACAAACCGAAACTACAAACTATGTAGCCAGAGGGCGCTGAGTCCGACGTCGCTGTGCCCGGGACGCACACGCAATGCGGCACGGTTCTTTAATCACACGCACTCGTTACGAAACATTCGTTTCGAAATCCAGGCATCCCTGGAGGCCATTCCGCGGAGGTTGACTCCGCACCCCCCCCCCTCCTCCTCCAGACGCACATTCCCCACTCGGCAAAAAAAAAAAAAAAACATGCGTAACTTTGGCTCTGCGCGCCGTCAGTGTCTCCTTCGCTAAAATATGATTTTTTTCGCGTTTCCTTTTTTTTACTCGGAACATACTTTTCTTTGATAGCAGCGAGCATACGGAGAAATTTGACCCGCCCCAATGTGGATTACATAACGAAGCTGGAAAATTTCTCGCGCGGCAAATTGCTGTCTCCAGGTCGCTAATTAAAAATATTCACTAAGAAACAAATTTGAACGTTTGCTTCTGGAAATGTGTAGCAGTATTAAGGGGGGTTTGCTCGATTTAGAACACATGCTTTGGCGCTGCGCGGCGCTGGCCGCTGATGGTTCTCGAGGTGAACAGTGGTGGCAGCGGATGATGCACAGTGAAGAGCTGGCGGACCAACTCAGGGCTGTCCAGAGGGCTCGTGTGACGGCAGAGGGGCTCGGCCTCTCTGTACCGACGTGGGAGCGGCCCGCCTCAGTCCCAGGCTGATCCCTCAGGACCTAAATAAAGTTATTCATACCATACCATACGTCTCGTCTTCTCAGCGGAAATTCCAAAGCTAGCACGGTTTTTGAAATATTCCTTGTAGTTTGCTGTCTGTTCTATTCCGCATAATTTATTTATGCAATCCTTGTTATTACAATATTATGTAACGCATGTTAGCAAATGCAAACCCCTAATAATCCCTTACTATATTCGACAGAATAATATATTCATCATCATCATCACCATTATCATCATCATCGTATTTTATGTCCAGTGCCCTGGGCGAAGGCACTGGACCTACACTGGACACTGGATCTCCAATTACCCCTTTCCTGCGCCAACCGATTCAACACTAGCACCCGCGAACTTCCTAATATCATCGCTCCATCTAGTATTCTGCAGCCATAGGCTGCGTTCACGTACTCTTGATGCCCATTCTGTAACCCTAATGGTCCACCGGTTATTTAACCTGGCGTTACCTGACCTGCCCAGCTCCATTTCTTTTTCTTAATGTCAATTAGAATATTGGCTACACCCGTTTGCTCTCTCGTCCATACCGCTCTCTTTCTGTCTCTTAACGTTATGTACAAGCAACTTTCACTGTATAGAATGACACTGTTATCGCTTGGGAACGTTTTGATTCACTCCTGCTAGGGCCAGACCGGGCCTGTATCATGAATAAATAAATAAAATGTGCGACGGAATACGTTGGCGTTCCAGTCAAATTTCCCAAAAGTCTCTCTCCATAGAATGTTCGTACAATCCCAATAGGACGGCAAACGCCTCAGACATCAGTACTATTTTTTTTTATTTGGTGCAATACTGCGGACAGTAGCCTAAGCGCAAGAGGGTACAAACGAAAAACGAAAACATTCATGTGAACAAGTCACAATGTATTATGTAGTAAGGGGGACATCGGAAGTAATGAATTCCCCTCTGTAATTGTACGCGGGAAGAACGAATATATATGTATATATGCGTTACTCCTTGCGAATACAGGTTTGATGCGATGATGTGTGTATGACGTCAGGCTCGACAAATAAGTTTCTCAATGTTCTCCTACATTGGGTTTTATTCCCAATTTACCAGAATAAAGAGCAGCTAAGACATTCAAGCGTGCTGTTTTTCTTCTTTGAGCAAGTGGTTCAAGTCCCGCTAATTCTAACATCGCCGAAGGTGAGTAAAGACGTTTGAAACGATTGTAAACGTAGCGGACGGCTAATGTTTGAATTTCCTTCAAGTTTTTCTACGTTTTCCTGAGTAAAAGGGTCCCATACAGGACAGCTGTATTCCAAAGAGGGTCTGATAAAAGTTTTGTATGTCATCAATCTTATAGAGGGGGAACATTCGCCCAAATTATGTTTCAAAATGCCTAATTGCTTTCGGGCTGCAGAGCATATGCTGCCTACATGGATAGTGGGTAGACCAGTTAAGACTTGAAGTTAATGTCAGTCCTAAATATTTGCATTCCTGAAATTCCTCAAGGGGGTTGTTCCTTATATGGTAAAGAAAGGGAAGTTTGTTGTGTTTATTAGTAATGGACATCTGCACAGTTTTCTTATGCTTCATTACCATTTCCCGTTTAGCATACCATTCTGCCCATTTATTTAAAGTGTTATTCAAGGTGATTTGGTCAGAGACTGAATTGACAGGGGTAAATAGTAACAGAATTTGAGCTCGGAGGTGTCCAAAACAGTGCCAGTTTTAGCATTTCTATTAGATAGACGCGCCTAGAATACTGCTGGGCTTAAATTTTGCAGTCCAATATGTGCCTTAAGTTAAATAATTGTAAAGTAAACTAGTGGACCTTTCTATTAGCTACCCGAAAATTGCGACCTCTGATGCGCATAAATTGCGCTTTCTTCTAAAGATCCTTCTGAAAAGTCGGAAAGGTCTCCGCTGTCACAGGCGATTTTCTTCAAAACCAGTTTGAAATAAGAAAGTATATGTTATACACAATTCGAACGGTATCGCTGGCTGCATAAAATGCATTGATGCGACATGTTCGTTTATTTTTGCGTACCGTGGCTCTACAGTCGCATACAACTTTAGAAGCCCTCGGCATTTGCCCGTCAAAGGCGAACGTGCACACGAGCCTCCACCAATGGGCGCGCACTCTGGATTGACGTCATGAGCAGGACGGCCGGTCACCCCGCCGACGGAGAACATGGCTGCCCGCGTTTCGAACTACTTATTTAGTCGCGGAGGCAATCGGCTGCACCACTTCGGTCATCTCGGAGGGGTCCCTCCTGCCTTCTTAAGTTGTACCCGACTGTAGTTATCTAAATGATCGCAAGTTCTTTTTTTAAATATTAGTAACGCGATAAAAACATGACTGTCGATGAAGTCGCCTGCTATTATTCGTTACTCGTCCGTGAAATATCACGTAAACATGTATTCTAACGCGCTCACACATGTCTTGAAGGACAAGAAATATCCCGAGGGCCATCAAGCCTCATGCACAATTGTTTTATTTATTTATTTATTTATTTATTTATTTATTTATTTATTTATTTATTTATCTATCTATTTGTTTATTTGTTTATTTGTTTATTTATTCCAAATACCCTCAAACGCAAATGCAATATAGAGGGAAGTGGTTAGAAAGGAACGGTAAGTTATACAAGTTGTACAAAAGAAACGGTAATGCAAAAACTATTAAGACAGAATACAAGAAATAACGGCAAAACAAGAAACAAACAGCGTGATACAAAATGACTCGCTGTATGGCAGAGTTAGTTACAATGAAAAAAAAATGCAAATAAGGATTGTCTGAACAAAGCATGATCCGCGATGGAAACAAGATTGGCAGGTAGGTGGTTCCGGTCACGTGAGATGTTCGGTATGAAAGAGTGTGCGAGAGGATGCACACCCTACTTTACTAATATGGTCAACCTGCGATGAAAGGTACCTATGTGGATAGATGAGCTCAGCTTGTATATGATGATGATGGTAGACTATCTGAAATAAGCATAAGCGAAAAACGTTTCTGCGCAGCGATAGAGACAACGCTAAACTGGCTTTCATTGCTGTTATGCTGGATGCACGAAAATAACTGGCTAGTATGAAACGTGTGGCATTGTTCTGGATCAGTTGAAGTTCATTAATGAGGTTATCACGGTCAGGATCCACAACAGCAGCGGCACATTCTAATTTGGGGCGCACAAGCGTTTGATAAAGAAACAACTTTAGTTCTGTTAGAGACTTGCTGAAATTTTGACGTAAGTCTCCTAGCACTCACTTTGAGTTAATAAGTATTACGGTGACGAATTCCACCTTAGATGGTTTAGATCGGTTAGAACGATTTTCCATGTTAGATCACACGTTATATCAATTCCGAGATATCGATAGCATGAAACTTGTTCAAGCGTACTGCTTTGAAGTTTATAAACTGGCCGGCGTTCGTTTGTACGAGACACATGCATTAATTTGCGTTTATTAATGTTTAATTCTATGAGCCACCTATCGCGCCACCCCCTTATGGAATCTAAGTCAGATTGTAATATGGGTTCATCGTGCTCACTGCTAATTTTTTTATACATAACACAATCATCCACCTAAAGGTGAATATTAGAAGAAACACAACTTGGTGAATGTAAATTAAAAAACGTAATCAGCCTAAAACTGAGCCCTCAGTTACGCCAGCTGGAACATATGATGGTGAATAATCGTGATCGTTAACCGTGACATAATGAAGTCGACTGGCAAGAAATTATTCCAGCCATGTTAGTAATATGTGATCAAAGTTTAATGCTGAAAGTTTGACCATAACAAGTGCGTGGCATACTTTATCAAACAGGTTTGAGGAACGTTTAAAAATTTCTAGAAGAGATTAACATTGTTGGTGTGCATTAATACGTCCGCACTAAATATACAATTATTAAGTACCGAGGCTTGATGCACAGCTCCTCTTTTTTTTATTTCCACTTTGCTTTTGAGCACTAACGCAGCTTCTCAGGTGCAGTGGATTCAGCGGCCGTTTATAAACCTCGCGTGCAGCTTCCATCGTGCTCACGAGTGCTCAATGCCTCCCTGTTTTAATGCAATTAGCGTTATTTGGTAACTTCACACACTTCTCGGTATGTCCGTGTCTACTACCTACTACCACGCCAACTTGGCCAGCTGAGTACGTGTCCGAATAGGCAACTTGGGGAATAGACAACTCAGGACACTGGACGTGTACCACCGGGAAGCCGACACTGGGTACATACGTGAACATCCTTGCCCAATCCTCCAGAGTGTGTGTGTGCCACTGAGTCAGTGCCCGGAATAGAAAAGCAGAAGAGGAGGCAAGAAGTGAAGAAGCTGGCACCAGAAAATTGAAGAAGTCAGTCACAGAAAAAAATTGGAGGACGCTTAAGCTTCGCCTTCAAGAGTGGAACGCGACAGCGTTCCCATCGACCCGCCAAGGGGTGTAAGACAAAGCGCTACGGCGCAGGGATCACTTACGAGGCGCCCCGCATCGGACTTTTCGCCCACCTATCACACGGAGAGCGTCGAGAAACGCAGCGTTCTGCGCGGCAACGAAACGTGCGCCTGAGCAAACGGAACGAACCAAAGAACTCGGTGTCTCGGATGGGGAAACGATCTACGCCAGCCAAACGTCGTGATCGGCACGGGCAGAGAGATAGACAGATAGTAATCTAAAGAAAGGAACGGCGCTTGATTCTGCAACCCGCGTGGGAGCACGGCGAAGCGTCGCCAGGGGAGAGGGAGTCGGGGCCGCAACGCGCCTGGCACCGGTCCGCGCACAGCACAGCCCCAATGCGCGCATGGCGCGCCACCTGTCGGGGCAGCGCCGTACATTGAGAGGAGGGGTCTTCTGTGTTTGCCGCAAGATGGCTCTGCATGTGCGGTAAGCGCAGAAGAAATGTAGCGGAAACGTACTTCGCTATTCGTGTAAATGCGACTTCTGTAAGTTGCGTGCTCATAATTACCGATATACACCGCAGTATAACATTCTACGGCACGTTTTTAAGGCAACACCGCGTTCACTAAAAGCGCGTTTGTACCGATTTCAAGCATCGAACTCGTGGCTGAGTGGTAGCGTCTCCGTCTCACACTCCGGAGACCCTGGTTCGATTCCCACCAAGCCCATCTTGGAAGTTGCTTTTTAATTATGAAGTGCCTGCCAAGATTTATCGCTCACGGTCAACGCCGCGGACGCCGACGCCGACACCGACGCCGACGACACCGGCTTTTCTGCGACACGAGCTCCTTAACGCTATCGCGTTAAAAAGCGAAAGAGCCGGCATCAAACGAGGCCGACTGGGGAGCAAGAAGCGAAGTTAACGGAATGGGGACGAGAGCCCGCATTCCGGGAGGGAGGCGTTGAGCTTTAGTGAAGTGGAGATAACACAGTGGAGTGAAGTGGAGATGTCGGTAACAGAAATCGAAGTCGGCTACAGAGAAGTGAAGATTTTGGGGGAAATATGATGAGTCGCTATTTTTTTTTTGCACCAATGCTAATTGCATTACCGTCGACATTCGTCGTGATATGGGTTCTACCGGAAATTCTCCCTCCTTCTACCCCTATTACACTTGCCCGTAGTACAGAGCAGAGAAGCGGGCGCTTGTTTGATTGTTACATATTTGTCAATTAGCCTTGTTTTCTCTCTTTGTTCTTCGTCACGGGATAGCAGCGCTGGACGTGGTGTCAATGTCTCTTTGCTTCCGCACTTTATTCCAGTGTTACTTTGCGTGTGCTTTTGCGATTACGCTGTAACGTCTCTGTGCGGGCATCCTATGATAATAATCGATTGTGGCAGCCCTTGCTTTTGTAGTTTCCTTTCTAAACCGATTAAGCAATGTCCTGTGAGACGTTTGAAGAATGCGTTTCGTATCAGTCGCATCTCTAAAAGGCTTTAATTGACGATATACTTAGTTAAAGGTTTTGGCCCTTTATGTTGAACTCCGCCTCTCTTACGCCAGGTCAATTTTTAACAATACTTAGCGGTATTAGAGTCTTCTGCCAGTTAACAGAAAATACGTATTGTTCGCTCTACGTTTCCCGTACTTGAGGGGCAATTTTACAAGAATTTTCACTGGAATGCAACTGTAATTAAATGTACCCACCAGTTTCGCCCAGCAACGCCTAGCCAATGTGCAGACTATCTTCGTGTGCTTCCGATTCGACGCGCCACGACGTATCGAACCTGCGACCTGGTGATCGGCAGCTAAATGTCACAGGACAGTTTTGGTCTCACGTGAGTAACGGGCTGGCTATGCGCACGTAAACATCTCGTCGTGTCCAAGTGCGCATGCGCGGAAAGCACGGATCTCCCTCCCGTCTCACGGACGCGCGTTAAATTTGTTTGTTTATTGATTTTTTGTTTGTTTATTGATTTCTTTCTCTCTGTACATCAACGGAAATCGAAGGAAAAGCAAAAGGCTATACAGCCTGACAGAGGCTTTTGCTCCGAGATACAGTTGAGCAAGCAGTCACAATACAAGTAGAGAAACAATATACAATAACTAACATAAGATAATCATTGAACAATCTAAATTGTCTCTGTAGATATAAAAAAAACAAAAAAATATCGCGGAGTAAAGAAAACAAGCAGATCGACATACATATATCGTGACAAGCAGCAAAAAAAGAAACAATGTGTGCTAAGAAATAAAACACACAGTGCACATTGAGTAAGATAAAAAAAAGTCAATAGGAATGGAAGTTGTTATCAACACTTACATAATAATTAAACATATTCAGTGCAATTTTCTAGAAGAATTTGTTTAAGCCTATTCTTGGAAATTTGTTTATTTGGGTCTAAAATGTTGCCAAGTTTATTGAGCAGACTGGGCATTTGATGCAGAATATGCTGCCGAACATAGGTAGTTCTAATTTTTGGTGTTCTTATACTTTGTGTACGGAGGCAATATTGAACACATCTAGAAGAACAGTACGTGGGGTATAGCTTATTATTTTGGATATGTAGAAAAAGCTTGAGATGATAGATTTGGTTAGCTCGACATATGAAGTGTTTTGTAAATAGCGGACGCGTGCTGAGACCTTGCGGCTGACCATAATATCCCTCAAATATTCGTAGTACCTTTTTTTTTGTAATGTGAGTAATGTGGTATAATTCTGTGCTGTCGTTGTGCCCCAAATCAACACGCAGTAACTAAGCCTGGAATAGAATAACGTATAATATAGCGCCTTCTTGAGCCAAAGTGGTAATAATCGACTTAAGCTGTACATACATCCAACACTTTTGCTTCATTCTAATGCTAATTTATTTACGCGTTCATTCCAAGACAGGTCTCCCTGGAACCATACGCCCAGAAATTTTTGCACCTTAACTTGCTGAAGCGTCTGGACCTCAAAGGAAACATTTAAGCTTATATTCCGTGGCTTATTGATAGGTGCAAACAATATGTATTTAGTTTTGATCGCGTTTAGCCGTAGCTTCTTGATTGTAAGCCAACATGACAGCTTACTTAGATAGGTATTTAAACTTCCTTCAAGGTTAGAAATTGAAGCACCAGTAAAAATATATGTTAGCGTCATCGGCGTAAATAATTATTTTAGGAGAATCCGGAATGCATAATCCGGAATGCGTACGCGACGGACTCTGCAAGCGAAGCTCTCACGTGAAGCTGCCGCTCGCTCTTGGTTATCGAGAGGGCGTCGATTACGTCACGCGAGGAGGCCACCTGGAGGCATATTACGGCCCGCAGTTGCCGCGCCAGAAGGTAGCGCGAAATGCGCCGCTTGGGAACTTTTAACGAAAGCGCGACTCTCCACTTCGATCCGCTCGTCCGTGGGACAATGTTTGCCGCAGTGACTTCCACGCCTGCCGGCTGAGATCGCGCGATGGGCCCCACGGAAGTGGGCGGAAGCAACCAGGGGCGTATTTGCCACAGGCCGCCGAGCACAATCGCGAATCTATAGACCCTTTCACTGTTTACAAGCATAGGCCCGCAACGGTTGCCGGTGACGTAGCTCGCAAAATTTAGCGAGCAAGAAAGGCATTGGCTGTGATAGTGACTACCAAGAGTGCGTTAAAATGTACGCCCGCATATTTTCAACCCTTTCCTTTGTACATAAGAACAATTTTACAGGTGAATTTTGCCCTAAGTTATACGAAATTTCTTATGTATTTGTCTTCAGCCGTAATGCACATGTCTTTTATCTGAAAACTTAAAAATAGGCTTTCCGCCAGTAAAACAACTTTAAAACGTGCTTTGCGTTCCGGCGCAGCAGACTGATAAGCTCCGTCACCGGAAGATTCTTGGGGGAGTACTCTCGCTGCCGTTATCACGCGAGTGAAACCGTCTGTACAACCGCTCCAGGCGGCACGTAACGCAAGTACGCGGTTCGCGCGTGATCGCAAGTGGGGGGCCTCCAAGAACTCCAACTCCTCCGACTCACCTTCAACTCTCTCTAACTCCATCTCACCGGACGCCTCCAAGAGGACGCGAGTGCGCTTGACATAAAGCGATCCTTCTTTGTCTACATCCGCATCACGCAGCCGGGCCCCGGCCCTCCCCGAATGTTCAACCCTTACGTAACGGTATCGCCAACAGCGGTGCTTACGACATCTGCGTACAATTCCACCGGAGGAGACACTCAGGCGCCCCTTCTTCGCCGGTATATATAGACTCGCCTTTTGTGAGCAGAGACGGCCCATCTATTTCGCGTTAGTTCGCGCGAACGACGGCGTCACTGACGTAGGCGAAAGGATCCCGACGTCATCAGTCACCCCCTGAACAAAGCCAACGAAGGGCCTCTCCGGTCAGCGCGGAGACTCGAGTGTTACGGGCATCGCTATACCCTAACTCTTGGCCATTTGACACTGCGGGGTCACAAAGTTTTCATTCGTGAGCAATGGGTGTTGCGAGGGGAGCTCGACGCAACTTGCAACGTCATGTGGACGCGTATACACTGTAAAATAATTTGCACCCTAAAAAGTGAAAAAAAAGGGGTGTAAATGTGTTTATAACTCACACCATTAAGGTGTTATCTATATAATGGACGCCCTAAGGTTGTGAGTTATAGACACATTTATACCCTTTTTCACTTTTTAGGGTGTAAATTATTTTACAGTGTACTTTGATTTGACGCGCAATGCTTTGCCATGTGGTTAGCTACGCGCATTTTGCTCGTTCCGGTAGGCACTGCAAGTAAAAAAAAAAGTTTTGGATAAAGATGCGTTGGCAGTGACGGCGCCACGACGATGAGGGCACGACAACGGCGAGGACGCAATGATATTTATGATACGACTACGACAATGGAGCCGCGACCGCGCTACGACTCCGAGGGCACGACGACGACAGTGGCGGCCACTTCGGTAACGACGACGGTGACGCGATTTTTATGGATCCGCAATTATGGGCCCGACAATGACGACGAAGAAAAGTAAGCAGAGCTTGAAAAAAAAAGGGGGGGGGGAGGACCCCGGTTAATGCGGCCGCATTTCGGTGGCGGCCGAAATGCGGAAATGCCCGTGTACTGCGATTTGTGGGCACGTTAAAGAACTCCAGGTGGTTCTAACTTCTGGTGTCCCCTACTACGGCGCACCTTGTATTCATATCGTGGTGTTGGCCCGCAAAACTCCATAATTTAATTTAATTAATTTAGACCTCAAAGAGGGCCTTTGATTGGTTTAGCTACTATCGCTCTTGTCACTGTGCTGTGGCAGGGCCCGGTGACTCTACTACACCAACGGCGATCCTACTAACTTCATGTGCCAGCGTGTCAGCCGCGGCGCAACAAAACAATGGAACAACGACGCCGGCACGACGACGCCATTTCTGTGACCCTACAACAACGCATGTGAGAAGACTCCAATGGCGCGCAAACCGACGACTATGGGAACGGCACCTCTATTCTACAAAGCTGATAACCTACGTCAGAGACAAAAAAGATAAAAAGAATACGCGAACACTCGACAGACGTCGATGGGGCACGAGACCGATGTGCCCAGGCCGGGCGCGAATGAAAACACACGTGATCGCACACTGCGCATGAATTAGGCATAAACATCGCCCGAATTTTTCGGTAGGCATATCACCACCAAAAATCCTCGAACACAGTTGAAGAACAACGCAAAGCACTATGGAAGCTGAGATGTGTGACACTGATCATTTCATCAAATAAGTAACGCTGGAGAGTTAATTATGCAAAGTCTAGCGTCTCAAGGCACTGGCATACCCACGAAAACTTCATAAGTGCGTTCCACGTCCCTTATCAATACATGGGCCAGTTGCTTAATGGTTTCAATGTCAGGCTGCTGTGCGGCAAGTCCTCTGTTCCAATCCTGCCGTCGGAAAATTGTACTAATGTTCGTTTATCATACGGTGCATTGCTGAAAATGAGGAGATTACAAAGGCCGCTTGAGGACACAGGGACGAGGTTTAGGCAAATCCACGTGCTTCCCTTAATTCCCGTGCTGGTACAGCCGCTCCCATTGCAGCTCCCGTGGACACCAGCGCCAGAGCTCCATCTAATAATTATTGCATGAGTCCCCATGCACTCCAACGCGTCCTTTTTTTCTTTAAACGTCGTCAGGGGGCGTGCGAGTAGGTTCGCGCGCTGTGACGTTGCGTGCGTGCGCACGCGCGCATGCGCTCCTGCGACTTGCTTCTTCGAGCTGCGTGCTGCTGGAGTGCTACTTCGAGGACTGGCGTGATCGCTCTGCGTTCACGCGGCGCATTTGCCTGCTTCGTGCGGTACGGGCCACAAAGAACACACGAGGACGCGACGGAACGCACGCCACAACTTTCGGCCGAATTTTTTCAAGCGACGCTTGTACTGCCGGACTCGCGCCGTCGCTGCGGCTGTCGTCGTACTCGAAGGGCCAGGTCTTCCTCACCCACAGCTTCTTGACAGGTTCTCCTCCTCACCCGCCCCGCCCTAGGCTCCCGTAGCAGTCGCGTCACTGTTCCCGTACGAAAAAGCTCAAGCCGCGCGAAAAAAGAAGTTGCTCGTCGGTCTGCGGACTCGAACCAACGACCTTCGGGTTGCGAGACCACTACGCCAACCGATTTAGTCACCGTTGGTTCATCACACGCGCCCTTTAAGGCGGGGTTTTATACGCATGAAGAAGTAGACGCAGCGCAAGGCACGAGGGAATTACAGGCTTCCCTTCCTTCCAGAGGAGGGAAAGAGTTCGCGTGTTGACTCTCCTCGCGCCCGCCGTCTCTTACCAGTTCAGGCCCGGCAGTCAGATTAGGCTGCCGCTTTAGGTTCGTTCTGCCGAAGAGCAGGCTGCGTTGAAGGAACGGCAGCGAAAGTGGCTCACGCGTCGGGCATTCGGCCCAGCAACAGGGGGCGTTTCATGAACCCCGCCAGGAACTCGATTGACAAAGGGCTCGTCGTCGACGTGCCGACCTCGGCGTGAAGGAGCGCGAAGCCGAGGCGTTACGACAACTAAGAACCGTGGTTCACGAGCTTCGCTTGCACCCCTCTCCACGGTAGTTGAAGGGCGGTGAATATTTTTATTGTTTTCGTTCACTGTGAGCTACGTGAATCACTTGTGGGGTCACCAGCCCGTGTTCCCGGCATTCGCGCTGCACCCACTTCGCTGGCAGCGCAGTGACCCTCCCCCCCCCCCCTATAGTAATGGAGTCGCGGTTGCAAACGCGCAGAAAGCGTATGTGGAAAAGGTCGTCAGGCATTTGACATTACTGTGCAAGTAATGTCCGCCTCTTGAGGGACCCAGATCAAAGGTAATTACGCCATCCGTTACCGCCAATGTTTAAACATTCCTCGTGGTCTGAAAATACCTGGTATAACGTTGATGTCGACGAGGCTTCACAAAAAAAAAAAAAAACGCTTTCATCCCTCTCTCCCTCCTCTCTCCCTTTCTCTCTTTCTTTCTTGTTAACGAGATCCCGCAAAAAAGAAAAAAAGACACTGACGCAGCGCCGTCATCGCGAAACGCATCTTCTTGGAATGCAGGAAAGAGGAACCGATCGAGGAACCGGAGCAAGCCCGCCGAGCACGCTCCCCTCGGATTAGGCGCCCGTCGTTGGCGCGAAATCCTTCGCAGGCACCGCCGCACCAAGGCGGAGCAGTTCGGTCGACGCGGGGCGTAGGCGAATCACGTGGCCCCCGGGGGGAGAAAAGAAAAAAAAAAGGAGAAAAGAAGTGGTCGCTTGTAAAACTAGGCACCCCGTTTCCAGTTTCGAACGACATTTTCAGGCGAGCGTTGGCGCTCGAAAAGACTGCGTGGCGCGGAGGCACTCGCGTTGCCAACGTTACAGGGAGAGCTGCGACACAAGACACCCCGAAGAAGCTTCCGCGCGCTTCACGGAGCCCATTATGTCCTCGTTTTTTTCCCCGAAAAAAAAAAAAAAAAAGTCGTACAGCGCTAAAGAGGCCTAGGAGAAGGTGTCGGAGGCGGGTGCAGTATAGTCCTCTCGCGTTAGGGAACGCGTCTTTTCGCAGTCCCTAACAGCTCGCGTAAGACAAGGCGAGTCTGTTTGCGATCAGTTTCTTTCTTTTGCCTTTTTGTGTCCATGTGTGCGTGCGTGCGTGTGTGTGGGTAGGTGCATGGGTGGGTGGGTGGGTGGGGGTGGGCCGAACCGGCTTGCGGGAATGACCTTAAGCATGATCCCGCATTCTACCGGCGCTAGAAACATTTGAGCCAACACCCCACCGTTTAACGGAATTATTTCCTCTGCTTCGTCGGGCACCATGCTATAGAGATTACTTTCGCAGAGACATATAAAGGAGTGCTGACGCCACATTTGCCATATGTCGTTTCTCTTTGCGGTAAATAAAGGTCTCTAAATCCTCCGAAAAGTATACTTGCAAACGGCCCAGCTCCAACCCCGAATAAGAGGTCGTGTCCAAATCTGTGCCCCAACGCTCTCTGCATAGCAGGAACAGATCTCGAAGGCGATTATTTTGGCCAACTCTGGGAGCAGGGAGCAAATGAGAGGCCGGAATCACGTGATGGATGGTGTGTTTCATACATCACTTATTTCATATGATACCTGGGCCTGCCACAAAGTTTCCATTTCGGTAGCCACCGTAGTGGATGCGTCGTGACGTGACCATGCACTGACTCGCTCAGTTGCTGAAATCGTTGCGGCGCTTGGACACGATCGAAGCCATCTGAAACACGCGCGCCACTATCCTTTAGCTTCATTTCTTTAGAATCAACGTCGCGTTCTCTAGCCTTATTTCTGCGCAAGGTCAGCAAACTTACCTCTACGTCAGAATAACCTCGATGACGGCAGGTCCGGCATTTCTCGATCAACATTAGGTTTAATATAATGTTTCATGTAAATGTTTCCCGAACGTCATACCTTCGAAGTGTTACCTTTTTTAGTTGCAAATGTACTCAGATCTCGTCAAAGCATTTCTCTGTCTCTGTCTATCTACATGTTGTAACACTATATATATACATAACACGTAACAATTTCTCTACCCGTCCGTCCGTCCGTCCAACTGCCTGTCTGCCCGTCCGTACGTCCGTCTGTCTCGCCCTCAATTTAACTTCTGCGTCACGTAAAATCCGCCACCCTTAGATGTGTGCCGAAAGCCTGCTTCACAAAAAACTGACCGGCCGTTGGGCCACACCTCGAGTGTGGGATTCGCCCTCGTATTGTGCCGACGACGGCGTAAATTGTCTTCTCGCGAGGCTGGGAAACAAATGCCCACCCACGACGCGCGCTTCTGTCACTCTATCCCTAAATGCGGTCGCCGTCGAAGGGAGGAAGGGATCGGCATCCCGAATATCATCCGCGCCACCCTAAGCAGCCTCGACGCGGATCGAAGCAGCTGTACCCCCCAGGCTTTGAATATATTGATCGCCGAAACGACCGGATGATGGCCCTGCTTCCGGTCCCCCCCCCCCCTCCCGCCCCCCGGTATGGAAACTCGCCAGCTGCATCGTAAAGATACTCGCGGTCAGTCTCTCACGCTCCATCGTGGGCCTATGACGGTTTCTACGGGGTCTTTACTCGGCGGGCAATCTTGGGCCGCTGGAGTGTGCATGCAGCGCCGACTTAAGAAGCGGAAGCAAGACAAACAGCAAGCAGAAACAAACATTAGAACCCCCCCCCCACCTCACAAAAAAAAAGCAACTGTATTCCGTGGTGTCACGTTGACGCTGAAGTACCATGGCTTATGAGCAACTCCGCATCGGCGTTTGCGGACACAGGCTACACCGAGGACACCAATGGGAATTCCTTCTGCAATTACTTCATCAATAGGCATTGCTGCATTGAGAAGAATTACTTCAAATTGTAATTTCTCCGCATCCGGAATGTTTCCTACTTGCGCTCGGTGAAGGCTCTGCATTTTGCTTAGTTCAAGCTTACCAGTTTCCAAGGTGATGAACTTTATTTTAATTTTGATTTGAACTTCAAGGGTCCCCAGACGGGACTTTGCATGAGGGGGTCAGCAAGTTCAGCTCAAATCTCGTAAAACTTGAGGAAACAATTGTTATAGTGTAGATCGAGCCCAAATTCACAAAATTTACGTGAAACTGAGGGCAATCTGCAGATAATATAACAGAAAAGAGACCGGGTACACTATCGTCGCGAAATTGTGCCAGCAGACATTCAATCGCTCAATTCATCAAAAAACAAATAGCGTATCTTGACTGCTCGTTGCTTGAACAGTTCCAATAGTGCTGCGCCTTGAGGCATCTGCTGCGTGCATGCCATGTTCTTTACCATATGCATAAGCTGAATTAAAAGTTTACCAGTCAGCTTTGTTGCCTTTGTCCCCGCCTTCTATTATTTCTTTTTGATGCTATAATCTTTGCTATTTATTAATTCTGCTTCTTTTGGAGGCTGCAGCGATATAATAATTCAGTGCAATAGTTGTTGTTTCTATACCAACCAGTTTCTGTTTCCGCACCCACATCATCATGAACTGTCATGACGTCATGATGAAGTGACGAGCGTAGCCACAAGGAATCGTCCACAGCATTCTCGCATATATATGAGCAACGTCATCAATTTAGCCGTATTTCTAAACGACGTCAACCACATTTGCCTTCTGTCATGACATCATAATTACGATGATGACGCCCCGTTCGACGTTTCGAGACAGACTGTGGCGTCAAATTATAGTATTCAAATTAGAGTAGCATAAAATTTCGTACATTCATATTGCAATACATTTGCTAAGTGTCATCACCTTACGTGCGCCAAGAGTGGCAGAATATGTATAACTTCGAAAACACGCGTAATCACTCCTTTATTGGAGCTCAAGATTTTTCGAACAGCAAGGTATATAAGCGGCGAGCACTTACATAAGAGGGCAGTTGCGAGTACTCCCACTGTTAAAATACAGTGTAGAATTCGCAGATAAGTACTTGGGAAGTGTTTATCGCAGGCTGGCAATTAAATCGTGTTTTCTGTTTCCTTTAGGGGCAACCGTGACAAGTGTAGCGCCGATATTTCTTCTCGGATCGACGGTCGACGAGACTCTTCGAGATTACTCGAGATATGGGAGACACAGCACGGAGGCTTCGCTTCAACATGCTCTACAAAATTTGCGTGTAAAACAAACTAGAAAAAAATGAAACGACAAATTTTCATAAATTAGCATATTGCTTCGTTCCACGGGCGAATATTCCTTGGTATCACGAGCAGCGCGCGTCCCAACAGCTCAAGCCCCGCGCACGCGTGAGACTCTTCGCCTCTGCATCGGCACGATGGTTCCGAAATCTGGCGAACCGCCAAATCCCATCAAAGCGGCGAGGAGAATGTGACAGCGCCGTATACGATACGCTCTACAGTAAGCTTAAACGAATAATTCCAGCTATCTCCGTTGTAGCGAAAATCAGAAGCGCTCGCAGCCCTAAGCCTAAGTGCCTCGCATACTGAGCAACATTCACGCTCGCGGTGCTCTCGACGGTCGGCCTGTGAAGTCACGAAAAGAACTAAGCCTAAATAACTTCTATGCACTCAGCAAAAGACGTCGCCCGTAGCATCCGCGCTCTCCCGTGCTTTTATTATTTTTTTTTTTGAAGCCACGTAAACTGCTAAGCCTAAATTGCTTCTCTGTACGCCACCCGACGTCGCCGTTTATGACGCTGCGCCTATTTTTTTCTGCAGGTCGCGGAACAGAAAGAATGAAGCAAAGCGGTTCGGTGTCAACGGGCATTTATGTGCACGCAGTGCCAAAAACAAACGAAAGCTTTAACGGCGAGGCAACAATTTAGGAAGCGCGCGCTTTGGAAGCGCCGGTAAAATGCGCATTGCTTAAAGGATTACGGTTGCGATCTCGCCGCCCATATTTGTCATCGGAAGAGATTATATCACGGCCCTTTCGACGTACGCCGACGTGACCGGCGCCAATGTGACGTTTCCCGATTATTATGCAAGAGCATCGAGAATTACCCACCCTGAATAGCACACCGAGCAAGCGCTGAATGAGCTCTTCCGTAGACGACGCCCTCCATTTATTTAACAGTGCAGTTATGCGGCACTTATCTCTAACGGTGGCAAGAGCTAAGGGTCCCATACGCAGCTTTCGGCGCTATTGTACCAGGTACCGTCGCGATGTTTTATTGCGATAGAAATTATACGGCCACTCCGGGAGCATTTCCCCCCTCGGTGTCACCGTGGTGTCCCGTATGAACTCCAAGTGCGACAACATCGTCGCCTCATGGTGCGGGTGCGAGTAAAAGTGTGCGAGGGTGATCCGAAGATGGTAGCTCGATCTCGTGCGCGCGAGAGAGAAAGGTGAGGAGGAAGCGCGCCGTCGTTCATCGCGCGAAATGTACCGGAGGGTGGGGGGGAGGGGTGTTCTACTCCGGCGGTGGCTGAGCATGGCTGCGCGGGCGCTATCTTGAAAGCGATCTGCGATGAGTACCGAGTCTCCGTGCACCGAGGGCTGATAGCTTCGTACGCGCTACGTTCTCGCCGCTTGGTTCGCATTGAAGCGAGACGCAGCACGAAGGTCAATTCGCTAGTCGCTGCTGCGGGCGATATATCCTGACGCCAGCGCTTTGACAGCGAGTGTCCACGGTCATCGAGTGAGTCGTCTTTTCACCTGTGCGCGCATGACACCACGCTCCCTAATTGAGCTAGTAAGCAAATGTTCACGAGTTTATAGGGCCGATAAAACTATTATCCGTACTTTGTATACCTCTCTCACAATTTGCTATCGCAATCGGTGTTCCGCCTTTTAAGCGAAACTGCAACTTTTTCTTACTTTCCCTTCTTTCTTTCTTTTTCTTTATTTTTCTTTGTGTGTAACTTGCTTTCGATACAAGGTTATTCAAAGTTCGGTGCAACATCAGGAAAGAGTGAAAAAGCCGCTGTGTAGAGCAACTTCACAGGGCTCCCACTCCCTTTGACACAAGCATCAACGAGTCGCCGAATTCTTAACATAAAAGAAGTTCACAGGAAGTACCTTATTTTTCGGAGATAATAAGTCACGCCTTTGTATAAGTAGCACCCCACGAGTTCCGAAGAAAAAATTAGTGTATAAGTCGCACGGGTGTATGAGTGAGTGAGTGAGTGAGTGAGTGAGTGAGTGAGTGAGTGAGTGAGTGAGTGAGTGAGTGAGTGAGTGAGTGAGTGAGTGAGTGAGTGAGTGAGTGAGTGAGTGAGTGAGTGAGTGAGTGCGTGCAGAAGCGAGTCCCGCTTTCGGTTTTCCCTAACATTTGTATATCATCAGGACGTAAGACTCCGTCGCCCTCAGCGCCAATCGCAAAGCCGAGCTGCCCGTACACTCGGCCACAAAAGGTTACGGGACATTACATTCGCAAAAACAAAATTATTTTCCTCGAAACCTGCGTCCATATCCTACTACTTAAAGTCATAGTCTGCAGTAGTTCCTTTTTCTAATGAACATACTAATCTACTAATTTAGAAGTGCCAGGGAATAGCACAACAAGAATTCACATCTGCAGCGGTACCTCTGTCCAGTAAATTTTTGCGACCGACTGACCGTCGCACAAAAAAAAAAACCCGCGTTATCGCGTTTATTGCTATTTTTCAAGCACTTCAGTCAGGGATGTGCACTTTCGTGCTGAAAGCAGCATTAAAGCAACGTCAGGTATGCTCGAGCAAACAAAGCATAATTGTTTTACGTTGTTTGGATCCCACCGATGGCATCGGTTGTTGGGAACTCGGCGCTGACGCCCGTGGTTGTACCTGGGTCGCAAGCCCCAAGGGTAGCGTTGGCCTGGCGGCCTGGGGTACAACTGGAAGCATCCGAAGGTCCCGGCAAAGCATGAGTCGACTGGTAACAACAAAACAACTTGTTTATTTTAACATCGCAAAGAGTTGGCGGTCAGGTTGACCGAAGTAGAGAGACGGGAGAGCACTTTACTCAACAGAAGAAATCGGAGCCCTCCTTTTGGCGTCCGGGGGCAGCTGTTTTTATACTCTCGCAGTTGAGGGCAAGAAGGAACCCCTCAATAGACGAGCACGTGATTGTACAATGGGCTAATGGTGACGCACACTGTCGTAGCGCCGCCGGTCGGGCACAAAGACTGGGAGGAGAAGGTAACTTCGGCTCTCGTAGCGCCTCTGGTCGGGCACAATGACTGGAAGGAGAGGGTGACCCCCTGCTGTCGCATCGCCGCCGTTCGGGCACAATGGCACATACACTCACACACGCACATGAAGACACGTGGCATCGGAACATGCCTGGAAACGCCTGGAAACGCCTGGCGGGGAGCGTTGCGGCGACGCCGAACGGGCCAAAATGTCTGCCGCCCCGCCGCAGTCGCGCCTGGAAACGCCTGGAAACGCCTGGCGGGGAGCGTTGCGGCGACGCCGAACGGGCCAAAATGTCTGCCGCCCCGCCGCAGTCGCGCCGGCAAAACCGCGCGTCGCAGGCGAAACGCAACAACGTGTTATTTTCCAGGGAGTTAAGGAAGCATTCAGGTGGCGTAATCAGACAAGAACGTCGCCCCGCCGAAAGTTAAAAGGGCGCAGCGAGGCGGCATCGTGGTACGGCGCACCGAGCTTGGAGCACGAGGTCACAGTGGAAAAGCGTGTTCCCGACCGCGTGCAACTTTTTCGCTCCACTGCGTTTTAATACGACGACAGCAGATGGCGCGGGCGCGCACCTTCGCTTTCGCCGCATAGTGTATATATATATATATATATATATATATATATATATATATATATATATATATATATTTTATTGGCAGCTTGCGCCGTGTCTTGCGTTCTGTCATCCCGTTTCTTTTGCCAGTCACATTTCCGTTTTCTTTCTTCCTTTTATACTCAGCTACTCTCAGCGCTTGACGCATTCTGCGAAACTAATGCCAAAGTATAGTGCTATGCATTCACAAACGTGGTTCTAAACAATTTTACGCCAATTGCAATCCATCCACGTAGCAAACAGGCGCTTTACATAGTGCTGCATGTTAAGGCTGCTTGTAGTTCCTCTTCTATATCTATTTTGAGGCACCAGCAAACCTATCCGAAATCTCCCCGCCCTGTAAAGATTTCTTTCATTTCGATTTTTTTTTTCTCATGCAGGCAAAACGCGAGCCGTCTACGACAGCTGGCAGACACGTCCTTACCTATCGGCAAGGGCTAACAACCATTCCGATGCAGCATAATATGTTCCTTGCGTTGATACCCTGCTATGTTATAAACGACGCGTTTTCTGGATCAGTGTATCAGCGGGCGTCCCCAAATAAACACCAAGAACTTCCCACCCCTACAAAGATACGACTCACGCATTGCTTGTTTCCCCTGTTATAACATGAGAAAACACAGCGTCACAGGAAATGAAAAAAGTTTTATAAATGATTCCATGAGAGCCGACGTGACCTGGCGAGGAAAGAAAAAAAAAAGACATCGCTTTCATGTTCCCGGTAGCCGCGGAAAATTAAGCCCCAGTTCAGCTTCGGCTGTCGTCCCGGGAAGGAACATTTGTTCGCACGATAAATCGAACTTTCCTTCTCGACATGAGTGGTGCATTTGACGAGGGGGCTACGGGGCAGGAACAACGGCACAAGTCAAGAGAACCAGGACCGTGTACAAGCGTTCGAACGTCGAACGAGAGCTTTTGTGGCGTCGGCGAAAGGGCCGCGAGCCCACGAGCAGAGGCAACTCAGTCGGTTGGCGGGCGTAAAGTTGCTCGTTCTACAATGACGTAACGCGAGCCGACAAGATGGATGGGCGCTTGGCGTCGGAGGAGGAGGAGGAGGAGGAGGAGGCATCCGCGTCCCGCAGTTTGAGCGTCACCGGCGAAACAACGGCATTGCCACCGGAGGTGGCTTTCACGCATAAATTTGAGCGTCGACGAGTTCCCTGTCAAAACTTCGTTTATGCAAGCAGAAGGGAAGGGGAAAAATGCGTCGTGGCGTTGCTGAAGCGTTAAACTCGTTATGTCGAACGCCGCGAACAGTTGCTGAAGGAAAGATACCGCATCTGCTCGATTTGTAGACCAGGCCCCGATTTTTCGAAACGGAGAAAAGAAGCGAACTATAGCGTGAGATGGCGCGTCAACAATGTAGCACGGAAGTGAGGCTGCTCGAAACGGAGACGAGTGCGAAATTGAACGTGCATTGTGACAACTGATGATGTACGTCAACAACGGAGTACAAGACCGAGGCTGAAAACCTCATAAGTGAGGCTATTCATCCAGAATCGAGTAAGGGACCGAGGCGACGATGCCATAACGAAATCTTTACGTCACCGGTGGAATAGAAAACTAGGGCTACATCTTTAGAGCTTGGGCCTCACGGGAGTACGAAACCATGCCTCTACAGCGGTTCAGTACTAAACTGAGGAACTGAGGATGGAACTTCGCAATAAAAGAGTGTTTAGTTTAGCGTCCTCACGGTACACTCCGCTCCGAGCTGCCCCGCTAAGCCACAGCGGAGCGGACCTTTTGTAGTTGCAGCGCCCGCTGGCCAAATTCAGGGTAATTAAAGAAAATAAAAACACCTTATGATCACTCTTATACAGTAAAACGTATATATATATATATATATATATATATATATATATATATATATATATATATATATATATATATATATATATATATATATATATATATATATATATATATATAACTTATTTCTCCATGAAGTATCTAGACGTGCGCTTGTAATGCGTTACCGGTCCGTTTTATCCAATGGAAAATAAAGCGCCGTCTTGGGGAACCCCACGTAATAGCCAGCGCGCTTGCTTTCTGCAGCCAATCCAGTCCTTTCTCATGCCAGCGCTAGCCAAAGCGCTGCGCAGCACGCTCCGCTCAGGCAGTTTTTAAGTGAACCGTGTTCCTCGCTCCGCTAGCCCGCTTACGGCTAAGCGGACGGCGCATGCGCCTTCGCGCTTCCGCTCCGCTTAGCTGCTTAGCGGAACGTAAACACGCTCAACTAAAACACTATAAAGACGAAAAGATGGAGGACGCTTAAGCTTCGCCTTTAAGAGTTGTGTGTACGTTGGTTGTAAGTTTACCTTATCACACAAGTATAGCATTAATTAGGCAGTGATGCACTGTTTGCCAGACACTGAAGGCAATCAAAGCTTTCGTCACTGGACTCGAGCAATTTACTGCTTTTTACTAATCAGAAACATGAAATGCAGCAACACACTCACAAAGCCTACTTTACCTGAGGGAGGCGTTAATTAAATATTACACTTAAGCTAACGGAAGCTTTTGTTTCCCCCGTAGGCATTTTACTTGTTTTACAGAAATTCCTTAGAAAGCTATAAGGTGCCAAATGAACAGGTTTACTTTTAAAGATTACAACGTTGTTAATTGCATATAGCGCTGAAACTTACACATATATACATTACATATATAACATATATAGCAATAAAGCTAATAGAATCTTTTCGCTACATTCATAGCGCTCTCAGTCTTGTCGTAATATGCGAATGACAACACTAACAGCATCACGACAAAATTCGTTATTGCTGACAGCTAAATAATTCACTAGCATATTTTGTTAGCTGAGAAAGAGATTTAAACTGGACAATTTCTTTAAGTACGCCTCAACTAGTTTACCACGGCGATCATGGCAAACGTTTATGCTGATGAAAACCGACACGGACTCCGAAATTAAATCGTTCTAACTATAGTTGTCATGTCACCAACAGCTTCAATAGAAAACATAGGCGTCAAATTCATCGTGTAGAGTGGACGACGCCATGGCTTTTGAAAACCTGTTGGATGCGACTATTTGTACGACTATTCCGGAAGACCGGCTGCTCAGACTGTTACAGCTGGTTAGAATCTATAAAAAAGCATTCGAACAAGTTCCAACGAGTTCCAGCAATCGGGCAATAATATTCTCGAGTCGTCTCCCGGACAGGATCAGGTGGTTACTATACAAAGAAGTGTCCCCCATGCAAAGTGTGCGTGGAATAAAACCATTTTATCCGTCGAATAACGCGTCGCAGATATGGATATTCCAATTCCTGGAACCTGTTGGAACCTGTTCGTAACCTGGTGCAACGTTGCTGGATGTGGCTACTGGTACAACCAGTCGAGGAAGTGGCTGCTCGCCTGTTGGAACCGGCATAACTTGTTGAAAGACTGTTGCGTGTCATTCTTGGTGCGGCTCCATTGAGATCACCCGTATCGTTAAAAAAAAAAAACTTTCCAAATAGGTTTACCGGTACTGGTTAAGACTTCGGCCACACCCAACAGGTTTCCAACAAGTTCTGACATCTCTATCATAATCCCATTCACACTCATCCTCCTGATGACGAGACAGTGCTGACGCATGTGCATTTTCCTTTCTTTAGGTGGCAAATCTAAACCGCCAGAATCGTTCCATTCTTCGGACTACGGGTCAGAATGATTGCTGCTCTGGCCCTTTTGAACCTGTTGTAGATCTCTGGAAAAATTGTTGGCAATTTGTTGACTCCATTGTCGGCGGGGGGGGGGGGGGGCACGATCGATCGTACTCCGGAGCAGCTGGTGTTGACGTGCACGTGCTAGGAGCTTTAGGGGGGCAAGTACTTCTTCTCCAACGACATTTGATGGGTCGAACAATGCGTCGGAACGATGGCCGCACCTGGATGTTGCCACCTGCAGAAAATCCGTTCGAATCTTGATAAAAACTGTTCTGGATGGTTCGTTAGCCTGATTATGCGCATGTTTTTGACAGGCACTTGCACAGACTATCTAATGCGTGGCACAAACGTGACCGTACTGAATCCATAGCCTGTACGAAGCCCGGATGCCGGGTCCCGCCATGGCTTCAGGCTACGGTGCTATGCTGGAATTGTGCCGGACGGTACCGAGGTGTAAGGCCGGAGCCCAAGCTCAACTGCCTTCTCTCCTTTGCATTTATTATTTTCATTATCAAGGGCTACCTATTTACGCGATGAGCGCCTGGGAGATAGCGCCACCAAGTGCGTGATCCTGGAACCCTGGTTTCGAAACAACGGTGGCCGCTCCGCATCTCCGCATCAGATGTTGTTGCGCTACTGAGTCCGTGATCGCGGGATTGCATTTGCGGCCCTGACCTTAGTGCAGCGTTAAAGGCGAAATGCGAAAGCACTGGTTTTATCGGATCGCCGTGAACGTTACAGAAACCTAAGGAATCGGAATTGACCCCTAAGTAAAGACGTTCGTAAATCCCTATCATAAATGGCAGAGACATGGCAAGAACATTTGCAGAAAGGAAGACCCAAGTTGTGTGTGTCACGTCTTCCTAATTGGTTATGTATTTTACGCTGCTTTGCCGTTGCTACTGTTGAACCGACAGCACGAGCTTCCGTACTCCTAAATCATCAGCCGTCACACCTTGGGTAAGAATTAAGTGTCCACGCGGACATCCACACCACGCAGTGTCCAATATGGCATCCGCACTGCTCTTTTCTTAGTCTTTGCTCTACCTAATGTACCTAGATCATTACGAAGGGACGCTTGCTTCCATCACACATAAGTGCATAATGATGATGATAACTATGATGATGATGATGATGGTGGTGGTGGTGGTGGTGATGATGATGATAGTATATACGTGTTAGGCGGGCGTCTGTTCGCAGAATGTCCCATGATGTTCGCACCGTGCCTGTCTTAGCCATTACTTTATTTAACGACCCTATATCAATACAAGAAGCAATTTTTCTTCATCTTTCTTTCTCATTTTTTCTTGTTTCCCTCATTCTTTCTGTCTGTCTTTTCTGACGACACCGTAAGTGGGCCGGAAGACTGCAGCTTTGCTTGATGGCACAACGATGAGAAGCTGACGCGAGCTTAACTCCCTCTCATAATAAATTCTTCCCGCCCCAGTGAAAGAGAACAAAATTATAAAGAAGGAGTAACCGGCGCCTAATTAGCCGGATAATGTCTCTTGAATAATCTTCAAATAATTACCGCGGACATGACGCCCGTGGTAGGCGTTTCGCCCAATTACTAACACCGCCGTCGGCTTCATTAGCGACAGCAGCACATAAAGGTGACATTCGATCGCGCCAATTACTGATGGTCCGAGGCAAGCAATATGCCCGTCCTTTTTTTTCTTCACCGTACACGTAATTAAAAAGCAGCTCCTTCTTTCAATAATGGCATATTACTCTGTTCTTCAGCTAGCCGATTTCAGACTGTGCCTGCAACTTCCCTAATATCATCACTCCAGTCCAGTCGTCGTCCAGTCGTCGTCGACTGCACTCGCTTTCCCTTGGCCCCCATTTTGTTACTCTAATCGGCATCATTCGAGAAAGTTCAGGAGTAGGGTTTAAGATTATTATGATTTGGCACGTAAAACCCCAAATATTATTATTAAGATTATTATGCAGAAGGCAAAGGTAATGTTAAATAACCTGGACGGACTACAAGAATTCGTGATCGCCAGTCACACCCTAGAATTTGCGAAAGGGTACGTTCATTTAGGTCAATTACTCGGAGGGAATCCTGATCATAAGAAGGAAATTTACAGAGTGAGTGAGTGAGTGAGACAACTTTATTTGGTCCACAATAGACGCGAGTAAACTCGACGTTACCTGGCTAGGCCCAATCGGGGACCGTCAGATGAAACCTGACGGTCCTGTCGCTGGCCCTCTGGGCTGCCAGGATTTGAGAGGTCCGGTCCTGGGCCTTAATGAACTTCATCATTTCCTCTTAGGTGAAAGTGAGACCAGCAAGGGCGCAGCCCCACAGGACATGCTCGAAGTCCGCATAACCACCGCACAGCGGACAGTCCGGGCTTGAGAACCGTTCGGGGTATATTTTGTGCAGGGCCGCGGGGCTCGGGTAAGTGCTTGTTCGTAGAAGTCTGAGAGTGACTGCCTCACAGAAGAATAAGAATGACTTGGAGTGCACGCGGTAGGCATTACCGAGTCGTGACCGGAACTTTACCGCTACCCTTGAATAGAGAAGTCCACAGTCATGGTACTAGCATATGCGTAAGCAAACAGAGCATCTTAAACAAACAGTAACAAAGCTAACAGAGCAACTTGAGAACAATGCAGGAAGCGGGCAACGAGTAAAGGAAAGAAAAAATGTCAGGCGCAACCGTAAGAGACAGGGAGACAGCGGCGTGAATCGGATAGCAAACGGGAGTAACCGATATTGTAGTTAACATTAAGGGAAAACAAAATGGAGGTGCGAGGGCCATGCAATGTAATCTGGCCAGCTCCCTGTACAGTGAAGCTGGGCAGGCCAGATAACCGACGGTCCAGTAGAGTTACAATTCATCTATCCACTCCCCAAAATTTCTCAGTGATAGAAAGCTATTGTGTTAATGGTGAACCGCGTGTCGACGTTAAACAGATGACCTGCACGCAATTGTGTACCTGTTCAAATCCATCCTGGCTACTATATATTACTTTGTATTCCTAGTGTGTTACCAGGTGGTGTGCCGCAAAAAATAAATAAATAAAAGAATAAGAAAGGGGAAGAAAGCAAGGAAGAGACTTATAGAATTGAATGCTGGGGTTTCACATGCCAGAACAACGATTTGATTATGACGCACGCCGTAGTGTAGGACTCCGCATTACTGCTGACCACCAGGGGACCTTTAACGTGCCCCCAACGCGCGGGCCACGGGCGTTTTTGGGATGTCGCGCCTCCATCGGTACGCGGTCGCGGTGGCCGGGATTCGATCCCGGAACCTCGTACATTGCAGCGCAACACCACCGCCGCGAAGCCACCGCGGAGGGTAGGGACAGATAGAACCGGAGGCATTGCAACTGTAGGTAATTGTATTGTACAGTGATGAACGCTTTGAAAACAAAAGTTAAGATCGAGATCAGGAAAGCGAAAGGCTAGATAGTGATAGATGTAGTAAAACCTAATGAAATCAGGCCGGCTAGAGGGCTATTTCTCCCCTCCCCGTTCAAAAGGTGATCCCGATCATCATCATCATCATCATCATCATCATCATCATCATCATCATCATCATCATCATCATCATCATCATCATCGTCATCATCATCGTCATCATCATCGTCGTCGTCGTCGAATGTGGCGGTTCTCAGATAGCACCGCACTCTATGCGAAGCGATTGCGCCCTACACTTGCGAGGCTAGGTTTCGTGCCTACAGCAAACGAAACCTCCCTCCTCCGTCTACTCCTCCATCAATCTATGCCATGCGAGTCCTCGGCCTGCAGCGAAGTGATCCCCATTCGTAATCCTCTCTGCACGGAACTACGATCCTACGCGGCAACGCGTGCGGGCTATATGCTTTCTAGCTATGAGGAGTTCACGTCAGTATGGTGCAGAGCGAAAGGCGAGAGCATAAATCCGCTCAGCGCGCGCAGACCTCTGCCCGTCTTTCGGAAAGTGAAGGCCGACGAGGGATTAAAAAGAAAAAAAAAACTAGAGTGTGCGGACGTGCGCGTGGAAAATGTTATTGTTGCGGGGAGGTGAAGATTGGGTAAGATTTGGCCACTTCAAAAGGGACACTAAATCGAGTTTGCAGCCAATTTGAGTAAACTTGTTACGAACGCACACACCACCGCCGCTGCCCCCTTCGAAACAGTGACCTTTGATAAAAAAAAGAAGAAAATGCCAACGCCTGAGGCTCTTATTTTTTTTATATCTCTTTCTCTTTTGATTCATTGTTTTTGTATGTGCTGCCTCATTCTCGCTTATCTATTCATCCATGCTCCGTTCCTTCAATTTCGGTCAGTGTAACGAACTCAACCCGGCTCTGGAAACGAAGCGATGGAAAAAAAAAGACATGAGCCATTGCACTCCGTGGAGGAGGACGACGACCGTCGAAGATGTTTGGCACACGACACAGAGGTGACGCAAGATTTTGAATGAAGGTACGAAATCATTCGTTATCTTCATTGGTGGCCATCGTGACTAAATGTACGCGCACACATTTATCGCCATTCGCGCGGAAGACGGGACAGCGCCCCTGAAACGAGAGGAAGGAAATGAAACTAGACACGTATCAACACTTATTTTTTTTTGGGGGGCGGGGGGGCGAGTTGGTTCATCTACAGGCATATGGGCAACAGCGCAAACAGACGACCACAATAAGGGACACGTATACACCAAGCGCTTGTGCGTACATGTCTCCCGTCTTGTGGTCGTCTGTTTGCGCTGTTATCCATATGTCTGTAGATACGAAAGCGCTTGGAACGCCGACAAAGAGAGGGCGGTGCGAACGTAGACATGGCCGACGTGTGTCGGCCTTTTGGGCTACGTTTCGCGTCCCATGAGATACGCGATGACCACGTGGCCTATTACTAGCCCTATGGACAACATACCCTGGTCTACGACCTGACACTTGTGTCATTTTCTCTTCCCTTTTACACTTCACTTTTATTGTCTGTTTGTTTTTCTTACCCTTAATATTATTTTTACATTCGAACAAACACCTTTGTTCTTACCCTTGTGCCTGGGACTTCTTTGAATCCCAGGTTTGACAAGGGTAGTTCAAGGGAGCGTTACAGGTCCCGGAGCCCACCAACCGCTGTCCTTAGGGTATGTGCCATTGTCCTTGGACCCTTACCGCAACACTTTCGGGTTTGACAAGGGTAGTTCAAGGGAGCGTTACAGGTCCCGGAGCCCACCAACCGGTGTCCTTAGGCTATGTGCCATTGTCCTTGGACCCTTACCGCAACACTTTCGGGTTTGACAAGGGTAGTTCAAGGGAGCGTTACAGGTCCCGGAGCCCACCAACCGCTGTCCTTAGGGTATGTGCCATTGTCCTTGGACCCTTACCGCAACACTTTCGGGTTTGACAAGGGTAGTTCAAGGGAGCGTTACAGGTCCCGGAGCCCACCAACCGGTGTCCTTAGGGTATGTGCCATTGTCCTTGGACCCTTACCGCAACACTTTCGGGATCCGCCCACGGTTTTTGCCCACGCACTCTAGAATCTCGTTTGTAAAAGCCTGAAAGCAACGTCCTGAGCCCCGTTCAGTTTCGGGCTGGGAGGGGGGGGGAGGGAATTTCCTCCTGCTGTATCTGCAATGCGACGTAATTTCGTGAAAGGTGGTAAGATGATCTTTGAAGGGGTGCTCCTGTAGGAGAGCCGGACCATTAGCTCGGGCGCGGTTCGTGAATTCACGTGCCAGGCTGTTGGCCCGCTCGTTAGGGTTGCAACCCGCTTGGTTAGTTACATCGTTCACGTGGGCCGGGAACCACGCCATGGTATGACCTCCTGTTTCTTCTCCCGTAGTAATACGAAAGCACTGTAACCACTTCCCTGTCCCGCCGTGGGCGGAGCCACCAACTTGATTGGAGAGCCTTCGGTTCCCCACAGTCAAGTTCCTCAGGACACTCTAATAACGTTCTTGTCACTGTCACTGTCACTCGAAATAAATGCACGGAAGCCTAGCCATAAATAGCTGCGGCGTAAAAATGTGATGCGGAAGAAAACAGAAATAAGACCAAAAAAAAAAAAAGAAGAGGAAGCAGAAGCCCATCCAACTTGCTTTCAAGGTGACCTAATTTTAACGCGAAGTGACAAGATTAAAAGCGGGGAATGACGCGTACAGCAGTCGTCGCTCTGCGTCTCTTCTCCTCCGTCACGGGTAAGATTTTTTTTTTCAATGTGGATGACTGATTCAGCCACATTTTCACCTTGACTGATACAAAAGATTACGATAGATATAGTCAGATGATAAGAAGCCAAGAAACAATGACACCAAATGCAGCGCAGTTGCAATTACCTGCTGTTCTTAATCGAAATAAATAAACGTGAAATAAGTGGAACTGCAAGTGGACGAAAAAACCAACTGCCCGCAGGCGGGATACAAACCGACGTCTTCCCGTTACACGCGCGATTCTCTTGCCAACTGAGCTACCGCGGCGCCGTTTTCCCGTCCACTTTCTGGGCTATTTATGTTTATCTACGAGAACCTTGGGAGTGTTATCCAGCGCCTTGGCGGCGGACGTGGACCACCGCTTCTTTCGCAGGCGTCACCCCTACGTGAACTTTCTTTTTTTTTTGTTGTTGTTGAAGGCAACCGGTCAATAAATCCACACATGCTACCTGAAGGCATTAAAGCCGCCGGATTCGAGACCCTCGCTGCGCGATGAACTAGAAAAAAAAAAAAGGAAACCGAGGGTGACCGATTTTCGTTAGTCACATCATATGGGAGACGCCTTTGCCCTGCAGTGGGCGTACCCAGGCTGATGATGATGATGATGATGATGAAGCCAACAAACTATGACACCGAGGGCAGCTTAGGGAAGAGAGTGAGCGAGAGAAACATTTCTTTATTGCAGCGCTTGGTCCGCGTTAACTTTCCTTTCTAACATATACCGGCGATTCGAAGGGCCAAGCGTGCCACCTTACCACTGATGGTATGTAGCTCTAAATGCGGTGGGCCGCAGATGACCGCAGAAAACAGAATAGCAGCGGCCGTCAAGCGTCGCGCACGCGATAGGCTAATAATTACATCTCCTGCACGATGTCTTACTTTCTGCCGGTGACCGTTTTTCACCAGATTAGCGCGGGCTTGATCAAGTTATCGCTCGGCGCAGAAGACTGGCCGCAGCAGCCACAGAATCATAATGAAAAAAAAAAACGGCGGAAAGAAGACCACGGAACGGCAACGAAAAGAGAGAGAGAGAGAGATAGCAAAGAGAGGAAAGGCAGGGAGGTCAACCAGACGAACGTCCGGTTTGCTACCCTACACTGTGGGTGAGGGAAAAGGGGACTAGAAAGAAGAAATGGGGAAGGACGTGATGGCCGTGTGCGCAGTGAAGAACCGTGACACCAGAGTTCTACAGGTGGTGGTCTGCGTTGATCACATCTGCGACGACCAAAGGGCCAGTGGTCGTTGCGCGAATAGGAGGCACAGCTGAAGCCGCGGACAGCGAAAAGAACGATCACGCGACCACGAAGGCAACGAAGTGACGACGACAACGGCAAGAAAATAACGGCGTGTTGCTGTTGGAGCTCACGTCCAGGATCACGTGCACCACCTCCCACCTAGGACCGCCTTAATTCGCACTATACTCGAAGACTATGTTTTTTTTTTTTTGCTTTATATGCGGTACCGGCCAATCGAGCGGACTGCCTTAATTCGCGCTGTATCCACATTTGCAGGCTGCGCTATCTCCAGTATTGGCCCATATTTTTTTTTTTTCGGATACAAAACACGTCATCGTGGTTAACCTTCCTCTGACCTTGCCTACGACAAGGCAGAAAAAGAACGTGCTTCGTGCTTAAAAATATTACGGCATTTCAGGCTCAACCACACGCGCGCGAGAAGTGACCAGGAATGAAATAATAAGAATAGTAGGCATCCGCATAACGAAAATGGACGAAATAAATACTCAAAACGAGGAATGTTAACATGAATTGTTCTTACATGCGCGCTACCAAGCAACATTCTATAACGTGTAGTTGATTTTTGTGATTAGAATAAAGTTTACGCAAGAGTGAAACAATCGACAAAACTTGACGTAATAGTTCTGCGGAAACCCGCCCTGCCATCTGCTATCCGCCTGGTTAGCTCAGGTAGTAGAGTTAGCTGGTTGCCCCGGAAAGGCGATGGTCCCGGGTTCGAGTTCCGGACCTGGGCGAATTTCTCTTCAAATGTGAGGCTTTTCTTTCGAGGAACGCTATGGTTTTCCTTTGTAGCAATTGCTACGAACGAGTGGATGTCTGATTTTACCTTCTCTAATGGATAAAACTTCTTTTTATCACTTCGTCAGGGATCCGAGCGATGCTCCGCTAATGTTTATCACCAGAACCGGACAGTCGCGAGTGGTAGATATGACAGGAATAGAATAGAGCTTTAAGAAATTGTGGCGTTATACCAGTCCGAAATTTTCAGTTTAAGTCTGGGTATATTGCATTTCTTTTCCCCGCTGAACTAACATGTGATTTCGCAAGGGGATTGAAGAAACACTAGAGCTGCACATACGGCAATTATAGAATTCAGCGAGGTTCGGAGTTACCTAGATGTTCTGGGAAATTGCTCTTTCAACGCTGAATGAGCCTTCCACGTTACACAGGCGCGAAAGTACATCAAAGAGAATGGGACGGAGTACGAGACCATCAAGGCAGGCATCGAGAAAAAAAAGTATGTTCGCGCATGCGCTACGCGGGACCGTATCCTCAGAATTTGTCTTGCGCAAGAGCGTCGTCTCACAGCCTGACGTCCAAACGCCCGTGACTCGTGACAGCGGTCGATGCAATAACGACACGCTGCCGCTGTGGCAGAGGCCACTGGTACGTGACACATATCCAAGAGAAGTTTTATCACTGAAGAACTTATTTCTGCGCACAGTCGCATATGTACCGCTTCAAAGTCAAATTACGACCAGGAGGAGGAGGAAAGAAAGAGACAATGCAGGGATGTTAACCAGAAGACCATGCAGCCAAAATCTCCGACAACTGGCACATTGGAATGGCCAACAAACCAAAGTGCGACTCGTGTGGACCTTAAAAAAGCGTCGAACGCCTGTTCCGCACCAGTCCCCAATACGACGTCTTGGCGCATCTCGTTACAGACCGCACCAAACAATCCGGACGTCAGAAATTTTTTCTCACACCGACATCCTCGGAGAGTGGCCGGATCCGTCGCTGACGCTGAAAACGTATACGTGCGTTACTGCAATCTTTAACTCCAACAGCCTCGGTGACGGTTTATAGGCCTGTGTATCCACCTACACGCAAGTGGCGTTCGTTCTCTTTCCCTCTGTATTCCCTTTTCTCTCACCACCGTTTAGGGCAGCTAACCGGACGCTCGCACGGTTGACCTCCCTGCCTTACACCTCCCTGCATCCTTTGTCCCTCTAGCTCTCTCGGCGATAAATGTTATGTCGGAAGTGCGCGCATCACTTCGTTTTTAAGACGACGCACAAAGTTCATTTTTTTTACCGTAAATCTATTTATCAAGCACGTGATCACCAATAAAGAAAGGAGAAACGTCATAACTACCGTTGATACTCACTCAACGCTTCAAGCAGGGAACATAAAAAAATAAGACAGGAGGATTTGTGCAAGTAACTGTGAGAACAATACAGGTTAGAGGGGTTTAGTTCGTTAACAAAGAGCATTTCGAGATCGCAACCGGTTACAACCGCTCATCAAGTGGTTATTAGCTAGGGTTAGGGACACGTCGCTTTCTTAATTATAGCACGATTCATCAGCTCCGGAACCAGACAAAAATTGTACGAGAGAATCTCCAGAGTATCGGTGTTCTTCGCACGCACACACATACCACCGGGACCGATCTATTCTCCAAGAAAAGCACAAAAGCCATGCAAGAAAGAAAGAAAGAAAGGAAGAAAGAAAGAAAGACAGAAAGAAAGAAAGAAAGAAAGAACGGAAGAAAGAAACAAAGAAAGAAATAACGGCGAGGACTCGCAAAGAAAAAAGAATAGGCTCAGCCAACGATGATGGCGATACACACTATATCCGTCGCTTCGCAATCGAGGGGCGTGGGGGCCATTTCGCGAAGGAACCGCCACAGCTGCTGTCGATGCGGCCCACGTCGCGACCTCGTCGAAAAACTCAACACGGACGCGTTCCTCGCGCGCCGTATCTCTTTCTTTCTCTCTATCTCTCTCTCTCAACATCCATAGAACCGATCCTGTCTCTTTCCTTTTTCTATTTACTGAACAGTGAGGATGCAAGCAATACACGTTCTGAGTCTCGGCCACGGTCGCGGAGTGCAAATTGCGAGCTATACGCCTCTCCATCGGCACATTGTCATAAACTCAGATTTTTCATTTTTTTTTCTTGCCACAGGAGACAATTCCATAGCAGAGTACAGAGTGGACCCCTATGTGGACAGTGTCACGCTACCCACTCTGGGGAATTGGCCGAGACTCAGGTAGTGCGCATGAGAAAGGAGAGCATATTTGAATTTGCGAAAAAAAATAAACAAAAGCTGCGGGTGCACCAGAAGAGCGGGAGACAGTCAGTGATGCTAGGAACTTGCATACGCCACCATAATTGTGAGTGGCGCTGGGTAACACTCCTAGTGATACATCCTGTACAAATACGCAGGTTGTGTATTACAGCTTGCACATTGCAACAGCGTCAAGCTGTCGCTTGGTCCACTTGCCTTTTCTTTTTGTTAATTTTTTTTTCCTTTCCTTCGGACAGTTATTTTCTCCTATGCTTTCATGGCATCCATTTTCTGAGGGCTTCATATGGTTTCAACTAAGTTACGTTTACGTAGGCTACTGTTTCAAAAAAAGAAAGAAAAGACGGTGGAATTCGGAGATGCATTACGGCAAGCTCTTGAGCCAGTCGGTGCATGATGAACTTGAAGAAGGGGGTACCGGCAAAACACGAAGGACGCTCACACGAGTAAAAGCGTCTGCGCGTGTCTAACGCCCTTTCCTTGTGTGCGCGTCCTTCGTGCTTCGCCGGTACCTCCTTTTTGGAATCCGGAGAGTAGAGAGAATCGAAAATACGCAAACAATTAAAACCTATTGGCATAAAACAAACCGGACCACATTCGACCGAAACGAGAAAACGAACAGTGTAGTCTGAATTCGTCATTTGAAAACGTGCGCAGCAGTATCAAAAATCCCGCATTTCTTAGCATACATTCCTCTCACCGCACCCTCAAGAGTAGAAGCAGCCAAGGACAGCGGAACAGGAAGAGTTCAAGCAAAGCGCAATATGACCGCGAGCGCCGTTTTCGAAAGTTGTTTCGTGTAAAATCGGAAATTGTCAACAGGAAAGCAAGCCCAACAGCGCCGCAGTTCGCACGTAATTTTTTTTCCTCGCTTCCATACAGTTCCAAAGCTTCTACTCTAGTTTGAAAGGTTACTATGTATGCAAGCTACAGTGCACGTTCTGCATCCTTTCTACGGTCGCAGAGCGCAAACCGCGAGCTATGCTATAAGCTGTAAAGCAACATGTTTGCACAAGCTCCTACTTTCACTACAACATACAACTAGGTTGCACATCACATACATTCTCCTTTGCAATTTGCTTCAACAGAGCACGTTATTTCAACCTTGGCTTTCGTAGGTTATTACATACACGAGCTACATAGGTAATGTATCTCCGCATCGGTTGTCAAGTGCAAGTTGAGATCTCTACACGTTATTATAAACTCAGACAGTGCCCACTAAAGATCGCTGAACGGCACCAACATTAACTGTGTCTTTTCTCTTTACCATCCATTTCGCACCCTTCCTTTCTAACTTTTTGCACATTTTCAAAGGGCAGCTTAGAAGGAAACTACGTACAGCCGGCCACAAAAGTATACGGGACTCGGGTTCCGCAAAAAGTGAAAATTTATGCTACGTTAGTGTAGGGTGGTTCTAATATGATTCGTCCCTGTGGAGGTCCCAAAGGCTTCGAACAGTGGGCACACGTGCCCACTCTTAGGGGGAATCCAGTTTTGTTGCGCATATCTCACGTACCATTTTTCTTTTTGTTATCAGCCCTACGATCCGCATGGTGCCATGGCCGCCAAGAGCAAATTGCAAGCTGTATGCTCCCAGCGTCAATATTCTCATGCGTACATTGTTGACTACGATCGCGTAGGAACAGACTAAGACTACCCGACGCAACAAAAGAGCGTCTGCATTCCTTCTGCTTTCTTCCTTCGGTTTAACAACGACAATTCCTTTCGCCCCACATTTCAAGCGGGAGTGCATGAGCAAGCTATGTACACATCCGCTCCCCATCACCAGCACACTTGCACGCCGAGACCACGTGGTCTCGAAAGCTCCGGTGATCTGCGCAGAAGGTGACTGGACGGTATCGCGCATGTTGGCAGCCAGTCGAACAAAATCCAGCGCAAGAAACCGTCCCCTCTCCCGCGCTCCCCAACAACCATGCCTTCGCGTTTCCCTTCGTTCGACATCATCAACGCCCGCTCCGCCGTATGCAATAAAAGAAAAAAGAAAGTCACAGACAAGTTGGCTCCACTAGCAACCATTTCGTCAAGTAACACAGGCGGCTGTCTCTCGGCGTAGATTGAAAACGTACGAAGCCCTAATGCCGACACCAAATCAACCACAGTCACAAGAACGTAAGAGCGGCACCAAGAAAGAAATAGTCCAAAATCGAGGTCACTCGCGTGGCACAGCGTTAATGCAATAAACAGCAACAACAAAAAGTTCGAAAGAGAGAAATCCCCGCACGCGCACTCCCACGCACCGACGCAGATCGGCTCCTCACAGCCAACACGAAAAAGAGCGAGAAAAGAAAGCAGAGACAGGGGCGCTACAGCCCGGTCGTTGCCAAAACAAAGATGAGCCGGATGCAACACTTCTCCGCCACCCAAATCTAGGGTATTCGTGGCGATAAAAAAAAAAAGTAGAAGACACTAGAAGATAATTCCCGTGCGAAGCACTCACTGACCGCTTGGCGCGTGCACTCTGCGACAGCGCTGCTCCGCGGTTCCAGGGCGACGCCGGACTCCCAGGCTTCTTACAGCAGCAGCACAGCGGCGGGCTGGCTGCTCCCGGCGGGCGACGGTTTAACTCCGAGCCATGCCACGGGCCAGCGGCGAGGGCGTTGCGGCAGAGGGGCGAGCGCAGCGACCGGGGCGACCAGCGGGGCGGTGAGCGCGCGGCGCGCTGCCCTTGCGGCCGCCGCGGCTTCGTCTGCTGGCCCCGCAGCGGCGGGCGTCCGAGCGGCGCGCGATACAAGCTCTACCCTTCCCACTCATCCCTGCTCCGCACTGCGTCCGCGCCACCGCCGCCCGACGCCAAGCGCAACAGGCGAACGCCCGCCGGCTTTTTCTCTCTCTCTCTCTCTCTCTTTCTCGCTCTATCTCTTTCTCTCTCTCGCTCCGGGCTTTCTTTTTTTCACCTCCTCTTCCTTCCGTTCTGGAAGAGCGCAGGGCCTGCTCGCGGTGGCTTTTACGGAGCCCCCCCCGAGCTCTGCCACCGACCGGAGCGCCGGAATGGGGAGAAAGCGTGCTGCGAGAAGGAAGGAGATGACGATACGGGGGTCAGTGGGTTCTCTCGCATCCCAGCCGGAAAGCGATACCGGGTGGAAGGGAGGCGGTGGAATGCCGCTGGGCGCTCTGCGAGCGCTGCTGTCGCGTGCGTGGTAGGGAATACAGTTGACGCGCCGGAGCTTGCTGATTCGTTTGGCAAGCATGTGTGTCGCCGCCTTTCTGGAGGTTGTGTCTCGCACACTGTGCGGTGCCGTAGCTGTGCTAGGTTCAGGCACCTACTCTTTAAATGGGGTTGCAGTGGGAGCTTTTGTTGCCGATATCCTGGTCGTGTCACCGCACAAGGCTCCAGCAGCTTTGGAAAACCACGCGGCGTTTGGTTTTAGCTTCATCGGGGATTGGCTGAGGTTGCCTTGCAAGGAGTGCGAGTTTCATGCTGTCGTTATGATGCTGACGACGAGATCACGTTGTCGCCGTTACGTCCCCGTTGTCATCATCGTCCGGCCAGCTTTCTCTCTCTCTCTCTCTTTTTTTTCAGCACGTAAGCCTTTTGTTTGAGTGGCCTTCTACAGTTTTTGTACCAGTTTCTTCAGGGAGGCTTACTACGCGAGCAGGTCCGGTGCAATATAACGATTCCGTTCCAAGTCTTTTCCTCTTCACGCATGATCAGTGGTCCATTGTGGGCTCCAGCTAGGTTATCATCGCGACCTGCCGCCGGTCGTGAGCGGTTGATGATATTGGATTTGATTGGAGCCAAGTTTATTTGTGCCTGCAGTTGGGTGCTGCAGCAGCGAATGAAATCGAGCTAAAGGAATCGCTGCATTATACCGCCCTAGGTGTCTCCTAACATCAATGGTTACAGCGCTTACGCGCAATTTCATTCGTTTGGCTTTGAGATTGATTCGTGTCGCTAATAACTAAAACTACACGTTCCAGGAGAAACTCGACGCAAACCGCATATCGCAAAATGTTAAAGTCAGTCAGCCATTGCCGGTAACTAATTGCCTCTTTTTATGCGCTGCAGGCATGTCAATCTGCTAAAAACGCACATGATATATAGAGCGAAATTACGCTTACTTCATCAGCTTCACCGACTCGCCATTATCTACCTCCTCTATCCATGAACAAAGGGGAAAAATCAGACATCCACCGGTAAGCATCCTCTATCCGTATGCTTCTCATTGACACTTACTTCATCCTGACACAGTAGCAGGCCACAGGCAAATCTCTTCGCATTTCTAGCCTGAAAATTTTTATCTCTCTTCCTTGAAGTTCCTTAGCCTCCAAGTAAGGACCTGTATGTGAGCACTGACAAGATGCTGCTATCACCTTCGTTTGATCAATTAATCAATTCATTCATTAGTTCATTCATTCACTCAATATACATCAAAGATCATATTAAGAGGTACTAAATGCGGGGTGGGCATGAGCCTGGCGGCCTTTGCTAAGTGCTTAGGTGAACTTCGATGGCAAATTTCATTGTTTGTCTGTTTGTAAGCTAATGTGAGGAAGAAAGCCGTTCCATTGTTTGGCCGCAGGTATGAGGATAAATTTTCATGCATCGTCATGTGGGCGCATTTGGGTGAGCGGCGTTTGGATAGACGTGGCGTAACGCCCGATGAACAGACCGAAGGAAATGCGCCCGCTTTGCCTGATCGAAAGCTATGCTAGAAAAGGCTATCGTCGAAAGCGAAAGCTGTATTTGCAACTTAGTCACACTAGTTTATTCTGAGTATAGTTAGAACCAATATATCTGGCGTCTCGGTTACGACTGGACTGCGGGGGTTAAATTATATGGGGATCAACTATATAATTAGAATTCTCCAGGTTAGGTCGAACTAGCGTGTTGTAAGCAACCAAGCTTTTGACGGAAGGATGCTACCTCGAGGGGACCAAGGGTTCTAGTTGTATACTTAGAGAACTGAGAGACATGCCAGCACCAAAAAAAAAAAAAAAGATCTCGAGAAATGTTTATTCCTACGCATTTTGCATAGTCGACAAAAGTGCGCCGGGTAGTTGCAAAGGTGCTAAGTGGAGATGCGCAGTTACGACGGTGGCGGAAAACCAGCAATAAAAAATTATGCACAATCGAAGACATTAGCCTGTTATCACACTATCGCTGTGTTTTGTACTCGTTCGCTCGCAGAACAGAAACGTCATGCATGTTACTTGTAGGGCGATGTCCAATTCACTTCCCACGGTTGAAAGGCGGATGCTCGACTGAACATCATGAAATCACAATTTTCGATCAAAACGTCTGTCACAAAACCGCAAATTGTTATGCATGGCTTAGATTAAGGTAATGGCTCGTAAGAGGGGGGGTCTTGTAGAGAAAGGGATAATGAAGGTAGGAAGTAAGGAGCATGGAAAGCATCCAGCTTGACGGCTCCATACGCAACCGAAAAGTGATATCAGGGAATAGAGAAAATAAGAGATACAGAATGTTTCCTGAAAGCATGCGCACAAGGAAAGTGCCGTCTCTACAAAGGTAATCACACTGATGAGCCGTTGACCTTGACAACGCAACGGAACCGTCGGAGCGTTGTACGTCGCTGAACGCAAATGGGCCTGCTACGGCATCGAGTCTGTCAACAAACGAGGGTCATCCATTTGCGCCACAACACAGCAGAGCGAGTGTCTTCTTGTACCAAACTGAGGGCAATCGCGCAACAGTACCATAAGTCAGCTGTGTGTTGTGAAACATATTAAAGTACGCGGGACGTTGCACGGGCGCGGGAATTCTGCAGGCAGGGCCAGTTAAGGCTAGCTGAAGACTCGCGCATCCATCTGAATACATTAAGTGTCAGTTAGGGCACGAGAGCTTAAAAGGAAAATGCTGTGGTGTTGAGCGTTATGCAACGCCGTACCGACGTCAAGTAGTACAGCGTCAACGGGGAGAAATGGCCTTGGCGAAGACCCTGTTGACAGGGATGAAAAAAAAAATTATGGCGGTCAGTGTGTGCCCGGCTTCTGAAAGCATGTCCAATGGCCTTGTTGGAGGCACTGGTGATTGATATAGTGAGGTGGCTGCTTATGGAAGGTCTCTTATTCTTTCTCTTTGCTTTCGTTTCTGTATGTTTGTGTTTGTGCGTGTGTGTTTGTGAGTGGAGGTGGGGGCGCTGCTGCATTTTTTTTTTTTTTGAGGAAGACAGAACTACCTCGGCCAGCGTGCGGAAAATATGCCAATAAGTTATGCGATTGCTTGAGCTGGAATGACTTGATGCGCCGGCTCATATATTTCAAAGCACTTGGCTGATTTTGTCAATAATAAGCCAGGGGAAGTATTCTCAAACTTCTCTATTGCGCTACAACAGTAGCAATAAGGCCAATGGTAACAGACCTCATATGAAGCTGAGTTCACCTTGTGGGTGAGGGCACATTGAAATACGAGTCTGGAGTTAACAAAATGCAAAATTAAATGCGAAAGGATGAATGGGTGGGCTAGTTGGTAATACATTATAATAAAAACTTAGAGCGCGTGTGGTGTATGTTTCTTCTTCTAAGTCCTTTATGTTTTTCACGCTCTAAGCACTTATTAGAATTAAATGCACCATTCAGAGCTCTCGTGACCTCGAACTTAAAAAAATAAACATGTGTCGCCACTGCTACGTCCCTCGGATATAATGCCAAAGTCACAAATGTCGGTGGTCTTCGGGAAGCAGAGTGGGTAGTTGTGTCGCGCGAGGAAAAGAGTGTTGCTGTATATGTGCGTGTTTCTCTTGTCGTAACATCGTATTGTTATGGACGAATCGGAATAATAGCGCACGCGACGCACCTAACCTCAAGAACACTTATACGAGGCGCTATTTTCCAACTAATCCTTGAAAATTCATGCCGATCAAACTCACGCGTTGAAATCGGTCCAACTAAGATTTCGTTGAGTGCTTAGTTAAATGTTATGAAACTGTTCACCTTCTGCAACACGCTTCCCAGCATAGCAATTGTCAAGATATCAAGGCGTGGAGATGTCAACCATGTGACCCACGTCAACCCATGCAAATCGGGTAATTATACTCTCTCACGGATCAATCCAGTCCTCATTACGCCATCTTCGCGATCGGCCCAGCTCACAATTTTACTTATTTGATGTCCCGTGAGTGTACTTTGCCCCTGTGGGACTCAAATGTTTTCACCATGTGTCGGTTGCGTTCATTGTCTCCGGACATACGGATGCACCTCCCGCCTGGATTACCACGACGTGAACAGACCATGCTCTACCGTCTGTGGCTAGGCGTTGCTTTTACAAACGCCTATGCTTTCCTCATAGGAATGGCCAACAGCCCCACGTGCGACACATGTAACATCGACGAGACGCTCGCACACATTATCTGTGTCTGCCCGCGATACAGTGCTGAGAGACAAGTATTGTGCAGAGTACTGGACCAGTTAGACAATCGTCCACTTTCAGAACTAAAAGCTTTAGCCCAATGCTCCGAAAGAACATCCGCGTTGAAGGCCTTACTCGCGCTGTTAAGGTTCTTGCGGTCTACGGGGCTTCACGACAGACTCTAAGAATGCCGCCCCCTGCCGCTCTGTAGTGTACGCGCTTTGTTCGTGCTTGTCTCCCCTTCTTTCTATCTCCCCCTTCTACTCTGTTTCTCTTTTTATCCCTCTTAACCCTTCCCCCTGCGCAGGGTAGCCAACCGGGACTACCTCTGGTTAACCTCCCTGCCTTTCTCTGCATTATTTTCTCTCTCTCTTTTTTTTTCACTTACTCTGGTTCAAAAGTATGATTCTTTGGGCTATTTGGTTTGGTACAACAATGGGGGCCGGGGGGGGGGGGTCACAGCTCTGGAAGACACTGACAAGAGGCGGAGAAGAGCACTACAACGGGACCCCGTCCTCTTGTCCGAGTCTTCCAGCGCTGCGACTCTCCACTGCGGTTCAATACTCGAAGAGAAACTGACTGAGCATGCGCGCCAAACGTCGAAGAATAAGGCGTAGGTGACTTTGCTTTGATAAAGGGCTTATACTTTCTTTAAGGCGCATAGTTGTAGCAGTGAGTGCATCTAGGTACCATCTGAAGCTTTGTTGCGTAATTCCGCAGAGAAACGAACCTGTCACCGGCACACCTTGAGAGGTAGTACAGGTGCTTATACGCGAGCCGGTTCGTCATATATACAGTTGGCCTGCGTAAAAGCTGTTCGGCAGCACAGCAGCAGCCACAGTCAGGAAATTGCTGGAAGGTCCGCAAGTAAAGCTTCGTTTTAATGGGCAAGAAAAAAACGAAATACGCTCTAGCACGTGTAGGAGAGGTATTCCATACACTTGCTTGCAAAGCTTTGAAGCACACTCCTCGCTCCTGCTGAGCACAGAGTAGACAGCTAGTA